>NC_138775.1:211698337-212090837 GCF_965119305.1 Pelophylax lessonae | reverse complement strand
ACCCCCATCAGATGTAATTTAAGCGGAGTATAGTGAACTCTGAGGAGGATATATAGTTGGGAGACTCTCTGAGAGGCATTCAATGAGCAAGTCATGACAGCCTCCAATGCCCCCTTCCATTGTTCCTCTGATATTTCTCCCACGTCTCTCACCCATTTTTCACGGGCGTTACTAGGAAATTTCTCTAAATACATCCCCAAAAGAAGCGCATAGCAGCCCAAAATAAATCCCTTAGGTATAGCCATGTGTTGCATAATAGAAAACACAGGAGTTGGGGAGAGCTCAATACCCTCCAGTGCTGTCTGGTCTCTTATAGCATGCTAAAATTTGCCGTCTTCAAAAATATGATATAGGTTGTCACCCCCACAGCTCTCCACTGGGCCGCGCATTGTAATTTTAAAAGTTCAGAGTAGGAATAATTATTCCATATCGGGCTATATTTCGTGAACCCAGATACACCTTGTAAGTACTTGGTTTTATCCCATATCTTTTGGACAAGTCTATACGTGGGGAACAAATTTTTTATTATATTTAGCAAATAATTGCGCCTCCAGGCCCTCCGCCAAAGACTTTGCACCACTATCTTGAAGCATAACACGTAATGATGAGGCAACTGGTCCAGCCGCCAGTCCCCCCACCAGATGCTGTAACTGTGAAGCTATATAATACAGCCAGGGAGCCCTCCCCCTCCTTAGGCTTCTGAAGTTGTTCCAGCCTTGTCCTAGCAGTGCTTCCCTTCCAAACTACATCCCTAAAAATAGAATTTATCATTCGAAAAGTCCGCAGTGGAATCACCACCCGGGAATTATTCAGACAATAAAGTAATTGAGGCATGAGAGTCATTTTAACCAGACTAACACGCCCGGCAACAGATAGCCATAGCTTCCTCCAGATCTTGGCCCGATCTTTGAGTTTTACCAGTAGCGGTAGTACAGTAAGTCTGCAAAAATCTGTCAGGGCTGGTGAGATCACCAGCCTTAGGTACTTAAATGAAGCCACTACTGGAACCGGACAGAAACTACTCACCAACGGATCCACCACCCCATCTAGGGGCATCAGAGCAGATTTCGTCCAATTGATAGTAAGCCCAGAGTACCTCCCAAATTCAGTAATAGTGGCCATAGTTTAATCTGAGCGAGGTATCGGAGTCCCCCAGAAGCAAAAGCATATCATCCGCATATAGTAGAATCTATAAGTGGTTAATTAAGGTGAAACTGACCCTTTGTTTAGTGAGTTTGTCATGTTATCCTTTGATGAAGGATTTGTAGCCGAAACACGTTAGTATACAGTATACTCTATACCTGTACCCACATAGCAAATAAAGTACTTTTATTCCAGAGCACGCCGAGATGCCAGCCTTTTCTGACTAGGTTTACCTATCTGTTGGAGTTGAACGCCCCGGCTATAGCACCAGATCCCAGTTCATGCACTTTTTCACCAAGCAGTAGAGCTAGGGTAACACTGGTGGAGTAGAGTTTTCATTATGCACTCAACACTACATCTGTAATAGTTGGAAAAGCTTTAGCTTTCAATATCCAATAAGGAAAGACCTATATAAATGCTTCCGCAGTATATTATATGTAAAGCACTGTAAATCATATCTTTGCAATATAAAGTGTTCATATTCTGCAAATTTCATATCACTATTTAATCGCATGAAATAATTAATGTGCACAGCAATGTGACATTATAATCAGGTTTAGTACTCACATGGTGGGATAATGATGATAATACTTAATTAAATTGGATGGGACAATGCACACTATTAGATGGAGATAACATAAAATGGTTCTCCCATCTATGTATTAAACAGACACAAAAGTCTGGCATCAGAGTCATAAGATTGTTCAATTTCCTACTAATAATTTTCATATTTGGAAAAGCCATATTAATTTACACTAATTAATTTACATCATTTAACAAGAGCCATTTATGGCAAAGCTCATTACACTTAGTCATACATGTGTATAGTACAGATGCAGTAGATACAACTTTGGTCATAAATATATAAATAATCCCTGCACCTCACTGTTAATTGTTGATTTAGTACAATAATGCAATTCTAGTAATTCAATGTCACAGTTTGGAGCTGCACTGTTATTGAAAAATTTGTAATTCAACAAAGATCCATAATTGCCTTTCAAATAATTTTAAAACTGAGAAATGTTCACTTTTAAAATCAATGAACACACCAGCTGTGAACTGGTTTATGGGTTAGATGCAAACATCTTGTACATTTTTATGAGAAAAACATGTCTTACAATGAACTATTGGCATTGCTCTTTGCCTTACTGAATACCCCCACCTCCCACAGTGTAATTTTGTGTAGAAAATTGCAGAGAATAACAGAATATTATTAGTACACAGAGTCATATTCACATAACTATTGGCCTATTAATTGGTCACTAACTTTCTTAATTTTAATATAGAATTGAGGTGCATCCTTTTTGGGGGATTAACAAGAGTTAATGTTCTCTATGAATTAAAGTCAAAAAAGGAAAAAAATAAATAAAACAAGTATGCTTCTTTCTAGTTTGATGAGTGAACAATTTACTGTTTGTATATTTAAAAAGTATACATGACTAAAAGATTTATCAGTCTTGGCTCCTTCTTTCCCTTACCCACCCAATAAAATACTAGAGCTTGTGACAAGGGTTTTTTTTTTTTTCGGACACAACAGCCATTTTATTTAATTATAACAGCAGCATAATTAACAATGCACAGATAAATAAAAATAATTCACACTTTACATTTGAACTAACCAGGAAGGAATTTGGTTCCGATATGTTGAAAGTAAACAGTGCGCTATGTTTGTCCTCAACTGCACCTCACTGGCTCGAGGACCTTTTTTATCCTTTATTATACGATACAGCCATAAAAAGCAAATGCGTTTCGGCCATTCAGGCCTTAATCATGCTTTCTTGGCCTTCCCCATTTAACATAGGTGTCCTAGGTTTTGATTCTGCCAGTGGGTCTGATTATTTCTAACTTCCTCTAGCAGGGTGACAATGCTAAAAGCACTGCCCCATTGTCCCCCTAAATGCGGGGTACTTTTATTTAGACTTTAAGCAAGAGACAAACAAATAGAAGTCCAACTCAAGGTAACGCTTTCTAAGCAGATACAAAAAACTTTTTTTTTTTTTTGCTTTTAAAAAAAAAAAAAAAGTTTACACCTTAGGATAAAAGACATCCTGAAAATGTTATAGTTTTTCCAAGCCCCTTTAACTGTCACATTTGCCAGACAGCTTAGTTTGCACCTAAATATGGATAAAATATAAATAAATACATGTGAAATAAAAAAAACATTTATATATTGAATACTGTCATTACGAGCATTAAACACCAGAATACAATATTTTTCACAATAGTGGAGTGTTTTTTTTTTTTTTAAGAACAGGAGGAGGAAGTGTTCAGGGCTAGTTAGGGATAACAAGACCTAATTAGTTGTAAAATGGTTAACAGTTTTTGAAAAGTGACAAAAAATCTACTTTCATTTATTCTTTAGCAACTCTTGTGTAAAACACAAAGTACATTGTAATTAATCATTACAATAATTTTCAAAAACAGTATACTCTGGGCTGAAGGAATGCACACAGACTCCATGCATTAAAGTGTACTGTACAACTTTTCCTGATGAAGTGACAACTAAAGAGCCATGAAACGCGTTGATGGTGTTTTAACTTGTTTTAATGAGCAATAATTTCCAATCTTCCTGAAAAATCCACTTGGAAGCAGCTTTTTATTGAATGGGCCCCTCTGCTGACCACACACTGGTTCCATTTTGGGGCCTTCTATCTACAATTATTCACTGGATTTGATTGTAATCTAGCATGGTGCAAAGATTTCCAGAAAACCCCAATGAGCATTGAGTGTGACCATCCACACTTGGCATGGAGACAGTCATATTCTCCACACATGCTAAAAAAGGGTGGCTTGGTCCTAGGACAGGTATTCCGCAATCTTATGAATGTGAGTATATGCCTACTACACTGTTTAAATTCTTTTTTTTCTCATATGTTAAACTTTATACTACCCTTAGAAGGATCTCGGATATCTCTCGTGTTTTTTTAATCCAATTTTTTTTTTTAATCTTACTCCTTGTCTGGTTCTTAGTATCCATCTTAGTTTTAGTATCTGTCACCTACATTTGATTCTGGTTCAAATAACCTTAGTTTTTATAAATTCCCATTTCTGTAGATCTAAGGTTCTGTCTCCCCCATCAACTTGAGTTTAAGTAGATTGAAGCTGACCTGACCAAACTCTTCAACAGATATAAAGAATGAGTTTTAAAAGTGTATTTTATTAAAACCATTTCAAATCAAAATGACCAAAAATATTATAATTTGTCCAGATTTTGGAATTGTTTCCTCCACAGAAGACAACCCCTGCAGAAAGATTATACTGAGCTAAAATCTAATAACAAAAAAGACACAGTCAATAGCAGTCATGCTAGGAAGTCTGAGGCCTGCAAAGGTGGCTTTGATTGAAATTTAGCAATAAGAATGTCAGTTCTGATTGGAAATTTAAAGCATTGCAAAAGCATAGTCTATCAGCATTCAATATATTTTATCAAAGTGACTGACCTGCTGAATGTAGCATGAGAACTTCTAAACCTCATTTATTTAGTAAAGAATATCCTACACGAGAAAAATACAGGGCTTGCATTGTCTACCTCCTCTAAAGTATACTAGTTATGGATCATTCCCACTACACACAAGTTGGTACTTTACAATGCCATTTATTGGTACCGCAAAAGGAACATACCTGTGTTGCAGTGCACCACAACATTCAAACAAGCAATATTATGCATTGTGTTGCGCTATGTTACCAAAACTGGTGCAGGTCCTTTTTTCGGTCGAATGACTTGGGTTGGCAGTTGATTCACATGATAAAGCTACCTTAAGGTGATGCATGTTAATGCACAACCTAATATAGATTGCCTTAGTGTGAATTAAACCTTACCAGGCTGTTTATGGTTTATGAACTTTCTCTGTTACTCACTCAGAACAGTTGGAGTGAAGTCTGAACTTTCAATCTGCATATTTATTCCAGATCAGTGCCCCAGAAACTACTAAAGCCAGGGGATCAGCAAGACATTTGTAACAAAATGTTATTACAACTTAAAGTTAAAACTGAAGATGTTTCTTGTGCTTGTAACCCCCCCCCCCCAACCACAGCCCTATTAATTAACATCCTAATAAGATTTTTTAAAAAAAATTTTCATTAAATGCCTAATTGTAGACCTATTGATGTCATCCCCATGCCTCTGTACTGCTCTATGCAATACAAGCAGATTACCACTGGTGGGAGGGGCCAGCAGGATGCTGGGCTTGGCTTCCTGTAAAGACGGCACACATTGCCTAAGTACTCCAGTGCCTACATGGCCAAGCATAAGTTTGAAGGTATGGGAGTTTCTAGTGAATTTGCATGCAGACTGCCCTAGGTAAAGTTCACATACAGGTGCATCTCAAAAAATTACAATAACATCAAAAAGTTAATTTATTTCAGTAATTCAATTCAAAAAGTGAAACTCATATATTATATAAATTCATTACACACAGGGTGATATATTTCAAGCATTTCTTATTAATTTAATTTTGATGATTATGGCTTACAGCTAGAGAAAACTCAAAATTCAGTATCTCAGAAAGTTAGAATTTTGTGAAAAAGTTCAATATTGTAGACTCATGGTGTCACACTCCAATCAGCTAATTAACTCAAAACACCTGTAAAGTTTTCCTTCGCCTTTAAATGCTCTCTCAGTCTGGTTCAGTAGGTTATACAATCATGAGGAAGACTGCTGACTTGGCAGTTTTCCAGAAGACAGTCATTGACACCCTTCTCAAGAAGGTTAAGTCACAACAAGCAACAGGGATAACTTGAGAGGATTGTGAAGCAAAGGCCATTCAAGAATTTTGGGGAGATTCACAAGAAATGGACTATGGCTGGTGTCAGGGCTTCAAGAGCCACCACTCACTTACTTATCCAGGACATGGGCTACAAGTGTTGTATTCCTTGTGTCAAGCCACTCCTGAACCAGAGATGTCAGAAACATCTTACCTGAGCTGAGGAGAAACCTCACTGTTGCTCAGTGGTCCAAATTCCTCCAAAAGTATTAATACCTGGTTTAATGATTATGGTAGCACTGTGCTTGATTGGCCAGCAAACTCATCTGACTTAAACCCCATAGAGAATCTGTGGAGTATTGTCAAGAGGAAGATGAGAGACACCAGACCCAACAATGCAGACGAGCTGAAGGCTGCTATCAAAGCAACCTAGGCATCCATAACACCTCAGCAGTACCACAAGCTAATCGCCTCCATGCCACGCTGCATTGATGCAGTAATTCATGAAAAAGTATTGAGTGCATATTATACTGTGCAAGGACATAATTTTCAGTAAGCCAACATTTCTGTATTAAAAATCCTTTTTTTTTTTATTGGTCTTATGTAATATTCTAATTTTCTGAGATTCTGAATTTTGGGTTTCACTATCTGTAAGCCATAAGCATCAAAATTAAAATAAATAAATGCTTGAAACATATCACTCTTTGTGTATTGAATCTATATAATATATGAGTTTCACTTTTTGAATTGAATTACTGAAATAAATTAACTTTTTAAAGATATTCTGTTTTTTTTTTTTAGATGTACCTGTATGCTTCTGATCCTCCATAATTGAAAGAACTGAAATTGAATGAACCAACCAGGAAATATGGAAGGCTTTATCTGAATTGCGCTTTGTCTTTGAATGAAGGCTTGGGCAGAACTATTTCAGCTCTAAAATGCTTAAGTAGCTTCTGGCTAGAAAGAAAACTTCCTTTTTGCTGATGTTTTAGTTTTTATAAAAGCAGGATCTACTGATGTTATGTTTCTTTGTTACTAGTGTATTTATAGTCAGCACAGATATTGACTTCTTCATTCGGTTTCAGAAAAGTACCATAAATGAAGCCCATATTAGGTGGATGATCTCTACTGTTGAACCTTTCTCCAAAAGGCAATTTCTGCATCTATGTTTGGCCTAAAGAACTGAAACAACGAAAACATTATTTGGTCTCACACATGCTAGTGGGAACCAAGTTTAAATGACAGACGTAGCCCTGTAAATTTACCCAAGCAGGTCTCCAAAGATTTTCCTATTTCTTTAATTACTTTTTGCAAGGTGTCGCTTATGCCATGTGCACTCCCATAAACTGAGGTTCCAAAAGTTCAAGACATTCAGTGCTTGTTTTCTGTTTCTTTTTAAAGACAAGATGCAATTTTACCCTGTCCTTCCTGTAATAGACATTTATAAAGCATGCACTAAAGACTTCTACAGCCTCTTTATTATAGTCCACAAGTCATATTACATATTACAATAGACAATATAAAGGCAATAAAACACTGAAGGTCACTTCTGAACTTATTAAACATCTATATCAAGAATCCACTTCAAACTTGCATTTACCTCTTGAATGATCTCATCAATGTACTTATTTTGTACTTCTACATAGTTCTTTATGACAGGTGTACTTTATTCTGGTTGCACCATAGTTCACTCCACTACCCTATTCATCAAATTATTAAATGGATATTCAAAATTCAGATGTAGTTAACCACTTTTCCACTGCCTTGGCATGTGCAGAGTTCGGAATCAATTACAACCCAATAGACGACCGGTGTATCTGAGTAATTACCTCCCTGTCTCATTAACTGACAAAGGTTCTAGGACACACTTTAGGGTAAAACATATCTTTCCCTTTAAAAGTTAAATGCTCATTCTAAAACAATATATATGAATTATCTTCCCTTCCTCTTTTCATTTTTCTTCTTTCTTCAGTTATATTCTATTCTACACTATTTGTTTTTTCATTATATTTTATTATAATTACCATCATTCTACTTTTTTATTTTGTAGGGAAATCCAAAGACTTTTTGTTTTTAGCTACGATTTTTTAATTTTGTCTCATTTTGTTAAATGCTAAAGGAAGACCTCAAACTTTTAGTAGGAGATCTGAGGGGAATTCCATTAAATATACATATCTAGGTATATGGATGTAAGGCCAGTGAAAGGATAACAATTTCTTTGCTTGAGATGTATGAAACAACCTCCATGGAAGAGAAATGCCATTTTTTTAATAAAAATAAAACTTTTAATATTATTTATTTTCATGCTTTTATATATGGGCTCATGTCAGGACAGGAAGAATGCTACCTCTATGGTTAGGTCCAAGTAATATCTGCATGTCATCTTCCAGTGACATGTAAGCTGCTTCACAGAGTACACCTAACATGATCACTCCTGAGAAGAGAAATCTATGCTTCTATTTTGTGTTGAGCCCCTTCAACCAAGATGCTAGGCTGGGCTGGGCAAGTCTTATATACTTCATGACAAACAAACAAAAATTTTCCAGCATACTTACCAGCTAACCTGCGAACAAATCAAATTGACCCTGGCTAACAATACATGGTAAAAACAGAGGGCTTTGTTGCATACATTTACAAATATACATGGAAGCCACAGTGTCCACGTCAAGGCTTCTTTGTAAATTGCGGTCCTAACTCTATAGTTTTGAGAGTCTCCAAATGGGAGCACATATAACAGTGGATATATTAGGGGCAGGCTTGCCTGTAGGGAGCCCACTCCTCCTTAAAGGTACAGCGACTCAATAGACGCTCAGCAATAGCACAATGACAGCGGAAGTCATCCAATGTGCCCCTACACCAAACCAGCAAACAAGCTATACAAAAAGAAGTCTTATATAGTGGCTCTATTGGCACATCCCTGGGAAACAAGCAATAGAATGTCATTGTGTAGGTCAGCAGATATTATGTAGATAGATAGGTGCCAAATCTAAGAGAATATTTGGATGCATTGTTAATGCACTGTTACTTATTACCAGGAGATCATCACAACTGTAACCTGCTTTCTGACAAGATCACAAAGTATGCTGCTAGTTTCAAGCAAGGGGCAAATCTATATTACATTTATATATGAACCTTGCTATGTATGAAGCAACATTTTTAGTTTTTTACACTTCTATTTGCTAAAGAAACCTGAAAACGTTGGACTTTACTGGTACCAGAATGGAACGATCACATACTCTTTTAAAAAAAAAAAAGATATTTTCTTTAAAAACATTAAAATATAAATAAAAGCATACATTCCAATATCCTATGCACTTGGCCATATTAGTAAACCAACAGAGAGCACACCAGAAGGATCATACTTTACACATTGACCTATTGCCGACCACCCGCCACAGTTTACTAACTGTGCGTTGGTCAGGGGTGGGAAGCGTGCGCGCACGCCCGCCGTCCCCGTGATGTGCTGATTCGGTTCACACATTACACATCCGGAATAACAGGTAAATGTGGCCTTGGAGTACAAAATGATGCAGGACAAAGACTTATAAAGTTTTGTCAACAGAACACACTGGTAATATCAAACACTATTTACCATCAACCAAAGAGGCGACCCGATTATATTCTCTGCAGCCAGAGATGGAGAAGATCTATACAGTCAGTCAAAACAAGACCTGGAGCTGACTGTGGCTTAGACAATGAGCTTCTTATGGCAAAATTCAGGCTTAAATTGAAGAAAGTGGAAAACACTACTAGAGATTTCAGATTTGCTCTAAATTGGATCCCTTGTGAATTCTCAATGGAGGTGACAAACAGATTTAAGGAATTAGATCTAATAGAGTTCCTGAGGAACTATGGAAGGAAGTGTGAAACATCTTACAAGACTCAGCAATGAAATCCATCTCAAAGAAGCAAAAATGTAAAAAAGAAAAGCGGCTATCTGATAAGGCCATACAATTAGCTGAACAAAGAAGGAAGGCAAAAGGCAATGGAGAAAGGGGAAAATACACCCAACTGGGTGCAGACTTGCAGAGGATAGCAAGAAGAGACAAAAAGACCTTCTTAAAGAATCAATGTAAAGATTTAGAGGAAAACAACAGAATGGGTAAGACTAGAGATGTTTTCAAGAAAATTGGAGATATCAAGGGAAAGTTTGGTGTAAAGATGGGCATGATAATGGGCAAAAATGGCAAGAACCTGACAGAAGCAGAAGAGATAAAGAAGACACGGGAAGAATACACAGAAGAACTATACAAGAAAGATCTGAATCTTCTGAATACAACCACAATGATACAATCACTGACCTTGAACCGGATATCCTGGAGAGTGAAGTCAAGTGGGCCTTAAAAAGCATTGCTAATAACAAAGCAGCGGTAGTGATGGTTAGAGGTGTACCGAACTGTTCGCCGGCGGACAGTTCCCGGCGAACATCGCTTGTTCGCGTTCGCCGCTGGGGGCGAACATATGCGATGTTCGGTCCGCCCCCTATAATACATCATTGAGGCAAACTTTGACCCTGAACTTCACAGTCAGCAGGCACATTCCAGCCAATCAGCATACCTCCCTCCCACACCCTCCCACCTCCCTATAAATAAGCAAGGGCAGCATCCATCTTAGATCATTCTGAAGCAGTGTGTTAGTGAGAGCAGGGAGAGTGCTGCTGCTGCTGCTGTTAATAGCTAGGGACAGTTGTTAGTCAGTGTTCCTGGTCTTGCTAGTCAGTGTTCTTGGTCCACTACTGCTGTAAGGACAGCATCCTGACAGCACCCCAAAAAGCCCTTCTAAGGGCTGGTATTTGTGTAATTTTTATATATATATATATATATATATATATATATATATAGTGTCCCCAAAAGCCCTTTTTAGGGCTGGTAATTGAGTATTTTTTATATATATATATATCTATATATATATATATCTATTGTACACTGCAGTTGCCTGCCCGCTGTGTGTGAGAGGCCACAGACCCACCACAGACTGTACTGTGTGCACACCACACTCATTTCGGGTGGCACAGGCACAGTACCTTGCATTTTAAAAAATATTTTTTTTTCCTCTGTCATAATTGCAGTGAGTACTGTGTCAGGTCCACAGAGTGCACTGTACCCACTGCAGTGCACTGCTCACCACTGATATATATACGGTGGCACAGCATCTTGTTGCAAATTGAAAAAAAAAAATATTTTTTATAATTGCAGTTGCCTGGGTGCCAGTGACTGTCAGGTCCACAGAGTGTACTGTGCCCACTGCAGTGCCACTGCGTGCCCACCCACCACTGATATATATAGGTGGCACAGCAGCTTGCAAATTAAATATATATATATTTTTTTTATATTTGCAGTTGCCTGGGTGCCAGTGACTGTCAGGTCCACAGAGTGTACTGTGCCCACTGCAGTGCCACTGCCCACCCACCACTGATATATACGGTGGCAGGCATGACTTTTTTTGGATTAATGTCTGGGGGGGTCTAAAAAGCGTACTTGTGAAGTTTCAGCTCTTTAGCATGTCCAGAACCAGAAAAAAAAGATCATATAGGTGTAAAAGGGGTTCCCACCATCCCTGCTCTACTGAAAAATGATCTTTTTTTCTGGTTCTGGACATGCTACAGAGCTGAAACTTCACAGGTACACTTTTTAGACCCCCTAGACACTAAATCACACAAAAAGGTTCTTAAAAATTTTCATTTTTGATAGAGAGCCAATTATTGGAAAAATTAAAAAAAAAAAAAAAACTTAAAAAAAAAAAAATTCTTTGTATTTATTGTCTGGGGGGTCTAAAAAGCGTACCTGTGAAGTTTCAGTAGCATGTCCAGAACCAGAAAAAAAATAGAATTAGGGTTAGGGTTAGGGCTAGGGTTAGGGTCAGGGCTAAAGTTAGGGTTATTTTTAGTGCTTAGGGTTAGAGGGTTAGAGTTAGAGGGGTAGGGGTAGGGCTACTAACTCTAACCCTAAGTATCTCACCGTAACCCTAACCCTAGCCCCTAACACTAAACCTAACCCTAACCCTCTAACCTTAACCCTAACCCTCTAAGCCTAGCCATAAAAATAACCCTAACCCTAACCCTAACCCTAACCCTAGCCCTAACCCTAGCCCTAGCCCTAACCCTAACCCTGGCCCTAAGCCTAACCCTAGCCCTAACCCTAATTCGTATTTTTTTCTGGTTCCGGACATGCTACAGAGCTGAAACTTCACAGATACACTTTTTAGACCCCCCAGATGCTAAATCCAAAGAAATTTTTTATTTTTTTTATTTTTATTCTTTTTTAATTTTTCCAATAATTGGCTCTCTATCAAAAAATTACAATTTTTAAGAACTTTTTTTGTGTGATTCAGTGTCTGGGGGTCTAAAAAGTGTACCTGTGAAGTTTCAGCTCTGTAGCATGTCCAGAACCAGAAAAAAAATTAAAAATAGGGTTAGGGCTAGGGTTAGGGTTATTTTTAGTGCTTAGGGTTAGACGGTTAGGGTTAGAGGCGTAGGGGTAGGGTTACTAACTCTAACCCTAAGTATCTCACCGTAACCCTAACCCTAGCCCCTAACACTAAACCTAACCCTAACCCTTAAAGCCCAGTTCCTGTCCCATTTTGGTCTGTCACTGTGAAGCGGGCGTAACCCTTACACTACCTGACCGATACAACATCATACCTGATCGTATACACACACTGGATGTTTTAAAGCACGTTATTCCAAACAATTTAGGAATGTTAGGTGATTTATGCCCTTTATGGAATAAAACCCGACTCTGCGTCAACTACGTAATTTTCCATGGGAGTTTTGCCATGGATCCCCCTCTGGCATGCCACAGTCCAGGTGTTTGTCCCCTTGAAACAACTTTTCCATTACTATTGTGGCCAGAAAGAGTCCCTGTGAGTTTTAAAATTCGCCTGCCTATTAAAGTCTATGGCGGTTCGCAATGTTCGCCGGTTCGCGAACATTCGCCGATGTTCGCGTTCGCCGTTCGCGAACGGCGAATTTTATGTTCGCGACATCACTAGTGATGGTATCCCAGCTGAGTTATTTAAAATTCTAAAAGATGATGCTGTTAAAGTGTTGCACTCAATATGCCAACAAATTTGGAAAACTCAACAATGGCCACAGGACTGGAAGAGGTCAGTTTACATTCCGATACCAAAGAAAGGCAGCGCCAAAGAATGTTTAAACTACTGTATGATCGCACTCATTTCACACGCCAGCAAGGTTATGCTGAAAATTCCACAAGCTAGGCTACCACTATCTACATCAAGTACAAGCTGGATTTCGAAGAGGCAGAGGAACAAGAGATCAAATTGCCAACATTTGCTGGATCGTGAAGAAAGCAAGGGAGTTCCAGAAGAATATCTACTTCTGCTTTATTGACTACAGGAAAGCTTTCGATTGTGTGGATCACAACAAGATGTGACAAATACTGAAAGAAATGGAAATACCAGACCACATCACCTGTCTTCTAAAAAAAAACCTGTATGCAAGTCAAGAAGCAACAGTTAGAACAGGACATGGAACAACTGACTGGTTCAAAATTGAAAAAGGAAGGCAACAAGGATGTACAGTGCATTGCAAAAGTATTTGGCCCCCTTGAACTTTTCGACCTTTTGCCACATTTCAGGCTTCAAACATAAAGATATAAAACTGTAATTTTTTTGTGAAGAATCAACAACAAGTGGGACACAATCATGAAGTGGAACGAAATTTATTGGATATTTCAAACTTTGTTAACAAATAAAAAGCTGAAAAATTGGGCGTGCAATATTATTGAGCCCCCTTAAGTTAATACTTTGTAGCGCCACCTTTTGCTGCGATTACAGCTGTAAGTTTCTTGGGGTACGTCTCTATCAGTTTTGCACATCGAGAGACTAAAATTTTTGCCCATTCCTCCTTGCAAAACAGCTCGAGCTCAGTGAGGTTGGATGGAGAGCATTTGTGAACAGCAGTTTTCAGTTCTTTCCACAGATTCTCGATTGGATTCAGGGCTGGACTTTGACTTGGCCATTCTAACACCTGGATATGTTTATTTGTGAACCATTCCATTGTAGATTTTGCTTTATGTTTTGGATCATTGTCTTGTTGGAAGACAAATCTCCGTCCCAGTCTCAGGTCTTTTGCAGACTCCATCAGGTTTTCTTCCAGAATGGTCCTGTATTTGGCTCTATCCATCTTCCCATCAATTTTAACCATCTTCCCTGTCCCTGCTGAAGAAAAACAGGCCCAAACCATAATGCTGCCACCACGATGTTTGACAGTGGGGATGGTGTGTTCAGGGTGATGAGCTGTGTTGCTTTTACGCCAAACATAACGTTTTGCATTGTTGCCAAAAAGTTCGATTTTGGTTTCATCTGACCAGAGCACCTTCTTCCACATGTTTGGTGTGTCTCCCAGGTGGCTTGTGGCAAACTTTAAACAACAATTTTTATGGATATCTTTAAGAAATGGCTTTCTTCTTGCCACTCTTCCATAAAGGCCAGATTTGTGTAGTATACGACTGATTGTTGTCCTATGGACAGAGTCTACCACCTTAGCTGTAGATCTCTGCAGTTCATCCAGAGTGATCATGGGCCTCTTGGCTGCATCTCTGATCAGTCTTCTCCTTGTATGAGCTGAAATTTTAGAGGGATGGCCAGGTCTTCGTAGATTTGCAGTGGTCTGATACTCCTTCCATTTCAATATTATCGCTTGCACAGTGCTCCTTGGGATGTTTAAAGCTTGGGAAATTTTTTGTATCCAAATCCGGCTTTAAACGTCTCCACAACAGTATCGGGGACCTGCCTGGTGTGTTCCTTGTTCTTCATGATGCTCTCTGCACTTTAAATGGACCTCTGAGACTATCACAGTGCAGGTGCATTTATACGGAGACTTGATTACACACAGGTGGATTCTATTTATCATCATTAGTCATTTAGGTCAACATTGGATCATTCAAAGATCCTCACTGAACTTCTGGAGAGAGTTTGCTGCACTGAAAGTAAAGGGGCTGAATAATTTTGCACGCCCAATTTTTCAGTTTTTTATTTGTTAACAAAGTTTGAAATATCTAATAAATTTCATTCCACTTCATGATTGTGTCCCACTTGTTGTTGATTCTTCACAAAAAAATTACAGTTTTATATCTTTATGTTTGAAGCCTGAAATGTGGCAAAAGGTTGAAAAGTTCAAGGGGGGAGAATACTTTCGCAATGCACTGTATATCGTCACCCTACTTATTTAATTATATGCAGAGTACGTCATGCGAAATGCCATGATTGGTGACACACAAGCCGGAATTAAGATCACAGGGAGAAATGTCAACAACCTGAAATATGCAGACGATACCACACTAATGGCAGAAAGTGAAGAAGAACTAAAGAGTCTCCTAATAAAGATGAAAGAGGAGAGTGCAAAAGCTGGCCTGAAATTGGCGCGCTTTGATCCATGAGGCCACGAACAGTCGGACGTGACTAAACGACTGAACAACAACAACAAGATATATATGAAGCCAAGATGCCATTAAACCAGATAGTATTAGAAATTACCTGCCATTTCTGTAGTGTAAAATCACTTAACAAAGAGGCAAATGTGCTTTTGCAGGAGTAAAAATATATGCAAAGGCAACAGCCATCCACCTTAAACACACAAAAGTATATGTATATATCAGGTCCAGTTCCAATAGTACTCAAATAGAACCATATCACTACTTGTTGTTAAACCACAGAGCCTCATATCTTGCAAGCATCAGACATCAATATTGCATCCTCCACAAGTGAAAGCCAAACAGTTTTCACATTATATATCCTATTTGGCGCCAAAATTAGGGAGATAATCGCATTATTAGGGGGAGGGAGGATCTGACATCATCCACATCATGTCTATCTATTGGTTCATCCGGCAGACACACGGTCTGCACATCACCAAATTTAACAACACTTCCATCACAATCCAGGGCCAGGGGAGCCAGAAGGCGACAAGTAACAGGGTTTCTTTCTTGTTTGGAATATAGGTTTCTCCACCTGTTATATGAATAAAACCGGCACACGAAAAGGCTTCTTCCAAGTAAAATTCTTTATTCCAACATGGATAGCGGTGACAACATGACAAATGCTGACACGTTTCGGCTTTACGCCTTCCTCATAGCAAGGTTTCTCCACCTGCTTCCCATTCCAGTAAGTCAGTTGCTAATGGTCATGGTTGTAGGATCTGATTGCACTGCCTCTATATGTTGAACAATCTATATTATTATCTTATATTCAGGTCTTAATGTTTCATTACTATTGATTGACATCTGCCGCCCTTGCAACTATCCCATGTCATATTGCTTATAAAAGCATCCTCCATAGGCTATATTGTCCAAGCGATGCATAAGTGTTTTACACAGAGAGACTCCAAATGTTATTCAATTCTGTATATATAATCCATGTTGTTTATTGTGCATTCTCTTTTGGCTAGGCCATTTTGCTATCTTTGCAACTAAGATGATATGGCCCTGAGGAAGCTACTAGGAGAAACGCCTCAACCTTCTACATCGGCTCTGCAAAGTTTATTGTGTAAACAGTACGAGCCTGCTGGTGTACTCCTTGATGGTTTACTATTATGGGCAATTTCACAGGATATTGGAATTTAGGTTTTATTTATCTTTTAATGTTTAATAAAATATAATTTTTTATAAAATTGTATGTGGGTGTTCCTTTCTGGTACAAGTAAAGTCCAACTTTTTCCGGTCTCTTTAGTATATTGTCATAATGGATGTGGTACCAACCCAAACAGCCACCAACATTTTCCTTTATACACCCTTATTTGATAATGATGAAAATATATTTATTTTAGAATTTACAATTCTATACATTTCTCATTTTGCAAACACAGATTGAAAAAAAAAAAAAAAAAAAAAAAAAAAAACAGTAAACATCTAGTAACAGTGGTCCAGGTTGTCATCATGAGAGACAGACATAAACTAATGTAAACGTCCTGGTGCCATTCTATATGACCAAACGCTAGCAAGGTCAAAAGGGGCAAGAAACAAGCAATTATCTCATTAACTTTATAAAACAAAAAATAAATAAAAAAACATAGTCCATAGCAAATTGGGGATGTTTTGTCATATGTACCCCTGAATAGATACTTTAAAATGACATAAATACATTTAAGTTTGCTGTACCCAGTACTGATTCTGGCTAGAAGTATAAAGGTATGCTTGGTAAATTGAAATAGCCATCACTTATTTGCAGAAAATACGTCTTAAGCTAGGCATAGACATAGGTTGGACACTGGATGGCCAAACAATCTCTTTTGTTTTAAGATATGTGAATCGCCTGCATGTTCATACTACTGAGGTATGCATGTCTGTACATAAAGCAGACACAATTACTGCCAGCTAATCTCAATTCTTTTATCAGTTGAAGAACTGGGGTGGGCAGTGCCGCTTAATTGCCGGTATGGAATTATCAATGCAGGCACATATGTTTTGAGAAACTCAAGCCATTCCAGCGCAATCCCATATGCTTGGTGGGCCAGGTTGGCATTTCCAGGACTAGACTACTATTCCTTTTTACATTTTCAGTCCTAAAAAAAAAAAAAAAAAAATGGAATGTTACAGGAATTTTTGTGAATTTGACCTAGTAAAGTAATGTCTTGTTCTGGGTAAATTTCTCTGCATGGTTCTTCAGTGCCAACATGGCAATCTGGTAAGAAATGTTGGACAAATTAAAGGCCATGGGCAGTATTTTAAAAATCATTTACTTTTCAAATATTTATAAATAATCTCTTATACCTTTTTTTCCATAAACTGTAAAGTGTGTCTTTTCTTTGCTAATGATCTCAAATTAAACACGTTTTGGTATTGGCCATTAATGTTTTTAAAAAGAGCCATCATATTTGCTGTTAAGCACATTTATTCCAATTCAAATAAATCAAACCTTACCAAAAAAAATATAGTTTTATCTAATGTTTTTTTTATTTAATTTAGTTGAATTTCTATTTTACTTTACCTGTTCCACACTTTCTTAAATTTTTACTTTGGTTTCAATTTTACCTTCAATTTATTTTCATAAATCAAATCTTGTTAAATAATAATATTACTCCTAAAATCAGCAATCTACCTTGGAGTGGAAATAACCAGGGGAGGGTAATCTGTGTAAAACATGTACATCTAGTGAGATCAGCACAGTCATTTGTAGTAATGTGTACAGTTCTGTTGGGATAGGTCATGGCTAGACAAAGCTGCATGCATTTTGCACTGTTATACATAGGTCACGTATGGAAAAGTCACATTTCACGAGCCTTTGCCATTAAGACTCCGACTCCCTTTCCCTCATTTCTCCCTCATTTAGCACTTACTCCTTTCTATTACCCAGTGTATATCACCTCCTAGTGTCAATGTCAAGCTTTGCAGTTATGTGATGTAAGGATATTACTGCTTTAATTTATATAGTCAAAATGGTTTTCTAAAGATAAAGCCATCACAGTACACAATGTGTAGACGTTATTCACTGCTATTGTCTTATGACCTGGGGAGAATGTAAAAATAAACGACATGTAAGAAGCATTAAATATCACTTCGCTCCTTCATCATTTAGGCCCAACTATATTGCCAGCTGCATTGCACGTCAATGATACTACCTAGCTTAACTCCTTTAAGTCAATGCTTTATAATGTATCACTGAAACACCTGTCAGCTGTGATGCTATAGGCTTAATAACCCCTCTGCAGATTTCAGCTATGCCCAGTGCTACCCTGTGCAATTTCCCTTCAGTAGAGAATCAATATAGGATCAATGACAACTCTTCCTTCTCTCTGGTCTTCTTGCCCTCCAGCCCCACACTCCCCGCTCCCTTCTGCGCACGTCCCTGCTCCTGTCACCGAGGCTGAGAATTGCATGGACTAGATGCAACCTTTTTTAATGAGTTCAATGCAGAAGCAAAACCTCTAGGGGCAGAGGAGCTCGGCAAGGTCTGAAGTTCTGACAATTGCTGCACGGAGACAAAAGGAGGAGAGAGATGAAGGGAAGAGCTTTCAAGATCTGAGTCATTAGGATGAAACCTGACAGGCCTTAGAAGCAGAGCTACTCTGGCAGCGATCACAGACTCCTATACATTGAAACTCATTGATATTCCTTTTGAACATGCAAGGGAAAGGTTTAAAATACTAGAATGGATGATTTATTTTTCTCTGTAGCACTGACAATGTGTGAAAAGGCGATCACTGAATTTTCTGGGATTACAATAGACTGTACATAAACACTCAATGAAATTACCTAGTCAGTGCCCCCATTTATGCATAAACTGCATACCTACAGGCTTTTTTAAAGTATAATGAAAATTATTCAGAATAACATTAATGCATTTGGAAAACAGGCTGTAAAAAACATACTTGTCCAGAGGAGAAGGTGACTTCAGGTTTTGTCAGTACTTAGTCACACAACCAAGCTGAGACATTTGTCCTTTAGTCTTTCCAGAAGGGGCCCAATGTTCAGGAAGAAGATGCTCACCATTTTCTCTGCTAGACAGTGATCATTAGCATTATTACACTTTACTATAAAAGTGCAAAGAACAACCATAACAGTCAGAGCTTCTCTCTCTGGAGAATGAAAGGTGGTTGTTTTGTTGCAATGGGTTAGCTACACTCTATTTTTACTCTTTGTTCTATTAAAGAATGACACATTAAGCACTAATTACAGGCTCCTATACATTATCCCTGTGCAGATTTAAAAGAACAGCAACCCTTTTCTGGGAATAATTCCATACTGTTAATTACTGTGGTGGTCAACATGCTAAATATAGGGGGCAATAAAGGAACAACGTTTGATATAGAGGTTTGGCAAGGCCAGAAAACACAATAGCCCTTTTTATTTTTTGGAGCAAACGATTATCGTTTTTTTTACCTACAAATATTCTGTATCAAACATTTCCCATTCATAGTCTTATCTTAAAGGGATTGTAAAGGCAGAAGGTTTTTTTTTTTATCTTAATGCATTCTTTGCACTGAGTTAAAAAAAAAACTTCTGTGTGCAGCAGCCGCCCTCAGCCCCCCTAATACTAACCTGAGCCCATCTTTATCCAGTGATATTGCCAATCAGGAGAGAGAGGGGGTGGGGCTGGGTCGCGGCTCCATGTCTAAATGGACACAGGGAGTCGTGACCTGGCTCGGGTGCCCCCACAGCAAGCTGTTTGCTGTGGGGGCACTCAACAGGAGGGAGGGGCCAGGAGCACAGAAGGGGGACCCGAGAAGAGGAGGATCCGGACAGCTCTGTGCAAACCCAATTGAACAGAGCAGGTAAGTATAACATGTTTGTTATTAAAAAAAAAAAAACAAGACTTTACAATTACTTTAAAGATTGGGCCATTTTTCTTTTATTTTTTTGAAGTCCATATACACACACATAGAAATTGTCTTCATATAGTTATAATTATGCTGTTCTCCAGCACTTTATGAATATAAGGTTTTTCTGAACTTGACATGCTTTTGAAACACATGTCAAATGCAGGTCAACAAAATCCCAATTGACTTTATGTAAAGAGTACACATGGTAGTTGAGAGACTATCTTTGGCTTGCTTTGCACCATAATGTGTCTAGACACAGCTAGTCTTTTTCTTCTCAAATGCTGCATTTACCATTCAAATGCATGTATTTGTGTTTAAAAAGTAAATACAGTGTTTGAAAAAAGATACAAAAAAGTAGGAAGGTGTTTGGTAGGTGACAAAATGATAGAAGGGGAAAAGGGGGGGGGGGGGGGTACCACAGGCAAAAGTACAATGAAAAAGCAAAAGAAAAAAGCAAGTGGACTTTCTTGGTACCAAAAGATTACACAAAACCTGTTCATAAAAGCACAAATTTGTATTGACATAAAGAAAAGCAATTATCCTATGCGATTGGCTTTATATCTTCCACAATTTGTGTGGAGTCCCCCTTTTTTTTACAACATGCAAAACTATGAAAAACTGTAATTGCATTCTAAGGCTTGGTCAGACCATCATTCTGGTTATCAAGGGGAGAGCTGGTAAGGGGGTTTCATTAGTTCCCCCAACATGTTTTGCAAGATATTTTACTTCATCAGGAGGATGAAAGAATTTGTGGAATGAGTATTAAAAAGGCAGCTAAAAGAAAACCACAGCTAGGTCCACAGTGTACTTGTGCCCTGAGGCTAGCGTGGGAGGTATAAATAGGAGACCATTCAGCACCACCGGTAAGTAGATTACAGGGAGGACTAATCATCAAAGATTGGGTACCACATTCAAAATTGGACTACAAATCATATAACTAAAAATCAACAGTGCGGCAGAGTGAGGACTGAATTTTTTGTGATCCCATAGGAGTCGGTATTACTCGTGGTTATCCTGGAGTGTTTAAAAGTCATAACATCTGAAATTGGTGTGGAGATACCTTATGAAACAGAATACCCTGAAATATAATAAGAGAGGGCTTCACAGCAATTTCACATGTAATGACTTTTAAACAGTCCAGGATAACCACGAGTAATACCGACTCCTATGGGATCACAAAAAATTCAGTCCTCACTCTGCCGCACTGTTGATTTTTAGTTGTACGATTTGTAGTCCACTTGATTACAATTTTGGATGTAGTACCCCATTTTTCCCTTTCTAAAGTTATTGAAAATAAGACCAGATAACAAAAAACCTGATATGAGTAATGACGTGTGTTTTTGTGTGCTGACATGCCTTATTATGTATTTCTGCATTTCCCTGCAAATCAGTTCTTGGAAACGAACAGCATTTTACTACTTTTCCTTGACCTAACGGTACTCAAACATGTGGATGGACACCTGACGACTAACCTATACAGAAAGGAGACGTCAGGGAATGTAATATTACATGCGTCTAGCGCCCACCCAGGGGCGCTTATACGTAGTATTCCATATGCCCAATACATACGCCTACGGTGTAATTGTACATCTGATAACGATTTCAAAATACAGGCTAACCTTTTACGAGAACGCCTAATGGCTCGTGGATACAGTAAGCGTTTGTTGAGAACAGCTTTCAACAAAGCGTTTTCTCAAAATAGAAACAGCCTCATCTTTAGAGCCAAACCTCCAAACACGCAATCGACAGTTAAACTAATAACCAAATACTCCGCCCATGAAAAAGTATTGAGAGATATTCTTGAACGGAACTGGCATCTTCTTCGTGATGATCCGGTTATAAACAAATACGTGGGCAAACATCCCCAAATTGTTTTCAGGAGAACAAGATCTTTAAGAGATCAACTAACAACAAGCCACTATCAACCCATCAGAAATAAAGTAACCACTGGTAGAGGTACTTATAAATGTCGCAAATGCGCCTTATGTCCTTGGATAGAGGAGAATACTGAATACACTTTACCTAATGGGGAGATATTTGCTCCAAAATTTCGAGCTGACTGTAGCACACGTGGAGTGGTATACATGATGCATTGTACCTGCGGCATGTTCTATATAGGTAAAACTATAAAAGAGCTCCGCCAAAGGATAAATGACCATGTGTACGTATCAGCAGGGGGAAGGATGATCACGCCCGTGAGCAGACACCTTGACCTATACCACAGGTTCAATCCCAAAAAGGCAAGATTTTATGTGCTTGAGGTTATTCCTCAAGATCCTCGGGGTGGCAACTGGGACAAAAAAATTCTCCAGAGAGAGACTCTCTGGATAGAGCGTCTCAATGCCACTTATAGACCTGGTTTGAACGAAACACAGTCGTACAAACCCTTTCTGGGAAGGCTTCCTTGCTTACTTAGTGCCAATAGACCTAATTGACCTCGAGTAGCATACTCTGGTTACGATAATGGCCCTATGTGGGATATATGGGTCAGGGTGTCTGCTTTGGTTTTGGCGTGGTCGTCCTCCCCCCGTATATATATTTAATTATTCTGATACCTCTTCACATCAAATAGGTTTTGTGGCACATATACCCCTCTTCCTTTCTTATGTATAACAAACAGTTTTTTGTGTTATAATCCCTATCTCATCAATATTATGATCTTGAGGATTTATAATAAGTCAAAATATGCAACTTTCCCTTGGGGTTTGAAGTATGGAAGTGTTTCTAGTAGGGGGCAGTTCAGCCCCTGTTCTTTCATTAGGGCTGTTACTATTGAACGCCCTTACTAGTGGTTAATGTCAAAAAATAAACATGGTTATATAATAATTTTTGATAAACAAATATATTACCGATATATATCTCCTGGTTTACCAGGAACATCTTTGTACCTTAGTGAAATATGCTTTTATATCTGTATTTTTAAATATATAATTTCTGTCTTGTTGTGTTGTTTTTTCATTTCAGGCAATTAGAATTCTCATGTAATTGCGGACCGATCCTGTGGGGGCAGTGTGGGTAAGCATGGAGGTCGGCCTCATCAGTGAGATATGTGCGGCCAGATAGGCCGCAGGTTAGTTCCGCCCCTTCCGGGCGGAACTTCCTGTGGCACCTGAGCGGACTACGGAGGCACTTCCTGCCTCTGTATGATCTGCATACACCCGTGACTAAGCCGAGAGCCTCGCTGGGGTGCCCCCGCTCTGGCTCTCGAGCGATGTCCGGTGGGAGTGGCCGGGGCGTTGACGTCCGTTTGACGAACCGCCCGGGATCCATGCTACTTAAGGGCGCCATTTACAAGCCCTGGTATGGTGGAGGTTCCCCATCCGGTGAGGACTGTGCGGAAGCTGGGAACAGCGTGGCAAGGGGTAAGCTTTATATGGCCAGTACTAATACTGTAACATTACACTTTTGTGATATCCGGGAATTCACCTTAATCTTACTGTGCTTAACAGCCGACATACAAGCAGAGGAGATACGCTCCCTACATTTAAGCTCTGGTCCTTCCCAAGTTTGGTGAGCCTTGCTAAGGTGTCTGTTTATGTTTGGAACTTTCGTACTGCATAGGGATCTATCATATTGGGTGGCACTCTATATATTCACCACTATGTTTATTACCTATGTTTATTCTAAGTACGCTTTGCATGTACTCATCTTGGACCCTATGTAGCAACGGCTTATCTATATATAACCCTGGTCACCCCCCTACTATTATGGAGGAGGGTGGGCCGGATACTAAATTGATTACACACACATATTCACATATGTATATGAAAGCAAACCAATATACATGATATGTATTTTACTATAGGGGTAGCCCATACACGAATGGGTAAACTCTGTATGTTGGTGTATAATCGTTTAGAAACGCATGGCACCTGTCCATTCTTACGGTCCAGAATGACTATATGTCTTTTCTTTTGCCCCTTTTAAGGCAGATAATCTATGGGCTCTATAGGTACTTACACACTCTTATAACAAGCATGAGGCACACTGATTTTACCACTTTGAAACACTTGAGCTTATGGTTTAGCATTTCTATGGGCTCTCCCTTAAAGTGATATCATAGAATAAAAACGCCTACTATTCTGAGAAACATTGTTCTTCTGCTCTCATCCACTCAGATATGAGACATGGAGTGACTACCCTCACTACTATGTCACTATACATTGCCTTTTTTGAGCTTCCCAAAACGCACAGTCCTCCTCGTTAAAGAATTCTCTATGGAAATTGAGATATGTGCCTGATTACTATATGTACAGGTATGTATACATTTTTCTGTCCATTTACCAGGTATATAAACAGGATATATATGCTTATACTATAACTACAGCATGGATCCCCACATATACTCACTATTGGCAGCCTCCGTTCTTTCCCTTAAACCCCTCTAGTGTCTGAATGCAACTTAAGACCCAATGTTATATTGTGTTGATATTGCAAAAATAGAAGGACTTATCTGAGATGTGTAAGACGATTGTATGTAATTAAAAGGAGAGATAAATGATATGCAATTGTAATTATAACACACTGAAAATGAGGTAACACATATATGTAATTTATCTAAATACTGTTATTTTTCACACAGACAAAAGAAATGATATGCTCCAGATGAAGCTTTTTTGTCTAAGAAAGCGAAACATGTCGAGCAAAGGTCATATATTACATGGTGAATGTTAACTTATACTTTCAGTCGACCCCGCTGACCGGCACCATACTGCTTGGGTGTCCGTCGGCGGTTCTTCTGATATCAAGCAATACGTTTCCAAGGATTATATGACTACCAATGATCTTGTACTTTGAACTGTATGTAAATCGACTTTTATAAGTTCTATGCACTGAGATATTGTACAACATAGCGCGCAAATGCAAAAGAAATTACTACCAAATCTGAAGAGAGTCCATAAATAAAAATGGGGGTTTGGTCCCACCATATGGCCATATCGTGCTCAAGCCCACTACTGCGTCAAAGTACCCCATTATCAGTGGGTCCTACACTATCCATGAAAAAGAGATGAATCCAGCCCTTCTAACCCTTGGAGACAACACTCCTTGCTGGGAAGAATGTGCAAATGCACTACAGGGGACTCCTCCTATATCCATTTGATGGTGGACAATGATTGAGTACAGGTGTATGTGGGGGGTGGGGAGGGCTGCTCAACCTCGATAGTCTGGTCAGACCGAATACATAATAAACAGGCAAAAAATTTGGGGGAGCATACCCATGTATTTCCAAAGCTGCTGCAGCTATGAACCAAAAGACATGTATATTAAAAAAGAATAGCGCGCAAATGCAAAAGAAATTACTACCAAATCTGAAGAGAGTCCATAAATAAAAATGGGGGTTTGGTCCCACCATATGGCCATATCGTGCTCAAGCCCACTACTGCGTCAAAGTACCCCATTATCAGTGGGTCCTACACTATCCATGAAAAAGAGATGAATCCAGCCCTTCTAACCCTTGGAGACAACACTCCTTGCTGGGAAGAATGTGCAAATGCACTACAGGGGACTCCTCCTATATCCATTTGATGGTGGACACTGATTGAGTACAGGTGTATGTGGGGGGTGGGGAGGGCTGCTCAACCTCGATAGTCTGGTCAGACCGAATACATAATAAACAGGCAAAAAATTTGGGGGAGCATACCCATGTATTTCCAAAGCTGCTGCAGCTATGAACCAAAAGACATGTATATTAAAAAAGAATAGCGCGCAAATGCAAAAGAAATTACTACCAAATCTGAAGAGAGTCCATAAATAAAAATGGGGGTTTGGTCCCACCATATGGCCATATCGTGCTCAAGCCCACTACTGCGTCAAAGTACCCCATTATCAGTGGGTCCTACACTATCCATGAAAAAGAGATGAATCCAGCCCTTCTAACCCTTGGAGACAACACTCCTTGCTGGGAAGAATGTGCAAATGCACTACAGGGGACTCCTCCTATATCCATTTGATGGTGGACACTGATTGAGTACAGGTGTATGTGGGGGGTGGGGAGGGCTGCTCAACCTCGATAGTCTGGTCAGACCGAATACATAATAAACAGGCAAAAAATTTGGGGGAGCATACCCATGTATTTCCAAAGCTGCTGCAGCTATGAACCAAAAGACATGTATATTAAAAAAGAATAGCGCGCAAATGCAAAAGAAATTACTACCAAATCTGAAGAGAGTCCATAAATAAAAATGGGGGTTTGGTCCCACCATATGGCCATATCGTGCTCAAGCCCACTACTGCGTCAAAGTACCCCACCCATTATCAGTGGGTCCTACACTATCCATGAAAAAGAGATGAATCCAGCCCTTCTAACCCTTGGAGACAACACTCCTTGCTGGGAAGAATGTGCAAATGCACTACAGGGGACTCCTCCTATATCCATTTGATGGTGGACAATGATTGAGTACAGGTGTATGTGGGGGGTGGGGAGGGCTGCTCAACCTCGATAGTCTGGTCAGACCGAATACATAATAAACAGGCAAAAAATTTGGGGGAGCATACCCATGTATTTCCAAAGCTGCTGCAGCTATGAACCAAAAGACATGTATATTAAAAAAGAATAGCGCGCAAATGCAAAAGAAATTACTACCAAATCTGAAGAGAGTCCATAAATAAAAATGGGGGTTTGGTCCCACCATATGGCCATATCGTGCTCAAGCCCACTACTGCGTCAAAGTACCCCATTATCAGTGGGTCCTACACTATCCATGAAAAAGAGATGAATCCAGCCCTTCTAACCCTTGGAGACAACACTCCTTGCTGGGAAGAATGTGCAAATGCACTACAGGGGACTCCTCCTATATCCATTTGATGGTGGACAATGATTGAGTACAGGTGTATGTGGGGGGTGGGGAGGGCTGCTCAACCTCGATAGTCTGGTCAGACCGAATACATAATAAACAGGCAAAAAATTTGGGGGAGCATACCCATGTATTTCCAAAGCTGCTGCAGCTATGAACCAAAAGACATGTATATAAAAAAAGAATAGCGCGCAAATGCAAAAGAAATTACTACCAAATCTGAAGAGAGTCCATAAATAAAAATGGGGGTTTGGTCCCACCATATGGCCATATCGTGCTCAAGCCCACTACTGCGTCAAAGTACCCCATTATCAGTGGGTCCTACACTATCCATGAAAAAGAGATGAATCCAGCCCTTCTAACCCTTGGAGACAACACTCCTTGCTGGGAAGAATGTGCAAATGCACTACAGGGGACTCCTCCTATATCCATTTGATGGTGGACACTGATTGAGTACAGGTGTATGTGGGGGGTGGGGAGGGCTGCTCAACCTCGATAGTCTGGTCAGACCGAATACATAATAAACAGGCAAAAAATTTGGGGGAGCATACCCATGTATTTCCAAAGCTGCTGCAGCTATGAACCAAAAGACATGTATATTAAAAAAGAATAGCGCGCAAATGCAAAAGAAATTACTACCAAATCTGAAGAGAGTCCATAAATAAAAATGGGGGTTTGGTCCCACCATATGGCCATATCGTGCTCAAGCCCACTACTGCGTCAAAGTACCCCATTATCAGTGGGTCCTACACTATCCATGAAAAAGAGATGAATCCAGCCCTTCTAACCCTTGGAGACAACACTCCTTGCTGGGAAGAATGTGCAAATGCACTACAGGGGACTCCTCCTATATCCATTTGATGGTGGACAATGATTGAGTACAGGTGTATGTGGGGGGTGGGGAGGGCTGCTCAACCTCGATAGTCTGGTCAGACCGAATACATAATAAACAGGCAAAAAATTTGGGGGAGCATACCCATGTATTTCCAAAGCTGCTGCAGCTATGAACCAAAAGACATGTATATTAAAAAAGAATAGCGCGCAAATGCAAAAGAAATTACTACCAAATCTGAAGAGAGTCCATAAATAAAAATGGGGGTTTGGTCCCACCATATGGCCATATCGTGCTCAAGCCCACTACTGCGTCAAAGTACCCCATTATCAGTGGGTCCTACACTATCCATGAAAAAGAGATGAATCCAGCCCTTCTAACCCTTGGAGACAACACTCCTTGCTGGGAAGAATGTGCAAATGCACTACAGGGGACTCCTCCTATATCCATTTGATGGTGGACAATGATTGAGTACAGGTGTATGTGGGGGGTGGGGAGGGCTGCTCAACCTCGATAGTCTGGTCAGACCGAATACATAATAAACAGGCAAAAAATTTGGGGGAGCATACCCATGTATTTCCAAAGCTGCTGCAGCTATGAACCAAAAGACATGTATATAAAAAAAGAATAGCGCGCAAATGCAAAAGAAATTACTACCAAATCTGAAGAGAGTCCATAAATAAAAATGGGGGTTTGGTCCCACCATATGGCCATATCGTGCTCAAGCCCACTACTGCGTCAAAGTACCCCATTATCAGTGGGTCCTACACTATCCATGAAAAAGAGATGAATCCAGCCCTTCTAACCCTTGGAGACAACACTACTTGCTGGGAAGAATGTGCAAATGCACTACAGGGGACTCCTCCTATATCCATTTGATGGTGGACACTGATTGAGTACAGGTGTATGTGGGGGGTGGGGAGGGCTGCTCAACCTCGATAGTCTGGTCAGACCGAATACATAATAAACAGGCAAAAAATTTGGGGGAGCATACCCATGTATTTCCAAAGCTGCTGCAGCTATGAACCAAAAGACATGTATATTAAAAAAGAATAGCGCGCAAATGCAAAAGAAATTACTACCAAATCTGAAGAGAGTCCATAAATAAAAATGGGGGTTTGGTCCCACCATATGGCCATATCGTGCTCAAGCCCACTACTGCGTCAAAGTACCCCATTATCAGTGGGTCCTACACTATCCATGAAAAAGAGATGAATCCAGCCCTTCTAACCCTTGGAGACAACACTCCTTGCTGGGAAGAATGTGCAAATGCACTACAGGGGACTCCTCCTATATCCATTTGATGGTGGACAATGATTGAGTACAGGTGTATGTGGGGGGTGGGGAGGGCTGCTCAACCTCGATAGTCTGGTCAGACCGAATACATAATAAACAGGCAAAAAATTTGGGGGAGCATACCCATGTATTTCCAAAGCTGCTGCAGCTATGAACCAAAAGACATGTATATTAAAAAAGAATAGCGCGCAAATGCAAAAGAAATTACTACCAAATCTGAAGAGAGTCCATAAATAAAAATGGGGGTTTGGTCCCACCATATGGCCATATCGTGCTCATGCCCACTACTGCGTCAAAGTACCCCATTATCAGTGGGTCCTACACTATCCATGAAAAAGAGATGAATCCAGCCCTTCTAACCCTTGGAGACAACACTCCTTGCTGGGAAGAATGTGCAAATGCACTACAGGGGACTCCTCCTATATCCATTTGATGGTGGACACTGATTGAGTACAGGTGTATGTGGGGGGTGGGGAGGGCTGCTCAACCTCGATAGTCTGGTCAGACCGAATACATAATAAACAGGCAAAAAATTTGGGGGAGCATACCCATGTATTTCCAAAGCTGCTGCAGCTATGAACCAAAAGACATGTATATTAAAAAAGAATAGCGCGCAAATGCAAAAGAAATTACTACCAAATCTGAAGAGAGTCCATAAATAAAAATGGGGGTTTGGTCCCACCATATGGCCATATCGTGCTCAAGCCCACTACTGCGTCAAAGTACCCCATTATCAGTGGGTCCTACACTATCCATGAAAAAGAGATGAATCCAGCCCTTCTAACCCTTGGAGACAACACTCCTTGCTGGGAAGAATGTGCAAATGCACTACAGGGGACTCCTCCTATATCCATTTGATGGTGGACAATGATTGAGTACAGGTGTATGTGGGGGGTGGGGAGGGCTGCTCAACCTCGATAGTCTGGTCAGACCGAATACATAATAAACAGGCAAAAAATTTGGGGGAGCATACCCATGTATTTCCAAAGCTGCTGCAGCTATGAACCAAAAGACATGTATATTAAAAAAGAATAGCGCGCAAATGCAAAAGAAATTACTACCAAATCTGAAGAGAGTCCATAAATAAAAATGGGGGTTTGGTCCCACCATATGGCCATATCGTGCTCAAGCCCACTACTGCGTCAAAGTACCCCATTATCAGTGGGTCCTACACTATCCATGAAAAAGAGATGAATCCAGCCCTTCTAACCCTTGGAGACAACACTCCTTGCTGGGAAGAATGTGCAAATGCACTACAGGGGACTCCTCCTATATCCATTTGATGGTGGACACTGATTGAGTACAGGTGTATGTGGGGGGTGGGGAGGGCTGCTCAACCTCGATAGTCTGGTCAGACCGAATACATAATAAACAGGCAAAAAATTTGGGGGAGCATACCCATGTATTTCCAAAGCTGCTGCAGCTATGAACCAAAAGACATGTATATTAAAAAAGAATAGCGCGCAAATGCAAAAGAAATTACTACCAAATCTGAAGAGAGTCCATAAATAAAAATGGGGGTTTGGTCCCACCATATGGCCATATCGTGCTCAAGCCCACTACTGCGTCAAAGTACCCCATTATCAGTGGGTCCTACACTATCCATGAAAAAGAGATGAATCCAGCCCTTCTAACCCTTGGAGACAACACTCCTTGCTGGGAAGAATGTGCAAATGCACTACAGGGGACTCCTCCTATATCCATTTGATGGTGGACACTGATTGAGTACAGGTGTATGTGGGGGGTGGGGAGGGCTGCTCAACCTCGATAGTCTGGTCAGACCGAATACATAATAAACAGGCAAAAAATTTGGGGGAGCATACCCATGTATTTCCAAAGCTGCTGCAGCTATGAACCAAAAGACATGTATATTAAAAAAGAATAGCGCGCAAATGCAAAAGAAATTACTACCAAATCTGAAGAGAGTCCATAAATAAAAATGGGGGTTTGGTCCCACCATATGGCCATATCGTGCTCAAGCCCACTACTGCGTCAAAGTACCCCATTATCAGTGGGTCCTACACTATCCATGAAAAAGAGATGAATCCAGCCCTTCTAACCCTTGGAGACAACACTCCTTGCTGGGAAGAATGTGCAAATGCACTACAGGGGACTCCTCCTATATCCATTTGATGGTGGACTTTTGGTTCATAGCTGCACCAGCTTTGGAAATACATGGGTATGCTCCCCCAAATTTTTTGCTTGTTTATTATGTATTCGGTCTGACCAGACTACCAAGGTTGAGCATCCCACCCCCCACACACACCTGTACTCAATCAGTGTCCACCATCAAATGGATATAGGAGGAGTCCCCTGTAGTGCATTTGCACATTCTTCCCAGCAAGGAGTGTTGTCTCCAAGGGTTAGAAGGGCTGGATTCATCTCTTTTTCATGGATAGTGTAGGACCCACTGATAATGGGGTACTTTGACGCAGTAGTGGGCTTGAGCACGATATGGCCATATGGTGGGACCAAACCCCCATTTTTATTTATGGACTCTCTTCAGATTTGGTAGTAATTTCTTTTGCATTTGCGCGCTATTCTTTTTTAATATACATGTCTTTTGGTTCATAGCTGCAGCAGCTTTGGAAATACATGGGTATGCTCCCCCAAATTTTTTGCCTGTTTATATTGTACAACATAGACCATTGTTGTGTGGTCTCACTGTGTCCTTAATACACAATTATCTGCCTGTATTTTTCTATGATTTTAAAATATTTAGTTTTGTGTTGAATAAAAGAAATCTTTTTTAAAAAAAACTCTTGTGCCCGAAATCCCTGTTTCCCAGTCCTTCCAAACATTTTACTACTTTGCTTAACATTTCTTTGGACCCCAAAACTTACTTCGACATAATAAAATTCATGTGGGCTGGATATTCCATATGGCAGTTTTATGTTTGCTGTAAATTCTGTGGTTTCTGTGCAGGTGCTGACTGCGTTATACCACTTACAACCCTTAGAACTGAACGTAGCCTAAATGTCTATTTCGATCCTTTATCATAAGATCCCTATAGTAACACTAACTTTTAGAAGCAAGCTCATCGTTTTATTTTTAATTTACTATTTGGGGTTTACCTGCTGTAATTTCTAGGACCTATCTGTGAATATTCTGTGTCCAGATTGCACAGTTTTGTTTAACATGTTTCAGTTTTATTAATAAAATATAAATTCGCTGTTTATTGTTCACATTCCAATAAACTGAGCAGCAAAACATGTTGGGCTGTAATAAATAAGTCATGGTATTGAATATATTATTAATTAAGCAATAAATAAATGATCATTTTTACTAAATAAATGATTAGACTACTAATATTGACAACAGCAGCTGTATTTTTGGAGCCAGAGAAGCAATATGTGCACAGGGATTTTGTTAAAATTTTCGACTCAAGAACATTTAGAAACATGTCTATTGTTATTACGATGTTCTATGTAAGAAGTGTAGAAAAATGGAAACAGTCAGAAAACAATGTTTTGTTTAGAGAGGTCATGTAGAATAAAATTAAATTGGAACTCCCAGCAGGCTCAGCTAAATACACAGTTGAAAAATGTTTGCTGGATAGATAGATAGATAGATAGATAGATAGATAGATAGATAGATAGATAGATAGATAGATAGATAGATAGATAGATAGATAGATAGATAGATAGATAGATAGATAGATAGATAGATAGATAGATAGATACCGTATATATATTCTAATATATTGTAATTCTCATACCTTTGTCAAACAGATCATTTTTTTTCTGGTTCAACCAATTTCGCCTCTCGGCTCCCTGGGTCACCATTCTCTATCAAGTCAGCAGGCTCCCCTGCTAACCCAGAAAGTAATTCACACTCTTCGGTGTAGCAGGTAAAATAGTATGTGTATTTCAATTGTGTATATATTTTTTTTGTCCAGATTTGTACTCTTTCCGGTTAGCTCATTGGACAAAGAGCTAAGCACAAGCTAGAGGCTGCAATAGAGGCCATTAGCGCATGCTCGGTTTATTCAGCTAGCTGCTGGTTGTAATGTAAAAGTGATCAGTGGCTGTATATCCGCCAATCACTTTCACAGTGAAGGTGGCACAGTTACCCCCTACGTGGTTATTGGGTTCTCCCGCTCTTATCAGGAGCCTGGGACCATTTCAGAGAGAAACTGAAGACCATCTGGCATTGTGCTGATTTCTCAAAATGTTTTAGATGGTGAAAGAAATGTATGTGATTGAGTTACTATACTTTGCACTGTTGCTCTTTGTACTCTTCCTTTAACCACTTGCCAACCCCCTATAGCAGATATATGGCTACAGGGCGACTTCTGTGCACAGGATCATGTATATACAGTATACATAATTCTGCACTTCCACTTAGCGGGCACAAATGTGCTCCGTCAATGGCTCGCTCCCACTGTGAATTATACACAGCGGGAGTCGATCAGCGGGTACCACAAACTCAATGTCCGCCAGCACCTGCTGATAATTTGGTACAGAGGCAGAACGGCAGTCTGCCTATGTAAAGAAGGTGGATTCCTTTTCTGTCAGTAGGGAAGGCATGGATCCTGTGTTCCTGCAAAGCAGGGACATGGATCCATGCCTTCCCCTAGTAAAAGCACCTCCCACACTGTACAAAAACACTGGCTAGGTACACAGTTAACCCTATGATCTCTACTGATGTAAACATCTTCCCAGCCAGTGTCATTAGTACAGTGACAGTGCATATTTTTAGCACTGATCACTGTATTAGTGTCACTGGTTCCTCAAACAAGTGTCAGGGGTTAGTGTCTGATTTATCTGCCGCAATATCGCATTCCCGCTATAAGTCGCCAATCGCCGTCATTATTAGTAAAAAGTAATTTGTATCCCATAGCTATAACTTTTGTGCAAACCAATCAATATATGCTTTTTGGGATTTTTTTTTGCCAAAAATATGTAGCAGAATACATATTGGCCTAAATTGATTAAGAAATGTGATTGTTTACACTTATTTTTATTGGATATGGTATATAGCAGAAAGCTATGATGGTGATAAAAAAACAAAAGAAAGCTCTATTTGTGTGTGTGTGGGGAGACATACATTTAATTTGGGTACAGCGTCGCACGGTCGGGCAATTGTCCCGTAAAGTAACGCAAAAAATGGCCTGGTCAGAAAGGGGGGTAAATCTTCCAGAGCTGAAGTGGTTAAATATATAACCCAATGTAAGTGGACACAACATATTTCCTATTTCCATGTCTCTTCTGCTATGTAAGAAGCTATTAAAAAAGCTTGAAGGACTTTTTTACATTGGAACCTGCTTCTGATAACGGAAGGGAGTTGACAGGTGTCAGGATACCTCCATATTACTTCATTAATAGATCAGACTAGTTTCATTTATCCTGGAAAAAGCCTTTAGCAAGAGGTCGTTTTAATGAATAACACTTCTAAAATGCATTGATTTTATTTTTATTTTGGCAAACATACACTGTATAAGGCCAACATGATAACTCTGTGTCTATAGCTATGTCTAATATTGATTATAACCACTTAATGACCAAGCCTGTTTAAATTCTGACATGTTTACAACTTAAAATCAGTATTTTTTGCTAGAAAATTACTAAGAACTCCCAAACATTATATATATATTTTTAGCATAGAGTCTGGAGAATAAAATGGCGGTCATTGCAATATTTTTTGTCACGCGGTATTTGCGCAGCGTTCTTTCAAACACATTTTTTTTTGGGAAAAAAATGTATTTCACTGCATTCAAAAAAAACTAAACAGTAAAGTTAGCCCAATTTCTTGTATATTGTGAAAGATGATGTCACGCCGAGTAAATAGATACCTAACATGGTACAGTTTAAAAGTTGCGCACACTCGAGGAATGGGGACAAACTACGGTACTTAAAAATCTCCATAGGCGACGTTTTAAACATTTTTAAAGGTTACCAATTTAGAGTTACAGAGGAGGTCTTTTTCTAGAATTATTGCTCTCGCGATAGATCACGGCGATACCTTACATGTGTGGTTGGAACACCGTTTTCATTTGCGGGCGCGACTTATGTATGTGTTTTCATTCATGCGCGAGGTCACAGCGACGGGGAGCGCTTTAAAATGTATTTATTTTTTCCTATTTATTTTATTTCATTTTTTTGTTTTTAGCACTTTTTTTTTTAATCTTATCACTTTTATTGCTGTTACAAGGAATGTAAAACATCCCTTGTGACAGAAATAGGCAGTGACAGGTACTCTTTATGGAGGGATCGGGGGGTCCAAAAGACCCCAGACGCCTCCACTGCACTTCCATTAGCAGCTGAGTAAACCGGAAGTGATGTCGATTCCGGGTTGCTACATCGGAGACCCAATCAAAACCGAATCCGGCTTTGATCAGGACTCCAACCAGCCGGCGGACGCAAGCCAACGTAGAGCTATGTCAGTTTGCAGGAAGTGGATAAATAAATGACATCCATAAGCATTGATAGAGTAGGTCCATGCTAGGTCCAGGGCAAAGAAATTGGTAAATAGCAGATTCACCTTGACTGCCTCCAAACTGGTATATTGTACATACAGTATGTCAGAGAATGACTGTTTCTATCACAGCCTGATTACATGGGTACTTTGCTTCGTAACATTGGACCAGGGTGACTTTATTGCAGCTGAACGATTGTTGCTGATTTAAAGTTTTTTAAACCCAAAAACAAACATTTATTATATTGCAGCTTCCCATTTCTTAGATATAATGAATGCATTTGTTTGTCTTTTTAAGCTTTGTTTCTTCTATTTTCATTAGTAATCTTGCCAGTAAAGCCCCGTTCACATAGGGGCGCCGCGACCTTGGAGCGGCCGCCACGGACTTCATAACATTGAAGTCTATGGCGGTCGCCTCCTGGTCGCCCCAAAGAAGCTCCGGACCCTTTTTCTAAGTTGGAGCGACTTGTGTCGCTCCTATTAGAACGGGTCCGCAGCTTCCCTATGGGAGGCGACCTACGGCGACCTGTGAGGCGACCAGGTCGCCTCACAGGTCGCCTAAGTGTGAACAGGGACTAAGTCTGTTGTTTTTCAAAAAGAACACGCTCTCCAGCAGAAAGTACCAGTTACAGAGATGAGACAAACCATTTAACACTAGCAGGGGTGCTTACAATGATCAGCTGTTATTTATTTATTTATTACTGTTTATTACTATTTGCTGTAACTGCTTATAAAGTGTGAGCTAGAGTTTGGCTTGAATTTTTTAGTGTATCTAAATCTGCTAGTACATCTAACACTCCCCTCCCCCAGACTGACAATGCTGCTGTCCAAAGGTATCCATGTGCTGATTTATCCAGAGTGGGGGGGGGGGGGCACTCTCCTACAGGAGGTGAGTTACTAGCCAGATCACCGGGTGAAAATAAAGGGAAAAAAAAACAAATGCAGCCACCACATCTAATGATTGGTAAGCTGCAATACATACATTTTTTTGGTTTTGGGTTTAACCACTTGCCGACTGCTTACTATATATACATACCTCCCAACTTTTTGAGATGGGAACGAGGGACACTTATTAGCAAAAGTATGTAGGCATAGGACACACCCCTTGCCACGGCCTCTTAAAGAGGTTGTACACCTATAATTTTTTTTTTTCTCTTCTTTAAATCCTGAAAGAGAAACCCATAATGAGCTAGTATGCATCGCATATTAGCTCATTATGAAATACTTACCTTAGAACGAGCCCCCGCCGTGCCGTCCGCTTACCTGTATGACGGGCGACATGTATAGTCGCCCGTCTTCCGGGATCGCGGCATCCGGCCATCTGATTGGCCGGAGCCGCGGTGACGTCACTCCCGCGCACGCGCGCGGGAGCCGACGGTCACGGCACGGGGCTCTGAAGGAACGGCACGATCTGCCGTTCCTTCAGAGCGCATTCGCCAGTGACGTCACTGGCTGCATTAAAGGTAAATATCTCCTAAACGGTGCATGTTTAGGAGATATTTACAGTACCTATAGGTAAGCCTTAATATAGGCTTACCTATAGGTACAACTTCCTGAGGAGGGTTTACTTCCTCTTTAAAGGAGAATTATACCCAAAAAATGATTAGTTAAACCTGCAAGTGCTTTTTTTTTTTTACAATTGTTCCATTATATTGGCTATTGTATTTTTACAAATGCAGCAATTTAGAAATTAGATGAAAGGTTTAGCACTGGGAAACACTTTTTTAAAGATAAACGCTCTGATTGCTGCCTGACACCCGCAATCGTTCCCCGCTCAGTGTGAACTCTCCTCTTCTGTCTGCTCTATGGTCCCCTAATATTTCTATTCCATGCCCAGTCGGGCTTTACTCACCTTATCAATTTATCCCTGCTGCTATATACCAGTTATGGTACCATTGTCTATGCAGAGCAAGGAAAGTGAGGTTCTGGGCGGCTTATTTGGGGAGCACATGGAGTGATTTGCCCTGTCTCCTGCTACTGATGACACTACAGGTTGAAGTCCTTCCCATGATCAATTATTTAATTAAAGCAAACCTCTGCCTAGATTTTTACATATTCTGTACAAGCGGCAACATAATTTAAGGCTCCATGAACACTAGCATTTTTTAAGCTCCTAGAAGCTGTTATTAGCACTTTTTTTGCTCCTAGAAGCTAATAGTGTTATCCTATGTGTCCATGCACACTACTTTAGGCTATTAGTGTTTTTGAGCTTCAGTGTCTAGGAGCAGAATACAAATAATTCTTTTTTTTGTAGTGTTTTTTTGGAGTAGAAAAATATGCCAAGCGCTCCTAAATGCTCCTAAACGCTACTAAAATGCTCCTAGAAGCTTTTTTCGATCGTTTTTACATACATAGTTTGTCTGGTTGAAAAAAGACACAATTCCATCTAGTTCAACCAACTTTCTTCATGTACTGTAAAAATGCTAATAAAACGGTAACGCTCCTAAACACTCAAAAAGCTACTACAAGCCGGCACAAAAATGCTATTACCAGCATTTTTCATCCAGCAATTTTTTTCTAGCATGTTTTCAGCTAATAAAAAAAGCTAATAAAAAAGCTAGTGTGCACGGAGCCTAAAACAAGCCATCTCTGTAGCTATATGTGTACCTATAAGCATTGTGGAGAAATGTAGGCTGAGTTCACATAGGGAGAATTCTGTGTTGTGGTAGTAGTGTCCACATCGTTTACCTTACTTTACTTTACCATATGCTTCATCACATTCACTAAACTCCGGGGCACAAGTTTACCTTACTTTACTTTACCATATGCTTCATCACATTCACTAAACTCCGGGGAAAACTAGTTCAACTACACTTGCAAACTGCACAGTCTATTTGCCTTTAGTAAATCACCACCTTTGTGTAGCTTTGAAATATATAGTTTGATTTAATTGCAATGCCCGAAGGCCCACCACAGTTTACCCAAAGCCTGGCTAATAACTTACCACTTGTGTCAATAAGTACATGTACCTGGGGCCCTCTCTGTGTGTTAGGTGCACACTCAGTATCACTAGAATGAGTGCTCTCCCTCTTTCAAGACTTGCACATACACAGTGCTCCCTCTGTCTCTACTGTGCCTGAGTTCAACTTTGCTGTTACTGGAAGGGTGCACTGCGCATGCGCAACATTTAATAGAGGGAGAATACTTACTCCAGTGATGTAGGGGGTGCACCAATTCCAGTACTGTTTTTTTAGCCAGACTGTGGGTTATCTGCGCTGGACCTACTGGTATGGCAATTAAAATAAAATACATATTTTAAGCTTACACAGTGTTTTTAAAAGTGCAGGGCACTTATGACTGCATAGTGAAATTTGCCCTTTAATGATAAGGATTGTTCATGATAATGGCATGATACTTTACTTTCTTCTCTTCTATTCAACAAACCCTCTTATTTAGCACATATATGTGAAAGGGTGTGTTACAATGAACCCTGTTCTTTAAGACATTAATCATCTTTCATCATGACCCCCAATCGCTATGGCAGACTCAGTGTGGTGCACTTTTAGTCTACAGGAAGCTGTCCTACCATAATAGGGCCAGTTGCATAGGCGTGCGTAGGGGGTGTGCCTGGACCCATCCTAATTACTGTGTGCAGAATCTATTCCCCTACTGCTCGGGCTTCCCACCATGTTGATAGCCCCCCACCGCAGTGCTGCTGGCTTCCCTCCTTTCCTCTCCTCTCCCTCCAGCTGCTGCAGATGATGTTTTAGGTGGAGAGTGGAGGAAGGGGTTTAGCAATATGTCATTTAATGGCCCCTTCCTTTTCTAAATGAACACAGTGAACACATTCACTCACTGTGTTAAATTATAACTGAAGCCTAGTAAACTGTGTTTACTAGGCTTCCCTTTGTGAATGAACAGGAAGTTGCTCAGCACAAAGCATTTCACATTTATTTACTGTTTAGTGCATCAGAGGCTGCAGAGAAAGTCATGTGTGTTTGAGATTTGGGGTGCACACCCTAATGCAATGGGCTGCGCACAACTATGGTCGGTTGGTCGTGTTTACCTCCCAGGCTGAAAGTTCCCAGTGCGCCCCAGCCGCAGTCTGGCTGTATGGAGTATGGAATAAGCACAAACAGAGGTGACAGGAGGAACATTTCTTATTTGACAGATAGCAGTGACAGAAGTATACATGTAATATTTACACGTGTTCCTGTTAGACCAGACAAACAAATTCAGATGGAGGGCATAAATATATGTAACTAATCTTATACTATATATAACAAATACTATAATATATATAACTAATCTTATACTATATATAACAAATACTATAATATATATAACTAATCTTATACTATATATAACAAATACTATAATATATGTAACATATACTATACTATATATAACAAATACTATAATATATGTAACCTATACTATACTATATGTAACTAATACTATATTATATGTAACTAATACTATACTATATGTAACAAAAACTATATTATATGTAACTAATACTTTATTATATGCAACTAATACTATACTATATGTAACAAAAACTATATTATATGTAACTAATACTATATTATATGTAACAACTACTATATTATGTGTAACTAATACTATACTATATGTAACAAATACTTTATTATATGTAACTAATACTATATTATATGTAACTAATACTATACTATATGTAACAAATACTTTATTATATGTAACAAATACTATATTATATGTAACTAATACTATACTATATGTAACAAATACTATACTATATGTAACAAATACTATATTATATGTAACTAACACTATATTATATGTAACAACTACTATATTATATGTAACTAATACTATACTATAGGTAACAAATACGTTATTATATGTAACTAATACTATATTATATGTAACTAATACTATACTATATGTAACAAATATTATATTATATGTAACTAATACTATACTATATGTAACAAATACTTTATTATATGTAACTAATACTATATTATATGTAACTAATACTATACTATATGTAACAAATACTATATTATATGTAACTAATATTATACTATATGTAACAAATACTATATTATATGTAACTAATACTATATTATATGTAACTAATACTATACTATATGTAACTAATACTATCTTATATGTAACAAATACTATATTATATGTAACTAATACTATATTATATGTAACTAATACTATACTATATGTAACTAATACTATATTATATGTAACTAATACTATATTACATGTAACTAATACTATACTATATGTAACAAATACTATATTATATGTAACTAATACTATATTATATGTAACAAATACTATATTATATGTAACTAATACTATCTTATATGTAACTAATACTATACTATATGTAACAAATACTATATTATATGTAACTAATACTATATTATATGTAACTAATACTATATTATATGCAACAAATACTATATTATATGTAACTAATACTATATTATATGTAACTAATACTATATTATATGTAACAAATACTATATTATATGAAACTAATACTATATTATATGTAACTAATACTATATTATATGCAACAAATACTATATTATATGTAACAACTACTATATTATATGTAATTAATACTATATTATATGTAACAAATACTATACTATATGTAACTAATACTATCTTATATGTAACACATAATATATTATATGTAACTAATACTATCTTATATGTAACAAATACTATGGTATATGTAACTAATACTATATTATATGTAACAACTACTATATTATATGTAACTAATACTATATTACATGTAACAAATACTATGGTATATCTAACTAATACTATATTATATGCAACAACTACTATATTATATGTAACAAATACTATATTATATGTAACAAGTATTATAAAAAAATGTAACTAATACTATAAACAAGTTTGGAAAGGCTATGTGCAAGTTTTGATTTGCAGAAAATCCAAAATACTATAGATTTTTTGTGTTAGTCATAATACAAATTGTACATTTTACTTCTCAAAATGGTCTGGTTCCTCAATCTAAACCATTTTAACTGAATACCTTCCAACTCAGCTGTTATTAACTTAAAGGTGGGCAAGTACCTAAAACAGTGGGGGCAAGAAGGTGCAGGGGCAGTAAAGCAAACAGCAAACTGCCTCCAGTATCTAATTTTAGAATTAAAAGGATAAAAATTTAGAAAGGGATGTAAACATTCAGATGCACCTAGGGCAGTATGTGATTTAAATAAATCCCCTCCCACTAGTAACTGAATGAACAGTTATCTCGGAAACTGTGTAATTTCCTGTAAAAAAAATATATATAAAAAAAATATATATATATAAACATTGCAAAATAAGTGATGGTTTGGCCACCATCAAGTCTGTCTGAGATTACATGGAGAGTCACAAGGATTTGAAACAACCTACATCCACAGAAGATCAGCGGTTAGTACTTCATGATGTTTGTACCAACCTACCTGCCAAATTGCTTCAAAAACTGTGTGCAAGTGTACCTAGAAGAACTGAAGAAATAATGCTGTCACACCAAATATTGATTTATTGATTTGATTTGGATTTCTCTTCTGTTCACTTGCTTTCCATTTTGTTAATTAATAAAAATAAACTATTAACACTTCTATTTCTGAAAGCATTCTTAATTTTTTCGCACCTGCCTAAGCCTTTTGCACAGTATTACATTTTGTTTGCGTGCGTGCGTGCATGCGTGTGTGCATTGCAAAAGATAGAGAATAAGATTAACAAGAAATTCCAAAGAACGAATTGAAAGAAAAAAAAAAAAAACATAGATGCAATGTTGTGTTGCAGTGCTGACATCTTGTGGACAAACAGTATACAGCAAGAGCAATGTTGAGCAATTTAAACCAACACCTAGAGAAAAATAGGAGCTACCACAGTCTCTACAGTCTTTTCCAAATTTTTATTGATAGGCTAACTTAAAAGAGAAGTATGCCCAAAGCTTTGTTTGGCCATACTTCCTTTGTGGGTTGCAGGAGTGCATTTACTTTTGCACTCCTGTGACCCAGAAACAGGCAACTGTGGGGTAAAACCTTTTAGCATGCAGTATGTAGGCAAAGGTCAAGTCCATGCCACAGTCCCACTTACAGGGACCACAAAGATCTAACATGCAAAAAATGTTTGGCTAAACCATGCAAGTGTTTTATTTTTTTTTTACCTCAATTTTTTTCCTGTATATTGGCTTTTTAAAATAACAAATACAATAAAATAGAGAATGGATAAAATGTTTAGTACAATGTAACACTTTTGGCAGAAAGTGTTGTAGCTTAGATCAGCATGACAGCCAGGTAACTAGCATTTCAGTGACAGTCATTACACACTCTATATGTCTCTGATCAGGGGTTTCCTTTACCCACTTCAGCCCCAGAAGGTTTACCCCCCTTTATGAGCAGGCCATTTTTTGCGATACGACAATGCGTTACTTTAACCACTTGCTTGCTGTCCCACGCAGATTTACTGCAGCAGGGTGGCTCAGCTGTGCATAATCACGTAGATCTACGTAATTATGTGCATGTGGTCTCTGGGGAGTGCGTGCACTGTCCTCATTGCCGCTGCCCAATCAGCCTGTCCCGCTGATTGGGCACAGCAGGAGCCAGATCGCGGGAGGAGTGGGCACGATCGCCGCCGGCCTCCCGCGATCTTCACAGAAACTGACAAAAGAGCCTCCTGCCTATGTAAAGAAAGCATGCGGCTCTTCTGTCACACAGGCACTAAGAGATCATGTGTTTCAGATAAACTGAAACCCCCGATCTTTCTGTGCCTGTGACAGAGCCCTTCCCCCCACATTGAGTAAGCAAAAATAGGCATACATTTAACCCTTTGATCACCCCCAGTATTAACCCCTTCACTTTCACAAGCCCACCCCCCCCCCCAGTTAGAAAACACCCCCTAGGCTCACATTTAAATTTTTGATCGCCCCTGGGTTAACCCCTTCCCTGCCATTGTCATTTATACAGTAACAGTGCATATTATTTAGCACTGATTACTGTATATGTCACTGGTCCCCAAAGAGTGCCAAAAATGTCAGTTAGGGGTCTGATCTGTCTGCCACAATGTCGCAGTCCCACTAAAAATCCCTAATCACCGCCATTACTAATAAAAACAAAAAGATAAATAAAAAGTCCAAAAATCTATCCCGTAGTTTGTAAACGCTATAACGTTTGACCAAACCAATTACAATACGCTTTTTGGGATTTTTTTCCCAAAAAATCTGTAGCAGAATACAAATTGGCCTCAACTAATAAAAAAAAAATATTTTTAAAATTTTGTTTATTGGGAATGTTATATAGCAGAAAGTAAACAATATGGTGTTTTTTTTCAAAATTGTCGCTATTTTTTTGTTTATAGCGCAAAATCTAAAAACCACAGAGGCGATCAAATACCACCAAAAGAAAGCTCCATTTATGGGGAAAAAAACAACTCAAATGTTATTTTGGTACAGTGTCGCACGACCCCGCAATTGTCAATTAACCACTTCAGCTCCAGAAGGTTCTCCCCCCCTTAATGACTAGGCCATTTTTTGCAATTCGCCACTTTGTTACTTTAACTAAAAATTGTGGTTGCAGGAAAGAAATTTGCACAGTCTATAGCCTACCTAAGATAGAGTTTGCTAGGCAAAGAATGGACTCTTAAGCCCCATACACATGCACCGATTGTTGGCCGTAAATTTTCGGCCAACGTCCGATCGGCCGATTGTCGGCTTGTTAGTATGATGCTTCCGACAACCGACTTGCGACTTTTCGGCCGAACAAAATCTGGTGTGCATGCTATAAAAATTTTTTTGGCCGTCACCAGAACGGCCGATTGTTCATCAGTCAGTACAGATTTCGGCCGACAAAAGTCAGATGAGCAAGACTGGGCATGCTCAGAGAAGAAAAAACACACGAAAGTAGCCCAGCACATGACATCACTTCTGCAGTTGGTTCATGTTGGCCGACAAAATTAGTGTGCGGTCTAGAGCACATTTCAACCAACACAACAACACTGGACAAAAGACGGCCGATCGGTCGGCCAACAATCGGTGCGTGTGTACGGGGCTTTACACAGTATATCTGACTTGTAAGCATTCTTGAAGTATGGGTGTACCGGAGAGGGGGAGGCTCCATTCACACTTGTGCGACTTGTCATGCAACTTTGGACACTAAAAGTGTGGTGATATTATATATATATATACATCAGAGCTGCGCGATTATTCGTTAAAAAAAAGATTCAACCCCCCTCACGATCTTAATCCAGCATTTCCACAATAGTAATGAGGAGTGGGGGTGGCGCTGCTATTTATCCCACACATGTGTATTAACCACTTCTGGACCAGAAGGTTTTACCCCCTTAATGACCAGGCCATTTTTTTTGCGATTTGGCACTGTGTTACTTTAACAGACAATTGTGCGATTGTGCAAATCTGTACCTAAATAAAATTGATGTCCTTTTTTTCTCACAAATAGAGATTTCTTTTGGTGGTATTTGAACACCTGTGTGATTCTTAGTTTTTGCGCTATAAACAAAAAAGAGCGACAATTCTGGAAAAAAAATATATATATATATTTTTCACATTCTACTATATAACATTCTCAATAAAAAAAATTACATTTTTTTTATCATTTTAGGCTAATTTGTATTCTGCTACATATTTTTGGTAAAAGAAAATCACAATAAGCATATTTTGATTGGTTTGCACAAAGGTTATTGCGTATACAAACTATGTCATTTTTATTATTATTGTTTTTAATAGTAATGGCAGCTATCAGCGATTTTTAGCGGGACTGCACCATTGCGGCGGACAGATCAGACCCCCTAACTGACATTTTTGACACTTTTGGGGGGACCAGTGACATCACTACAGTAATCGGTGCTATAAATATGCACTGTTACTGTAATAATGACACTGGCAGGGAAGGGGTTAACTCAAGGGCGATCAAAGGGTTAATTGTATGCCTAGGGGGGTGTTTACAAACTGTGAGGGGGGTGAGCTTGTGGATTCAACACAGAGACCTGTGATCCTAAATAAGAGGATCACAGGCGCTCTGTGTGTTCATTCCAGAGAGAACAACGATCTGCTCTGTTTACAACAGCAGACCGTCATTCTCTCTCCACAGGGAGCAATTGCAAGTGCCCGGCAGCAATCGCGGCCACCCGGCCTTGTGGACCGGCTTACCCTCTGCCTATTGGGGGCGCACGTGCCCCCAGGAGCGCTCCCGCGAGCAGACATACCTATATAGGGGTTCACGCAGCCGAGCCAGCCTGCCGCATATCTGCGGCGGGCGGTTGGCAAGTGGTTAATAAAATTCAATCAATGTGCCATGTATCATCAAAAAATATATACAGTAGAAAATATGAATTTCATAATACATCAAATACCAAACAATATAATCAAACATGCATAATTAGACCCTAATTAATAGGATCTCAATTAGTGAGGTGAGATAACATCAGTGAATGTTGTGCATATAATACATAACAGTAAATTCTTTGGTGAAAATAAACCAGCAAGTCCTCAGGTAAAAGTGAAAATAATATATTAAAAGTCCTCAAAAACAAGTGCATGAAAAGCTGCAAACTCCACACAAGCGGTCCGTGTCCAAGTAACACTCGTGCTAACCCCCCCCCCCCCCCCAGTGTGTAGTAGCACTCACCAGATCTCTTAGGGGTTTCTACCAATAGCTGTTTGTAAACATCCCGGCAGATGCCTTCATAACTTTATCCTGCTTTGCCTCAGTGGTAACTGATGGGTTCTCTGTGTTCCAGACCCTTTGATGGGACCCCACAGGCCTCTCTGCTTCAAGGGGTTTACCTGTCGGATTGGAGTCGAATTATGGCCTAAAGTTATAATTGTTGCAAATCTGACTCTTACCTGGATATAGAATTGGCCTGTCAAGCTTATCTACCTGTACCTTAGTAGCAGGCACAGCTGAAGTGCTGGCAGTCAGTTTGAGGGACGTAGTTAGCTTATCAGTAACTGCGTTAGGGCACCAACTAGCAGTGTGAGCTGTGGACTGACCAAGCGAGCAGACTAGAGACCTAAAGCCACAAAGGTTTTGTGATAATCATAAAATGCCATGCCACCGTACTTTTGAGCCAGATCCACCATTGTATGCAAATAGGTATCCAGTTCCTCTCTCCCATAAGGGTTGACTGAGCAAATTACATCTCTGTATGCACCAAAAGCCAACGCAAACTCGGCCACGGTGAGTTTACGATTTATCGGGAGATCCTTGGCTTTGAAAATGACCGAGACTTCACCGAAAGCATAAGATTTATTTTCAAAAACGTCATTCTCTGTGATCAGGAGAGAGGCTAGATTAACTTTTTTCCCCTCAAGAATATCCTTCAGAAGGGTAGCGGGTACAAAACGTGCAGGTGTAACTGTGGGAGAATATGACTTGGACAGACCATACATGGGTACCAGAAGTGCCTGAAAGAACCCTAGGTGGAATAGATACGTCCACCCTGAGCCTGGCTGGGGTAGCTACAGTCTTATTCTCTAATGCTTGAGTGCGATGTTGTAAATCGCGAAGGGATGTGATAACAGTGGTGAGTATGGTGGTCATGTATCAGGGTGAGTAACCTAGCTAGCGTGTGTAGGGAAACCTGCTCTGTACTGTTTGAGGCAGAACTGCGGGGGGGGGGGGGGGGCAATAGTTTAAATAAAAGGTGCTGAAGTTCGGCTATTAACTTTTGGATTGTCCAAGTTCTAATGAAAGAAGCAGCCACATGTTCAGAACCCCTAACTGACATAGCAGGGAGCAAAGCGAAATCCTCACTGTTAGATACATGAGACATGTTTGTTCCAGCAAAATCAACAGTAAGGATCAAAAATCTAGCGGTGGTAATAAAGCAGCAGAAGTAACACAAAACAAACACCAGACAACAAAAATTTGTGAAGTGAATATGAGTGAGGAACTAAAATCAGGGCAATGTACGTGCAATTGCAGTATATACGTGAAGACCTATCGATAAGGCCACTTAAGAACGTCAAGCATGAATATACCTGCAGATTAGAACACAAGTTTAATCTCATAGGGTGTGGCAGACCATGAGAGCCTGTGGCAATCAGACTAATTATTGAATGAAACTACTGATCTGCCTGAAGACCTGAAGTACGTGTCAGGTAGCAGTAAGGCCCCTTTCACACAGGCGATCCAATCCGATCTGCCTGTCAGTTTTTCAGGTGGACCTGATCAGACGCTCCATGCAACTCTATGGGGCAGCGGGTGTCAGTGGTGACATCTCCGCTGACACCCGCTGCTCTCCGATCCAATCCTGTCTGTGAAATCCAGACGAATGGAAACCCTATTTTCCATCCGTCTGGAGGATCAGATTGTATAGGATCAGATGAAAATGGACAGGCGGTCCATTTTCATCTGATCTCCCATAGAGGAGAGTGGAGATCTGACAGGTCAGTCTCTGCAAAGTAAGCGGAAACGGAGCTGTTATCCACCTGCTCAGCGGGGATCAACGGATCAATCCCCGCCGAGCAAAACGGAGTCCGCCTGGCGGAAAGCCCGTGTGAAAGGACCCTAAAAGTGTAACAAAGTGATGTGAAATGTATGACATATGATTGCCAATAAAAAATGTCAGTATTATGTAACGTTGAAATACCTAACGTATATTGTATGTCTGGGACAACATAGAAAAATACAAATAAAACACACCTGATAACAGGTAATGCAGACACGTGACACTGAAGACAAGACTCGAACAGACACATAGATAGTCAGGTAGTAAACCACCTCTGAAAACCAAAATTTGAGTAAAAGAAAAGTCCCATTTGTTTTTTTTTTCCTTCATGGCACTTAAAGGTAAAAACAAAAAGACCACCAAGACGGATTCGAAAGCGACCCTTTATTCCTGTAGTGGTCAACGTGAAACGAGTGCCATCTAGCAAAGAAAGGACCCCAAACCAGCTGCACCGTGCTCTAAAGTACCCCCCTAATAAGTACCACTGGACCAAGCTCTAACTGAGGCAAAGAACCTTACGAATAAATTTAGAAACATACTAACCAAACAAATACGAAAAGTAGAACATTTTTACAAATAAACATAGAACATACTTACCGAACAAATACGAAAGCTAACGTGAACAGCAGCAAATACCACATATAAGGATATCGAAACTAAAAAGCATTGTTAGGAAATACAAAAGTGTAACAATGCAGTGAAAAACACTGCAATCTCACTTTGAAACCAACGAGACAGGAATCAGAAAAGTCGGCAACGTGCATGAAACCAGAAATGAATGCTGACAAGAGAGTGACCCAAGAGATATGTAGATATTGTGCCAGAGACTCCTCCCACAAATTCAGGCTTAATAAATTAGCCTATATATATATATATATATATATATATATATATGTAGCAAGGTTTCTAGGCCTATGGCCAGATGTGGATCTGCCATTGGTACCGGAATCCTTGCCAGCCCATGTGAACTGAGTCCCCAGGTGTGACAACTGAAGCAGTGACAATTCCGGCATCTTTGTTTGTAGTTTTTATTATAAATTAAGGGGATGGGAGAAGGGAATAAGTGGGATACTCCTTTTGGCTTGAACTAAGTACAATTGGGACTTCAATCCTGAAAAATGCCCATTGGCGCTCCCTTGACGCCAGCCGGCGCCAGTCAACGCTCACTGACTCTGAGAACACTCTGTATAACAGATGAAGTGTTGAATCCCCGACCTATAGTCCAGTAGATCCAAAACTGAGAATTGTAGTACTCCTGACACTGTTTCACTGTGTAAGTCTCTGAATACTTTCCCCCGCCTTGCACAGCTTGAGGTAGTATTTTGTAGAACTCCAAAAAGCTATCACTGTAGCTGACACACGCAATACAATTCAGGGCCAAGACTATAGGTGCCCCCTTTACTACTTGAACTCTTCAGGGTCCACTGACTATGTACCCCCTTTACAACTTCAGGGTCCTCAACCTAGGTACCCCCTTTACAGCTAGCTGACACTGGAACCCAGAACCTCTTCCGGAGTGGTCCCCTCTGACTCTAGGCAGACCCCCAGGGGCAATCCGCAGTACTCACGACCTGTGTAGGCTTTCCTGGGACTGGACCTCTCTCTCTCCGCAGGCTCTTGGCACACCGGATCCCCCTCAGCTCAACTCAGCACTGTCTGGACACTCAGGCGACACCCCGAGACATCCACCTTCCTCAGACAGGAGGAGAGACAGCCGCACTCTCCTTCCTGGAACTTTGCTCCCGCGAAAGACACAGTGCCACGCACTTCCCCCCAAACTTATACCCACTCCCAGAATCCCTTGCAGCATAATCTGCCTTCTGGGGTAGTTACAAGCTGGGATGTGTCCCCTGATTGGGCTTCCCACACTGCCCTATGAGAAGCCTCTCACAGGAGCCAGTGGGGATACTTCTCCCCTCAGCAGGCACATCTGGAAGCCCTGACACCCCGACTAGTTAAATAACAGCCCTGCTGTTAGGCAGACAAGGCCCACTACAGTAAACCCCTGCTCCATCGAGGTTCAGTTTTTGTGGTCCCGGTATATTGCAGTTTTTTCTGTAATGTTGCAAATAAAAGAAATATCAGCGCACGGTAACACAGATCAGAGATTTGTAGCTGCTGGACACTCAGGTCAAACTAGAACACCCGTATGCAGAATTGAATAGAAAAAATAGTGCAGCGCTAATATTCAAACATGAACAAATAACACAAACATAATGAGATAAAGATGAGTCCATGCAATGCCCGTGAAGTAAGGGTGAGGAAAGGGGTCCTGAATATAACAGTTGGTGCTCTTAGTGCACTGATATCCACCACCTTCTAAGTTGGCCTCTCACCTTAAAAACACTTGGATTAAGCATGTAATTCCTCTCTCAGAATGACTCCTCGATAATACATCCTCTTAAGATAGCATAACAGGGAAGCCCCAATCAGAGAACGCTGTAAGCCTGTGACCACTTCCTGGATCAGCTCAACTCAATCACATGTAATGGGGAAACATAAAGGGCAGACCCATAGTGTAATACTGTTAACTTCTTTATTGAAATAGCATAAAAGACAGCCTCTTACTTTTATGTGGATAAAAGCCAGCGATAAAATGACAGATGATCTTGTCTTGGAGAGTCCAAGACCTGCTCGGACCTCACCAGACCTCACCAGACTCCAGATGGCAGCGGGTGACGTCGGTAGCTCCACCTTCCCCCCGTACGCGTGGCGTCTTCCAATGGGCGGAGACTTCTTCAGCGGTTTAGAACGATGTGCGGGACGTCACCCCTTATGTGTCACGAACTCCCCGCTGATTGGACGGGCAATCCGCATATCCTCATTGGCTGGTCGAGGTCGACATGGATACAGAGACGCTGCGCTCCACTAGAGAGCGGGAGTGGCTGTACCAATATCAAAACATACGACCATGGATTAAAAAAAACGGCTTATCTTGATATCTATGGCAACCATAACCGCATATTCCGCTAAACCGGAAGTGAAAGCAGGCTAGTGCCGAATACTACCAAGAAAAGCCGCACACTTATCTGTATTTACTGAAGCAGCTTTCAATGTACAAGAGGACCTGGACTGTGTGTATTATAGCACAAACTCCCCAGGCCATACATGTTCTAAAGAAGGAAACACTGCCGGCACAGACAATTGTCTGTAAATACAGAATAAATATATAAATATTAATAAAAGCATTTTCTCTCATATGTGTATCATGAAGCTAAAAAATGAAACTAAAACTCTTCATATATAAAAACTTCATATATAAAAATTCATCATATAAAAAAACTTCATCATATATAAAAAATCATGGAGCTTAAGACGTTTCCGCTGTCATCTGGATTACAATAATAAATTTTTTTAAAAATTCTTTATACACTCAAAAACAACTGCACCCTAAAAATCCCAAAATGTATTAAAACACCTAACGATCAGAAATAAAACAATTTAAGTCGAAATCGACATTCAATCCCCGGGGGACCCCAACTTTGGTCTCGTAAATCCAAAAAGATTCCCGCTTACTGAGCTGCCGTATAAAATTCCCTCCTCTCCAATGCTTCTTAACCCTTTCCACTCCCCAAAATTTGAGGCATCGTGGATCTTTATTATGATACTTTTTAAAGTGCTGGGTTACATGATGAGGTGTTTTTCCTTTTTTGATGCTCCTTACATGCTCTGCTACCCGGGTTTGTAAGGCCCTAGATGTCCTACCTATGTACTGCAATCCGCAGTCGCATTCGAGCATATAAACCATGCCTGTAGTAGAGCATGTAATCAGGTCTTTTATGTTGTATGTCTTTCCTGTGGCATTGGCTTTAAAATCTTTCCTTCGTTTAAGGTTGGATTTAGCCGTGCGGCATACCACACATTTTCCACAGGCATAGAATCCTGATAAAAAGGAAAATAATCTATTGTTATTTTGCACCGGTGGATCAACTACTCCAGGAGCTATGAGGTTCCTGAGTGTAGGTGCTTTTTTATACATAAAGGAGGGTCTGGCTGGCAGTGTTGTCCCTAAGGTCTTATCTTGTTGTAAGATGGTCCAATGTTTATTTATTATCTTTTCTATTTTCTTATACTGGACATTATAGTCCAGTATAATCCTAATCCCATCGTCCTTGTTGTTTTGTTTCCTCTGAACATTAGACAGTAGGGATTCTCTCTCTATGGCCTGCACTGTCAGCCTATCATTCTCAAGCTTCTCTGTGCAATATCCCTTTTGGGCAAACCTTTCGGCCAGTAACTTTGACTGAGTGTCGTAGTCTGCTGCTGATGCACAGTTACGCCTAAGGCGCATGAATTGGCCCTTAGGGATATTGCATAACCAGGTACGGTGATGGCAACTATCCAGCGGGATATATGCATTACGATCGGTGGCTTTTGAAAAGTTACAGGTAGTATACCTGTTGCCATCTTTAGAGATGACTAGATCTAAAAAAAACACCTTTTCTTGACTTATGGTCCAAGTTAACCCTATATTTTTATCGTTCTTATTTAATTTGTCCATGAATGTAAGGAGACCATCAGAGTCCCCGTTCCAAACAAGGAATAAGTCATCAATATATCTCCTGTAGCAGAGTAACTCCGGAGGGCGGTTCTTAAATACAACTTCTTCCTCCCAGTGGGCCATAAACAAATTGGCCACACTGGGAGCGAAACGTGCGCCCATCGTGACACCCCTGGTTTGCAGATAATACGTGTTATCGTACCAGAAATAATTTCTGGACAGGCAAAACCAAAGACTACTCAACAGGAAGCTTCTCAACTTCCTGGGGAGACTTGAGTGTGCAAAAGCCCATTTAACGGCTGCCTCTGCTGCATTATGGCCGATAATGGTATACAGGGAGCCTACATCCGCTGTAACCAATATCGATGAGGCAGTGCAAGGTAATTCCTGCAAAAGTTGTATAATATGTTTAGTGTCCTTTAAATAGGCTTCTGTCCTGGTCACTAAAGGTTGGAGATGCACATCAATAAATTGGCCTAGTCTGGAGGTCACTGACTCAATGCCGTTGACTATCGGCCTTCCCGGTGGGTGCTCTTTGTCTTTGTGGATCTTTGGCAGGAAATATATGATAGGGGTACGGCAGAATAAGGGGTCTAAGAATAGGGATTCCTTCTTATTCAACACTCCCTTCCTTTTTCCTGATTCGACTAATTTGTTTAGTTCTCCTTTGAATTCAGGAAGAGGGTCTTTTCTCAGAACCTCATATGTTTCCCGGTCCGAGAGTAGACGTGCCATTTCGGTCTTGTAATATTCCTTACTTAAAACAACTAGGCCTCCCCCCTTATCTGCAGGTCTAATAATAATCTGTTTGTTTTCCTCTATTGATTTTATCCCCGCTTTAATAGATTGGGGATCTGCAACTTTTCTAACCTTCAATTTTTCCAGATCTTTAAAGACCATATTCTTAAAGACATCTATATATTTGTTGTCTTTATTCTGGGGATTGAAGGTAGATCTATTTCTAAGGCTTGTATGTGAAAATTGCTCCCCAAATGAACTAGTTAGAGTGGAGGTGCCTGAGAGAGGGACAGAGGAATTTTTCATAATAGGATTCGACATGCAGTATTTTTTCACATTCAAAGTACGTACAAACTTTTGAATGCCAACATAGGTTTGGAACTTGTTCAGGTTCCGTACCGGTGCAAATTTGAGGCCTTTGTCTAAAGTCCTCAATTCATCTTCTCCTAATTGTACTCCACTTAGGTTAAAGATACCCGCCCCTACCGGGATCTTTTTCCTCTGGACCCTCCGGCCTCCTCTGTTTCCTCTCTTCCTCTTTTGCCTCCTGGGGTACCTACTCCTGGACCTCTCCACCAGTTGTCCATCTGGTTCGGAAAGGGAAGAGGGGGGCCCCTCTCTTGACCCCCCATATTCCCTAAAAAAGGCTCCTCATGGTGGTTGTTACGCAGAGGCTCAAACCTGTTTTGAGTGACTACTTGTGCGTAGGAATAGTTGTTCCCTCTATTGGGGTGTCCTCTATTGGTCTGTGCGCCCCTTGGGGGATAAAAATTCCCTCCTCTTCCCCTATTATTGCCCCTTGTATACTGCGTAGGGGTCTGGGGGCGGTTCCACTGGGTGGCTGCGTATTGGTCATTCTGATGATAATTGGCTTGACTATTATGATATTGATCTTGTCCCCTCCTGGGGGTACTATTTCTCCCTCTACCTCCTCTCCCACCCCTCTTCCTCCCTCGGTTAGGGTGTCCAAACTGGGGACCCGTGGCCTGATGGTCGGGGGCAGGAGAATCTCTCAAGATTTTGGTGATTTTGAGGTAGATGATATATTTAAGTGGCAAAAGAATATCAATAACCCAAGAGAGGAGGGAGATGATATTCCTCAAAACCCACCCACTACCCCCGCCCCGGTAATTAGAGAGAATACTAATGAGGTCTGGAGAGCTTCTCCTGCCCCCGACCATCAGGCCACGGGTCCCCAGTTTGGACACCCTAACCGAGGGAGGAAGAGGGGTGGGAGAGGAGGTAGAGGGAGAAATAGTACCCCAGGAGGGGACAAGATCAATATCATAATAGTCAAGCCAATTATCATCAGAATGACCAATACGCAGCCACCCAGTGGAACCGCCCCCAGACCCCTACGCAGTATACAAGGGGCAATAATAGGGGAAGAGGAGGGAATTTTTATCCCCCAAGGGGCGCACAGACCAATAGAGGACACCCCAATAGAGGGAACAACTATTCCTACGCACAAGTAGTCACTCAAAACAGGTTTGAGCCTCTGCGTAACAACCACCATGAGGAGCCTTTTTTAGGGAATATGGGGGGTCAAGAGAGGGGCCCCCTCTTCCCTTTCCGAACCAGATGGACAACTGGTGGAGAGGTCCAGGAGTAGGTACCCCAGGAGGCAAAAGAGGAAGAGAGGAAACAGAGGAGGCCGGAGGGTCCAGAGGAAAAAGATCCCGGTAGGGGCGGGTATCTTTAACCTAAGTGGAGTACAATTAGGAGAAGATGAATTGAGGACTTTAGACAAAGGCCTCAAATTTGCACCGGTACGGAACCTGAACAAGTTCCAAACCTATGTTGGCATTCAAAAGTTTGTACGTACTTTGAATGTGAAAAAATACTGCATGTCGAATCCTATTATGAAAAATTCCTCTGTCCCTCTCTCAGGCACCTCCATTCTAACTAGTTCATTTGGGGAGCAATTTTCACATACAAGCCTTAGAAATAGATCTACCTTCAATCCCCAGAATAAAGACAACAAATATATAGATGTCTTTAAGAATATGGTCTTTAAAGATCTGGAAAAATTGAAGGTTAGAAAAGTTGCAGATCCCCAATCTATTAAAGCGGGGATAAAATCAATAGAGGAAAACAAACAGATTATTATTAGACCTGCAGATAAGGGGGGAGGCCTAGTTGTTTTAAGTAAGGAATATTACAAGACCGAAATGGCACGTCTACTCTCGGACCGGGAAACATATGAGGTTCTGAGAAAAGACCCTCTTCCTGAATTCAAAGGAGAACTAAACAAATTAGTCGAATCAGGAAAAAGGAAGGGAGTGTTGAATAAGAAGGAATCCCTATTCTTAGACCCCTTATTCTGCCGTACCCCTATCATATATTTCCTGCCAAAGATCCACAAAGACAAAGAGCACCCACCGGGAAGGCCGATAGTCAACGGCATTGAGTCAGTGACCTCCAGACTAGGCCAATTTATTGATGTGCATCTCTAACCTTTAGTGACCAGGACAGAAGCCTATTTAAAGGACACTAAACATATTATACAACTTTTGCAGGAATTACCTTGCACTGCCTCATCGATATTGGTTACAGCGGATGTAGGCTCCCTGTATACCATTATCAGCCATAATGCAGCAGAGGCAGCCGTTAAATGGGCTTTTGCACACTCAAGTCTCCCCAGGAAGTTGAGAAGCTTCCTGTTGAGTAGTCTTTGGTTTTGCCTGTCCAGAAATTACTTCTGGTACGATAACACGTATTATCTGCAAACCAGGGGTGTCGCGATGGGCGCACGTTTCGCTCCCAGTGTGGCCAATTTGTTTATGGCCCACTGGGAGGAAGAAGTTGTATTTAAGAACCGCCCTCCGGAGTTACTCTGCTACAGGAGATATATTGATGACTTATTCCTTGTTTGGAACGGGGACTCTGATGGTCTCCTTACATTCATGGACAAATTAAATAAGAACGATAAAAATATAGGGTTAACTTGGACCATAAGTCAAGAAAAGGTGTTTTTTTTAGATCTAGTCATCTCTAAAGATGGCAACAGGTATACTACCTGTAACTTTTCAAAAGCCACCGATCGTAATGCATATATCCCGCTGGATAGTTGCCATCACCGTACCTGGTTATGCAATATCCCTAAGGGCCAATTCATGCGCCTTAGGCGTAACTGTGCATCAGCAGCAGACTACGACACTCAGTCAAAGTTACTGGCTGAAAGGTTTGCCCAAAAGGGATATTGCACAGAGAAGCTTGAGAATGATAGGCTGACAGTGCAGGCCATAGAGAGAGAATCCCTACTGTCTAATGTTCCGAGGAAACAAAACAACAAGGACGATGGGATTAGGATTATACTGGACTATAATGTCCAGTATAAGAAAATAGAAAAGATAATAAATAAACATTGGACCATCTTACAACAAGATAAGACCTTAGGGACAACACTGCCAGCCAGACCCTCCTTTGTGTATAAAAAAGCACCTACACTCAGGAACCTCATAGCTCCTGGAGTAGTTGATCCACCGGTGCAAAATAACAATAGATTATTTTCCTTTTTATCAGGATTCTATGCCTGTGGAAAATGTGTGGTATGCCGCACGGCTAAATCCAACCTTAAACGAAGGAAAGATTTTAAAGCCAATGCCACAGGAAAGACATACAACATAAAAGACCTGATTACATGCTCTACTACAGGCATGGTTTATATGCTCGAATGCGACTGCGGATTGCAGTACATAGGTAGGACATCTAGGGCCTTACAAACCCGGGTAGCAGAGCATGTAAGGAGCATCAAAAAAGGAAAAACACCTCATCATGTAACCCAGCACTTTAAAAAGTATCATAATAAAGATCCACGATGCCTCAAATTTTGGGGAGTGGAAAGGGTTAAGAAGCATTGGAGAGGAGGGAATTTTATACGGCAGCTCAGTAAGCGGGAATCTTTTTGGATTTACGAGACCAAAGTTGGGGTCCCCCGGGGATTGAATGTCGATTTCGACTTAAATTGTTTTATTTCTGATCGTTAGGTGTTTTAATACATTTTGGGATTTTTAGGGTGCAGTTGTTTTTGAGTGTATAAAGAATTTTTAAAAAAATTTATTATTGTAATCCAGATGACAGCGGAAACGTCTTAAGCTCCATGATTTTTTATATATGATGAAGTTTTTTTATATGATGAATTTTTATATATGAAGTTTTTATATATGAAGAGTTTTAGTTTCATTTTTTAGCTTCATGATACACATATGAGAGAAAATGCTTTTATTAATATTTATATATTTATTCTGTATTTACAGACAATTGTCTGTGCCGGCAGTGTTTCCTTCTTTAGAACATGTATGGCCTGGGGAGTTTGTGCTATAATACACACAGTCCAGGTCCTCTTGTACATTGAAAGCTGCTTCAGTAAATACAGATAAGTGTGCGGCTTTTCTTGGTAGTATTCGGCACTAGCCTGCTTTCACTTCCGGTTTAGCGGAATATGCGGTTATGGTTGCCATAGATATCAAGATAAGCCGTTTTTTTTAATCCATGGTCGTATGTTTTGATATTGGTACAGCCACTCCCGCTCTCTAGTGGAGCGCAGCGTCTCTGTATCCATGCCGACCTCGACCAGCCAATGAGGATATGCGGATTGCCCGTCCAATCAGCGGGCAGTTCGTGACACATAAGGGGTGACGTCCCGCACATCATTCTAAACCGCTGAAGAAGTCTCCGCCCATTGGGAGACGCCACGCGTACGGGGGGAAGGTAGAGCTACCGACGTCACCCGCTGCCATCTGGAGTCTGGTGAGGTCCGAGCAGGACTCTCCAAGACAAGATCATCTGTCATTTTATCGCTGGCTTTTATCCACATAAAAGTAAGAGGCTGTCTTTTATGCTATTTCAATAAAGAAGTTAACAGTATTACACTATGGGTCTGCCCTTTATGTTTCCCCATTACATGTGATTGAGTTGAGCTGATCCAGGAAGTGGTCACAGGCTTACAGCGTTCTCTGATTGGGGCTTCCCTGTTATGCTATCTTAAGAGGATGTATTATCGAGGAGTCATTCTGAGAGAGGAATTACATGCTTAATCCAAGTGTTTTTAAGGTGAGAGGCCAACTTAGAAGGTGGTGGATATCAGTGCACTAAGAGCACCAACTGTTATATTCAGGACCCCTTTCCTCACCCTTACTTCACGGGCATTGCATGGACTCATCTTTATCTCATTATGTTTGTGTTATTTGTTCATGTTTGAATATTAGCGCTGCACTATTTTTTCTTTTCTGTAATGTTATTTTACTATATAAATCATTGAAAATTAAATATTTTTGTGTTTTCCATAGCTCTTGCTCTGTCTTTCAGTATCTTTTGTGTGTTTAAATGAGTTTCTATTGTTTTAAAAGTGTGTTTAAAGACCTCAAAATGCTTTTACACATACAGTGACAGTAAAAAAAATATGCCTACAATGCATTTTAATAGGGTTTTTCTATTTCGCAGATTTTCACTTTTCGAGGGTGGGTCCGGAACGTAACCCCCACGATGGAAGGGGGTTTACTGTATAGTTTTACCTAGCACCTATTTGTAGGGTGCTACATATATATGTGTATATATACAGTATAAATAGTTATGTGTGTGTGTGTATGTGTGTGTGTATATATATATATACGGTATATGCTTACTGGAAGGTATCCAATGAAACACAGTGGTCTCTGACCACTGTCCATGGAAATGCCCTAAAAATGCAAAATGCTCACTTTTTTGCTCATTTTTGAGCGTCATGCATTTTTTTAGCTCCAAAAGCTGAATGCAATTTTGGAGGTGTTTTTTTTTTTCATGGCTACAAGCTCCTCTAGCTCTTGACTCCTGAAAATGCCTATAGTGTGCATGTAAACATTGGATAACTTGGAGGGGAGTTAACAGGCAGAGAAAAATAAAAGCTCAAAACAGCTCAAACACTCAAAGTAGCAGCTTCTTTGAGCTCCAGTGTGCATGAGGCCAAATAGAAAAGCATCAATATGTCCATGTATAGGCAATACCAATGATTTATAAACCAACCTAATATTGTATCCTTTTTGTTCTGTCAGAGTTCAGTACTAATAATATGCAGCCCAAAGATCAAAGAACATTATTGTATTATTGTTTTTGTGTAAGAAATAAAAAGCTCCCATGTTTTTAGACACCACTATAGTTCAGCATTACTGTTCTGTGGTGCATATAACCTTGTGTATGCTGTGCATATATTTACTAAGGTTTTACGAAAGATCATCAAAATAAATCTTGCTGAATTGATACATTTTGTCTCTTATACTGTGTTCCTGTCTTTCTCTAAAAGGGTAATGGCTCATACAGTATGTTGATGTAAAATGATGATATTTGTTGGAAACTGGACAGAAGTAACAAGATAAACTGGAAAAGTAGGCTAAGATGATGACATACTAGAGAGACTAAAAAATGGCATGAGATATGGATAAGGCTGGAAATAACTGTGAATAAAACATTTGAATATTGGCTACAATGTGGAAATAAATCTCCTGGTCCTAGGAAATAACTGACTCCAAGTCGTTTGAATATTCACAGCCACAGATAGTTTAAAATTATTGTTGAAGCCTTAGAGTAAATCCTTCATAAGTTCTAGAAAGATAAAGCTATAGTACGTGCATTAATAAAAGGTGCAGACTCGCTCTAGATGTAGTCAGCATTTAACAAGTTACTGTCTAGATTACCTATAACACTGCACAAGATGTATGCAAGTGTTTCTTTCTATGAAAAATTGGTGGCTGGCCATTCTTTTCATAATCATAACTAAAGCCCCGTACACACGAGTAGAAATTCGGCCGGGAAATTTCGTCCGACGACCGATCTGCCAATTTTCGGCTTGTTAGTATGGTGCTTCCAAGAACCGACTCAGACTTTTCGGCCAAAAAAATCCTGGTGTGCAGGCTATATAATTTTTTTCGACCATCAAAACACGTCCGATTTTCGTCTCATTAGTACAGATTTCGATGGGGAAAAATCTTATGAGCAAGACTAGGCATGCTCAGAGATGAAAGAACACATAGAAAGCAATCCAACACATGACATCACTTCTGAAGTAGAATTCTGTCGTACAGGAAAATTTGTGTGCAGTCTAGAGCCCATTCCAACCAACAGACACCACTCTGGACAAAAAACGGACTACCGGTCGGCGGAAATTCGTTCCGTGTGTACGAGGCTTAAACCTCTCCTACATCCCTCCAACATAGTCCTCCTGGTATTCCTCCCACAAGTCAGAAGTTTTCATAGACTCTTGGGAAGTTAGTCCTCTACAGTTAATTGCAGCGCACCTTGTATGCAATTCCCGAACAGTGGGTGTGGCCAAATTGCAAGAACAGTGGGAGGGACTTAATAGGGTATGGTTAAACAAAACCAGAACCTACTTTGCTCTGGGTCAATCAGGAGTACATAAGGCAAGAGTGTGTGAGGGCTTCACCATTGGATTAACCCAGGTGGGTTTTAGAACCTTAATTTTCACTTAGTGTGCTAAGAGCAAGGTTTAACCTTTGGCCCACTCATTGAGCCCAGGCCAGGGGTGTCCCCCCCATGTAATGCTCTGTGTTGGCTTCTCTACACCTCAGAGCCACCTCTCCAACATCCGTATCAAGATCAGAAGTTATTGAGATGTAAAGTTTAAATTAACAGTGATGGACATCACACTTGTGTGAAAATCCTCAGCACCACTGGCTGAGGAGGCCAGGGAAGGCGGTGCAGGGAGGAAAAAGGGGAAATGCTATATAAAAAAGGAGATGCTTATACTTACCTATTTCAGAGGGTGCTTTAGCCAGGTCATGTGGTCTCCCTAGAGGCCAGTGTCAGGGAAAAGAGAAGACTTCCAGCAACGTCTGAAATGCCTGGGCGGTGATGTCAGCCATAGGCTTACTATGGGGCATCCATTGTTGGTTGCCCTCTTCTCCCCTGAGAGCCAATTACCTGACCAGATCAGAGCACTCTAAGAAGGTAGTTAAGTATAAGCATCCTCCCTTCACAAGATATTTACAATAGGATTTAAAAGGGGTGTGCCACAAAATTCAGGTATATTGGGAAGAGATTAATCGCCAGATTCAGGGAATTACAGGAGATATTTTACACCCCAGAAACTTTCCCATCGCACAAAACAAACTTGTCTATTAAACAATATAAAAAGACGGTTATACCACATCTGATAAATTCTGCTAAATCTATGATACCTAAATGCTGGCTGAAAATTGACAGCCCAGGGCTGAGAGACTGGGTATTGAGGGTAGAAATTATTTTTCAAAACAAAGAACTATACCATTAAGATAAAGATGAAATAGGAAAGTTTAGAACTGTCTGGAGAAAATGGGTAGAATTCAGGAATACAACCAAATATACAAAATTAAAAGAAACTTGAAGAGTGACCAAGGAAGAATGAACAGGACGGGAGGGTGCCCGGAGGGGGGGGGGGGCGGCTGGGGGGTGGGAGGGAGGAAGGGGGAAGGAAAACTGTAATGTGTTTTTATATGTTGGTTGTGTGAATCAATTTGTTGTATTCTGGATAACTAATAAAATCCAAATTGTAAAAAAACAAAACAAAAAGGAGGAGTGGGAGCAGGTTTAAGCTTAGTTAAGCAATAGCCTGATATTCCAATTTAAATTGTTGGCAAATAAAACTTCATTGCTGGTTTCATTAATATAAAAAATAAACCCTCCAAAGTTCCCCCAAAATACTCCTAAGGGTCTGCTATGTATTGGTGGACCTTAAGGGTCTGTGTGCTGCTCTTTCTTTTAAGAAAAGAAGCAAGGATGGAGATGTAATTGGTCAACAGTTTAAAACTCCTTTTTCCTTTGTAAATGTCAGTTCAAAAAAATCACTGCTCCCTGCTGCATGAAATTTTAAATATATTTTTTATTTTTTTTTTTGCACTGGTACATGTTCCCCAGAATAGTGCCCATCCCTCATGCTTTTGTTTGACACCCCGTTGTGTAATAGCCCAGAAAACTGGCATTTCGAATTTGACAGCGGTTCCTATTGACTTCAATAAGGTTTGGGTTTGGCAGCTGAACTTCTTGGAAGTTCATCGAAGCCTGTGGATGTAAACATTTATTTATTTTATTTATTTATTTATTTATTTATTTTTCCATTTATTGGAAAAGTCAAAGTTTTAAAATGTACGAAATATCAATGGAGTAAATAATAACCAATGCTGTACCAGACTGATAATCCAGGTGGCGATCGGCAAATGACTGCAGGTCCACCGGGTGAGTTGGTCCGACTTGGTTCCTGTCTACCATCTGCTTCCACACAGCTTTTCCCATAGCCTTTGGATTGCCTCCCACCTTCATCCCACTTCAGGGGTTCGGACCAACTCACCCAGTGGACCCGCAGACATTTGCCGATCGCCACCTGGATTATCGGTCCTGTACAGCATTGGTTGTTATTTACTCCATTGATATTTCATACGTTTTAAAACCTTGACTTTTCCAATAAATGTTTGTTACACCCATTGGTTTGTTTAAACAGTACTTTTATAAACATATATGTACCTGGTTAGCGCTGCTTTCCTTTTCTCATGAGGTGTAAATAGCTATCCTATGGAGCCATATGCACAATGTACAGCCTCCCATTGCAATAAATGCTGTATGCTGCTTTTTGAGGGTTTATGTTGGCATTTGCACAATATTAAAGGATATGCTCATCTTTTTTTTAAAAAAATAATAAATGCACTTCTTTTTGCAGCTAAAAAATATGCATATATTTATTTATTTTTTTTTTTTACTTGGAGCCTGGAAGGCATTGTACACTGACAGGCAGAGACAATGAACTACCTAGAGTGCTCAACCCAGGTAGTTCATTGAGACTACAAGTTCTTGTAGTTTCCCCTTGACAGAACTTAACTTAAATTAATTACGTGGCTGGGAGGTGCAGCCCGCATGACCGAGTTTTTTTCTAAATAGTGACAGTGAGTGAGGGGAGTCATCCCCCACTTGCTGTCACTAGATGTAGCAGAAATACATGTGTAACCCTCCATAAAAAAGTGATATAAAAAAAATGATGTCCCATGCAAAATTGCATGAAGCCAAAAAAGTGCAAAGCCAATATGTCACAAATATCCAAAGCATCCGATGGTGCGCTCACAGATACACACAAGGGACTCTTACCAGATTAAATTGACCACAGTGTTAAAATGGTCAACAGCACTCAAGGGGTTAATACATCCTGGTCCTGATCTCACCACCGGGCACAAGCCGCAAACAGATTCCAAGAAATTCCCTCAATAATAGCACAGAAAAGAGACACAAGACAACACCATAGAGTAATAACCTTTAAAAACATATATTTATTAAAACAAAGTGTTCACTCACATGTAAAAGTAGAATCAAAGCAGTACTGCAATAATTGCATTCTCATTCGACAGACAACCTTACCAGCCATCGGCTGGCGTGCATAATGAAGTCACGTCCTTACACCCACCAATGTGCATAAGATTACCCCCACACATGTGTGTAATCTTGAGCTAATGCATCAGTGTAAAATTTGCGGGCTGCAACTTTAATTGCTTCCAAAAATATAAAAAAACAGCAGCCACCCTAGCCTATAACTAACGTTTGCAGTAAGGTGCACATGAAAGGGCAACGCACATCACAAACAAATAAAGATTTCCCAGCACACTTACCAGCCAGTCTGCAAAACAACCAAATTGACCCTGTCTAACAATTTACGTTAAAAACAGAGGGTTTTGTTTTCACACATTTGCAAATATATGCATAAGCCACAGTGCCTATGTCAAAGTTCTGCAATCCTAACTCTATAATTCTCAGAGTCTCCCAAATAGAAGCACATATAGCAGTGGAAAGATTCAGGGCAGGTTTGCCTAGAGGGAGCCATTCCCTCATTAACCTCCCTGGCGGTATGATTATGTCAGGAATTATGTACCAAAAGCGGTACAATTTTTTGCATGGAAATTTGGCGTTATGTATTATAGGTCTACAATTCTTAGTAATTACTGACTTAAACCTGACCAAAACAAAACTCTAGTAGAAATCCCAGATGTGATAAATTTGAAACACAAACGCATGAATTATAATCTAATCAATAATATAATTTTATTATATAATATAATATATAATATATATATATATATATAAAAAGGAGGTGATACAATGTAATCTGAAATTATATATAATAAATGTATATTATATATATATATATATATATATATATATATATATATATATATATATACATTATATATATATATATAATATAAATGTATTATATATAATTTCAGATTACATTGTATCACCTCCTTTTTATGTGTTTGTGTTGGTGCAACTTTTGAATTTCCCTCCCAGTTCCGCTCCCATGCACCATTGCTGCTGCAGGGAACGGAACCAGGAAGTCATCAGAGCGACGGTCGAGCGGCGGGTATCTCGGCGGCGATCACCGCAATGGGAGATCATCGCTGGATCTCCAGGAGAAGGTAAGGAACACCGCTGCAGGCTCTGCACATCTACCCCGAACGTGACTTGGGGATACCGATCCTAGCATGAAAAAAACACCCCGAGTCTCGCTCAGGGATACCGCTAAGGGAGTTAAAGGCACAGGGACGCACAGGACGCCCAGTGAAAGCACAATGACATCTGAAGGCATCCAGTGCGTCCCTGCATCCAATTCAACCAACTGTATGAAAAAAGATTCAACCAACCCAACCTATAATTAGCCTTCGCAGGATGGTGCATATTGAAGGACAACGGACATCACAAATAAACAAAGATTTCCCAGCACACTTACCAGCAAGCCTGCAAAACAACCAAATTGATCCTGTCTAACAATTCACATTAAAAACAGAGGGTTTTGTTTGCACACATTTGCAAATATACAGTATCTCCCAAAAGTGAGTACACCCCTCACATTTTTGTAAATATTTTATTATATCTTTTCATGTGACAACACTGAAGAAATGACACTTTGCTACAATGGAAAGTAGTGAGTGTACAGCTTGTATAACAGTGTAAATTTGCTGTCCCCTCAAAATAACTAAACACAAAGCCATTAATGTCTAAACCGCTGGCAACAAAAGTGAGTACACCCCTAACTGAACATGTCCAAATTGGGCAAAATTAGCCATTTTCCCTCCCCGGTGTCATGTGACTCATTAGTGTTACTGGTCACTAAAAGTTCAACATGGCACCTCATGGCAAAGAATTCTCTGAGGATCTGAAAAAAAGAATTGTTGTTCTACATAAAGATGGCCTAGGCTATAAGAAGATTGGCAAGACCCTGAAACTGAGCTGCAGCACGGTGGCCAAGACCATACAGCGGTTTAACAGGACAGGTTCCACACAGAACAGGCCTCACCATGGTCAACCAAAGAAGTTGAGTGCACGTGCTCAGCATCATATCTAGCAGTTGTCTTTGGGAAATAGACGTATGAGTGCTGCCAGCATTGCTGCAGAGGTTGAAGGGGTGGGGGGTCAGCCGGTCAGTGCTCAGACCATACGCCACACACTGCATCAAATTGGTCTGAATGGCTGTCGTCCCAGAAGGAAGACTCTTCTAAAGATGATGCACAAGAAAACAGTTCACTGAGGGAACCATGAATGCCAACATGTACTGTGACATACTGAAGCAGAGCATGATCCCCTCCCTTCAGAGGCTGGGCTGCAGGGCAGTATTCCAACATGATAACAACCCCAAACACACCTCCAAGATGACCACTGCCTTACTAAAAAAGCTAAGGTTAAAGGTGATGGACTGGCCAAGCATGTCTCAATACCTAAACCCTATTGAGCATCTGTGGGGCATCCTCAAACGGTAGGTGGAGGAGCACAAGGTCTCTAACATCCACCAGCTCTGTGATGTCGTCATGGAGGAGTGGAAGAGGACTCCAGTAGACACCTGTGAAGCTCTGGTGAACTCCATGCCCAAGAGGGTTAAGGCAGTGCTGGAAAATAATGGTGGCCACACAAAATATTGACACTTTGGGTCCAATTTGGACATTTTTACTGAGGGGTGTACTCAGGTTAACAGATGGGTTACCTTTCACTACTCTACCCACTCACAAAGAGTGTGCCAAGCCCTGCCACACCTAAGATGGCCACAAGAATCACATGGGCGACTAGCATCCAATCAAATAGAAACCATAGAAACCATAGTGAAACCCTGTTCCCCATGCATTCCTCTCCTTCTGCATTGCCGCTGTGGTTGAGTGCCACCTGCATTGAAGACACTGCACCTGCCTACAAATAGTCTGAATATTTATGCAGCTCCAGCCAATCCCTGGGGAAAGGTGCCCAGTTGGTGGTTGAGAGAAAGCATTAATTGTTTAAAGCCTGGGAGAGCAGTGTTCTTTCCCAGGAGGAGAGGTTTCCAGCCAGAAGGGCTACTGCCCTTCCAAGCAGCCCAGCTGAAGATTCTGCTAGTCTCACTGAGGTCCCAGGTGTGCATAGCTGGGGGGCCTATTGTGAAGCAAATTCCTAGATAGAGATGTACCGAACGGTTCCCGGCGAACTTCGAACGTTCGCCGCTGCGGGCGAACATATGCGATGTTCGGTCCGCCTCCTATACATCATCATTGAGGCAAATTTTGACCCTGAACATCACAGTCAGCAGACACATTCCAGGCCAATCAGCATTACTCCCTCCCACACCCTCCCACCTCCTATAAATAAGCAAGGGCAGCATCCATCTTAGATCATTTCTGTGTTACTGAGAGCAGGGAAAGTGCTGCTGCTGTTATAGCTGGGGACAGTTCCCGGTCTTGTTAGCCAGTGTTCTTGGTACACTCCTGCTGTAAGGACAGCACCCCAAAAAGCCCTTCCTAGGGCTGGTATTTGAGTTTTTTTTTGGATATATATATATATATATATATATATATATATATATATATATATATATATCTATTGTCCCCAAAAGCCCTTTTGAGGGCTGGTATTTGTGTATTTTTTTTGTTCTGTGATATATATATATATATATATATATATATATATATATATATATATATATATATATATTGTCCCCAAAAGCCCTTTTGAGGGCTGGTATTTGTGTAATTTTTTTTGTTCTGTGATATATATATATATATATATATATATATATATATATATATATATATTGTCCCCAAAAGCCCCTTTGAGGGCTGGTATTTGAGTATTTTTTATATATATATAAAAAAAAACTTAAAAAAAAATTTCTTTGGATTTATTGTCTGGGGGAGCCTAAAAAGTGTACCTGTGAAGTTTCAGCTCTGTAGCATGTCCAGAACCAGAAAAAAAATAGAATCAGGGTTAGGGCTAGGGTTAGGGTTAGGGTTAGGGCTAGGGTTAGGGTTATTTTTAGTGCTTAGGGTTAGAGTTAGAGGGGTAGGGGTAGGGCTACTAACTCTAACCCTAAGTATCTCACCGTAACCCTAACCCTAGCCCCTAACACTAAACCTAACCCTAACCCTCTAACCATAACCCTAACCCTCTAACCTTAACCCTAACCCTCTAAGCCTAGCCATAAAAATAACCCTAACCCTAACCCTAACCCTAGCCCTAACCCTAACCCTAACCCTAACCCTAGCCCTAACCCTAACCCTAGCCCTAACCCTTATTCGTAATTTTTTCTGGTTCCCGACATGCTACAGAGCTGAAACTTCACAGGTACACCTTTTAGACCCCCCAGATGCTAAATCCAAAGAAATTTTTTTTTTTTTTTTTTTTTTTTTTTTTTTTTTAATTTTTCCAATAATTGGCTCTCTATCAAAAAATTACAATTTTTAAGAACTTTTTTTTGTGTGATCCCTCTCCGGCATGCCACAGTCCAGGTGTTTGTCCCCTTGAAACAACTTTTCCATTACTATTGTAGCCAGAAAGAGTCCCTGTGGGTTTTAAAATTCGCCTGCCTATTAAAGTCTATGGCGGTTCGCAATGTTCGCCGGTTCGCGAACATTTGCCGATGTTCGCGTTCGCAGTTCGCGAACAGCGAATTTTATGTTCGCGACATCACTATTCCTAGAGAGGAAACGAGGGGTTTCCCTGAGAATCCACTCTAGAGTGGGCATTCAAGTACCAGTGCAGACCTGAGAGAGGGATCCTAGTGATTATTGCTGCTGTTAACACCTGGTGCGCTCGTATTAAGTTTTGTCTGGCTTGGAACCCTTGCTTATGGTGTCCCAGTGCTGTCCACTTTATGTCCTACTATTTACTGAGAAGTAGCTGCAAAGGGAATCATGTCCTCACATTCCTGTTTAGTGTTCCAGATTGTCCCAAAAGATTCCTTAAGCTCATCCAAGTTCCCCTGCAATAAACTTAAAAAAGCAACACCTAGACCCCTAAAGAAGTGAATGTTACTGTTTGCCTGGCCGTTGCTACACAGAGGGAAAGGAACCTGGGAAACAAATCATTTCATTCTGCAAAAAATGTTTTAGATTGCAAAGCTTTGTCATATGGAAATGTAAATGTACTATAGATAGTTTAAGTTAAAGAGAAGTTGTTTTTTTTTTTTTTGCACATTTATAATTACCTAGGTGGATGCAGCATCTGTCTGATGCTGCATCTGTCCCCCGTTGGCTCTAACACTGAGAACTGAGTGATCCAACACCACTGATCTCTCGTTCTCAGGGCTCCCTGAGCAGAGAGCGGTGACTATTATTCTGCTCTGCCCCCCCCCCTCGCTCACTGGAGCGATGGGCTGTGGAGGGGGTGGGTGGCTGGCTTAGGCTTTCACTGAGAGGCATGGTCCAGGCATGTGGGCAGATCTCGACCATATGGTCGTGATCTTGCCCAAGCCTGGACCGCCTCTGTGACATCAGCAGACAGCAGATTTCGGCCCACGGTCTGCTGAAAACAGGTCACAGGAGTGCAGAGCAAACTGCGCTCCTGTGATCCACAGGAGAAGTACAGCCAAACAAGCTTTGGTTGTACTTCTCCTTTAATGGTGTGTTTAATGGGCACTATAAAATACACACCTCAAACCTTTTTATTGGGTGGTGTTAGCCCCTTCCAGGGTACAAGAAAAAGATGCAACATTTGGTAGCTGGAGTTATCATTTTATGAATGTAATTAGGAAGAATACCCAATTCTTTTTGTATACAAACTTTTATTGAAAGGAAACAGAAGATGGTGGTACAAAGAGAATTGGTACAATAATATGACAAATATTGGTATCACATAGAGTAAACAGAGATATAACAATCTTAAGTCATTTCAAGTTAACTCTATTCAAAATGGGAATTTGATATCAAAATAACAACAAGGGTATCGAGAATATAGTTCCTGGATATAGGTACAGAGCAGAAAGAGATTTCCATAACACTAAGCGTTAGGCCGGAGACACGGTGTCAAATAAAAGGGTTTTAAATAGTTAGTCACCTGTACAGTAATTAGAAAAAAAAATATCTGAGTGTGAAATCCATGGGTCCCATTTATTAGTGTGAAATTTAATAGAGTTGTAAATAGTATGAAATTTTTTTTCCATAATATAGATCGAGTTTATTCTTGTTTTAAGTTGTGAAACCGTAAAAGAATTTGATTTCCAATGTATAGCAATCAGCCATTGTATAGCAACTGAGATAGTGTGATTTAATCTAGTGTGAGGTATGGATAAATTAATAATTGGTGAAAAAAGTAAGCAATTAGATAGAGTGAGGGTGATGTTCGTATCAGCGATTTTTGAAGAAAAAATTTCCAACTGGCGCCAGATGAAAGAAATTTTATCACAATACCAAAATATGTGGGTAAGGGAACCAGGAGAGGAGCAGCCTCTGAAACAATTTGAGGGAGTGGAAGGGAAAATGGCGTGTAGTTTAGGAGGTGTTAAATACCATCTCGTAAGCAATTTGATCGGTGTTTCTCTAATAGTGAGGGATCTTGTACATTTCCTGAGATTGTCAATATTCACATACCAATCTTCTATGGATAGAGTAAGCGAACATTCACTCTCCCATTTGAGCATATATGTGAGCTTGTTTGGAGGATTGGTATTAATTAAGTTATTATAAATTAAAGAAATAAGGCCTTTGCCTCTAGGGTCTTTGAGGCATATATTTTCATAAAAGGTAGGGGCATCTAGGTTGGAAAGTGGATAATATTTATGAAAAAAATGTCGAATTTGTAGAAAGTTGCAATGCTCCGAATTCGGAAGATTGTATTTTGAATGTAGGGAAGAGAAATCAACAAAACTCGAATCTGTGATGAATTTAGATAAGGTCATTAGGTTTTTACTAATCCAAGGAGAGAGGATACTCGTATTATAGAGACCTAATGGAAATTTTGGGTCACCAAGGAATGTGGCATTACTAGGAGTTGTAGAGGACAAATGGAATTTAGAAACATATGTTCTCCAGAGAGATAGTGACTGAGAGACGATTAAATTCAAGGATTTGAGTTTTGGTAATGGAATATTTTTAGACCATAGAATACCAGAGATATGATAAGGGAGAATAGACTGTTTTTCAAATTGTATCCAGGGAACTCTGGAGTTTGGGGTATGCCATTGGGCCATCTGAGAAAATCGAGATGATAAATAGTATAGCCAAAAGTCAGGTACTCCCAAACCACCCTTGTGTTGTGAAGTAAATAAAACAGTTTTAGAAAATCGGGGACGAGAATTTGACCATATGAACTTATTAATTTATTTTTGGAACTTCGTAATGAAGTATTTGTTTATCCTAATGGGAATAGATCTGAATAGGTAAAGGACCTTTGGTAGGACAGTCATTTTGACCGCAGTGACTCTGCCCAAGAAGGAAATGTGAAAGGCCTTCCACATTTTGAGGGTCCTTCTGATTTATAAAAAGAGAGGTGTGAAACTTTTTGCAAAAAGGGAGTTAATGTCTGGGGTGAGTTGGACCCCTAAGTAAGAGATAGCTGAGATGGACCACTTAAAACTAAAGGATTGTTGAAGAGCGCTAAGTTGTGAAGTGGGGATATTAAGTGGCATACCGATAGATTTCGAGACATTGATGGTAAGGCCTGAGAATGAGGAGAATATTTGTAAAGTCTTAAATAGGTTTGGTAGAGATGTTATAGGTTGGGATATAAAAAGAAGCATGTCATCAGCATACATACTAAGTTTATATTGTTTATTAGAGGAATTATATCCTTTAATATCAGGGTGGGACAGAATGGCTATGGCAAGGGGTTCAATGGCTAAGGCGAATAGTAATGGGGAAAGGGGACAACCTTGTCTGGTGCCTCTACCGAGTTGAAAAAATTGAGAATTGCAACCTGGAATACGAACTCTAGTCTGAGGATTTCTATATAACGCTTGGAAAGCGTGTAAAAATTCTCCATGTATCCCATATTTGGGGAGGATGTTATTCAGGTAGTCCCAGGAGACACTGTCAAATGCTTTATTTATGTCTAAACTTAAAAGAAGAAGGGGTTCAGATTTAATGTTCGCTTCTTGAATGATGTTAGTGGCGAGGCGTATATTATCAGTGATCTGACGGCCTGGGATGAAGCCTGATTGGAAAGGGGATATTAGTGGGGCAATAATTGAGGAGAGTCTATTCGCTAAAAGTCTAGAGAAGATCTTAAGGTCATTATTAATAACGGAAATCGGTCTGTAGTTTTGTGGGAGGGTGTGGTCTTTGTCTGGTTTAGGGATAAGGGACATATTTGCCAATAACATTTCTTTGGGAAAGGAGCCTCCTTTGAGGATGTCATTATAAAGTTCAGATAATTTGGGTGAAAGTAGATGGGAGAATTGCTTATAGTAAAATGAGGTGAATCCGTCCGGGCCAGGGGCTGAGCCCCTTTTAAGGGATTTAATAATCTGTGAGATTTCGTCAGGGGTGCAAGGGGCATTTAGTATGTCTGTTTGAGAGGGCGATAAGGAGGGAAGCTGTAGGTTATCTAACCATGAGGCGTCTGTGGGGGCAGCGGCGGATGAAGATTTAGAGAGAAGATTCATATAGAATTCTTGAAAGATTGAAATGACATCCTTAGGATTCGTGACAATTTGGTTCGATCTGTTTTTAAGTTTATAAATATGTGGTGGTTTGATAGATTCGTTCAGTTTGCGGGCAAACATAGTGGAATATGAATTGCCTGAGAGGAAGAACTTCCTTAACTTCCTTAAGAATACTTAAGAATACCCAATTCTTAATGAGGATTTTATAGATGTAAGCTAAGCTAATTATAAAACAAAATTAATTCCACACCTAACTTGCTGCTAGTGTATGCTGTTGCTATGACCTGCCTTGAAAATGGTACAGTTCAGTAATACCACATATTTAAGACATCCCCCGAGCACGGTATTTAAGTATTTGTATATTTTCAATGTTGCCTTTGAAGCTGAATGAAAGACCCATTCCTTGCTGTATGGTATGTTTTTTTGCATTGGTACATGTCCTTCAAAGCAGTACCCACCTCCCCCTACGTTTATTTACAGCAGTTTGCTGGGGGGGCTGAATATTTTTACCTTCCTGCATAGAAAGCACGAAGGTAAAAAAAAAACCTTCAGCCATTAGAACCACTTTAACCTAATATGGCAACATGGCTTTAGATTGTAAGCTCCACGAGCAGGACCCTCCTATTCCTTCTGTATTGAACTGTATTGTAATTGTACTGCCCCCCCTCTATATTGTAAAGCGCTGTGCAAACTGTTGCACTATATAAATCCTGTATAATAATAATAATAGATCCATCTACTCTACCAACAATAATTAAAGTAAAAAATTATCTAAAGGCTCTATTGTATATTGAAAGGTTAGACACAATAGTCTATAGCCCAACCATTCGTTTCTTTACAAGATGGAAATTTTTATAGAGTGAACACTCTCAACTTCGTAAATCACTAATGACACTATTTCGATACACGGACAGGTACCACAAAGCAACCCTCTTAACCACTTACCGCAAAGTGACGTACCCGTACATCGGCTGACTTTGCATGGTTATACCGGGATAATGCCTCTAGCTAGAGGCATCATCCTGGTACCGTTGTTTAGAGCCGGCGGTCGGCTTTCCGGCAGTAACGACTGATGCAGCTCGGGAGCCGCTCGATCGTTACCCCGGTGAGCGGGAGGGGATGTCTCCTCCCCCTCCCGCCGCCTTCGGGGAGACCCGAGCATCCAGCCACCACCTCTGCCGGCTGGATAGAGTCCCGATCTAAGCCGGATGTGGCTTTGATCGGGTCTCTGATGAGGTAACCCGGAGGCGACGTCCATGACGTCACATCCAGATTACTCAGCTGCTAAAGGCGGCAGATTCAAAAAGTGAGTGTATTGAAAAATGTAGTTTTCAGTGTTTTGAATACATGGAAGTGTAGTGGAGGGGTCTAGGGTCTTTTAGACCCTCGATCCCTCCATAAAGAGTACCTGTCACTGCATATTGCTGTTACAAGGGATGTTTACATTGCTTGTGACAGCAATAAAAGTGATCAGATTTTTTTTTTTTAAAAAAACCTGTGTTAAAATTAAAAAAATAAATAAAATAAATAGGAGAAAAAAATTAAAAAATTTAGCCGCCCCCGTCACCGTTAGCTCGCGCACAAAAGAAACTGTATTTTGAAGTCAAGCCACCAATAAAATCACTGTTCAAACCACACATGTGAGGTATCACCGCGATCGCCAGAGCATGAGCAATAATTAAAAAAAAGAGCTACACTCTAACACTAAACTGGTAACCGTTAAAAATTTTTAAAGCGTCGCCTATGGAGATTTCTATTGACCGTAGTTTGTCGCCATTCCACAGGTGTGGGCATATTTAAACCGTAACATGTTGGGTATCTATTTACTGACATCATCTTTCACAATATACAAAAAAATGGGCTAACTTTACTGTTTAGTTTTTTTAAATGCAGTGAAATGTGATTTTTCGTAATTTTTCCAAAAAAATGGCGTTTGAAAGACCGCTGCGCAAATACCGCGTGACAAAAAATATTGCAATGACCGCCATTTTATTCTACAGAGTCTTTGCTAAAAAAATATATATAATGTTTGGGGGTTCTAAGTAATTTTCTAGCAAAAAATACTGATTTTAACTTGTAAACAAAAAGTATCAAAAATAGGCCTGGGGCTTAAGTGGTTAAACTCTTTGGGCAGATTGAAACTCCACTAATTCCTCTCCCCCTCCTTAATTCAGAAACAAATACATTTAATAACTGATAGTTACAGTTTGAAAATAAAGCGACTCTATTTTGTGTTTCTTTTTCTCCTGGGCCAACTAAACCATACTTACCTAGATTTGTTTGATTTGATTTTAATTTGATTGCTTTTTTTTTTCCTCGCTTATTTGATGTAATTTTTCATGTAGCTCTTATGAGCATCCTGCTATAAATGCCTAATAAAGGAATCCTAATACTATGGTACATTACCATAGTACATTATTCTTCCATGCTTTGAGACTAAACATAGTAATGTCTCCAAAATCAGATATTATTTTGGTACCCAAACCTTTTGAAATGTTAAAAGGAACACGTATTGGTACTTTGGTTGTTATAGCTTTTTCTTTGTAATTTTATAATATTTTATTTTATTTTCTGTTTGCCTATATTACTTTGTAATTTCTTGGAAAATAATAAAACTTAAAATAAAAAAATAAAAAAATTGAACATCTGGGAGCATGCCCGGCTGGGCAGAACAAAAGTATGGGACTGAGAGAGAAAGACTGGTATACTACAGCAAAGCACCTTGTTACTGTTTAGTGATAATGCCATCAGATAGCAGCAATCTGAGCATATAAGTTAGTATTGAACGTGCCAATCCTAGAATTTGCTAACATAGAAGATTTATTGGAAGGTTGGGAAGGAAGGATTTTCCAGCACATAGATTCTTTAAAAAATAATTTTATTCAAATTCCATAACACAAACATAATACTAAAGAGAAAAAACACATAAACACAAACAAAACATGAAATACTAATTAAAATTGACTGAAACCAAGATGGGCTAAACAGTCAAAAGTAGGTAACATACAGCAGTTCTACTCGATATAGTCATGCATAATTGAATGCTGTTAGTCACAAATTGCGACTATATATACATGTTTGTAATACTTAGAAAATGGTGACAAAAAGTAGTAGTTCGAATTACTCAAATTGCTCTACATGTTTCGCCTCATAAAGAAGCTTCGTCTGGAGCCTGCTTGTAATCAGAATGGATAATTCTATATGGGATAGAAACATATATGATTACCAATAGTGCAAATGATTTCCAAAATTGTGTCATAATAATAAACAAAATCTAAAGTTAAAGAACTACATGCATGTTCATGGTAACGTATCTAGTCACTGGTTGGGTCAAGTTGAGCGAGCCGTGAGACCCCGTGGGCGCAACGGACAATGCACCCCGGAAGTACCCATAAGATCACATGTGGGGGACCACACAGTAGCAGTTTATATATTGGATGTCAAAAGATAGTACAAATACCAATAGGCAACTGGGTTTATACATACCTGTATATTTGTTATGCAGGACAAACGTCACCGCAAAAGCATGGTAGTGAATAACGAAGGGACATTCATGGATAGGTACAAAGCTTGATGTAAAAAGAAGAGATTAGCCCAGGGGTAGTAAAGCCTGGGGGCCACCTAAGTAAGGACATAATAGCATAACCATTAATAGTAGTAGTAGATATCATATATAGTCAGAAGGACTATAGGAGACTATGGAGCGAGAGATAAGTTTCCAGGTGAGTCGTGAAGAGATCTAGTATACACCTCCCAAAGCACCGTGTGGAGACATGCAATAGGATAAAAAGGAGACATAATTAATTAATGTAGAGTACCAGAAGGGGCCTCATGTCTTACCAAACATTGCACTATGAAAGCATATCTCCATGCAGTTGATGGAAAAAAGCCAGCTAAGTATACCAGCAGATATTGATGTATCAATGTCCTGGGGTAGACGTGAATAAGATAGTATTTAGGGTATATTCTATAAATTCCTAAAGGTAAATAGTAAAATAGCGTTGGGTAGATCTACGCATAAGAAAGTACCTTGTATCAGCTCTGTCCTATACCTCCATGATGTCCACCCTGGATGGGGAACCGCCACCATACTGAGGCCAGCGTGTATGGCCTCTTTATAGTGTGGACCCCGAGCGGCTCGTCAATGACGTCACCGCTCTGGCCACACCCCCCCGACGTAACCACGCGATCACCGGAGCGACCCGGAGGTCGCATCGGTAACCGCGGGTACATACGGCGGGAACAGGCGTGTGTGCAGGACACGGATGTTCCTACATCCGCCTGTTATGCCGCAGGAAGTCCGCACCGGAAGTGCGTCACGTTACTGCGGCTTGTCTGGCCGCACATGTGTCAACAAGGGAAACCCTCCAAGGGAGCATACCACAGCGCCACCTCTGGTCACCGCCCGCAGAACAGGCAAAACCCAATCCGTGACAATAGGATAGATCACCACTGAAGCGAACAAAAGAAAAACATAATTAGTTGTAACAAATGTAAATATACACTTATCGATCTAGGTAACTAATTGTCACCATTGTACAGTAAAATACCAGGCAGAGTAATAGCTTCAAAAAGCGACAATTTAATAATATTATAATGGTATTTAACAGTCAATGTATTCATTTATACAAATACCAAAGGAAATAAATAATAAATATAAACAGAACCATATTAGGCCAAATGGAAGGGAAGCACCTTGTTATTCTCAGTTTGACAGAAGTGAATTGCTGTAGAGTCTATTTTACTGGGAGATAGGTCCCAACACTGTGACGCTCCCAAGGAGAGAGGAGGAGAGTAAAGGAAAAGAAGCAAGAAGTCTCCCTATGAAGATGTAACTCCAGCAAATCGCTTGCTCCTTGCATGGGAACTTACCTCATAAGGACTCTACCAGTTGTGGACTACTACCTGGAAAGGGTTTAGAGCATTTCTGGGAGCAACACCACAAGATTGCGCTGAGGTTCCACATGGACTAGAAGACCTAGGATTAAAGCTCTTTGTGAATGATCCAGAGTTGCGACTTCCAACTATGACAACAATTCATGTGCCATAAGACTATGAGTGGAATTATATCACAACATATATCATGAGGAAGTACGGCATTGAGATTGCAGGTGGCCTGGGGCCCTCAGCTGGAAATGTGCTAGGTGTTGGACTAATGGGCTACAATGCAATGAAAGCCATCGTAGACCGCATTTTAGAAGCTCTCCGTGATGCTTTGCAGTACTGCCCTAAGAATAAGATGCAATTCTGGTGTGCAACTACTGCAGAAACTCACTATGTAAATGTCTCTACCTGTTCACCCTAATCAGTCTCTACCTGTTCACCCTCTAAACCCATGGGTTTCATGCCATCTCCTGAGCAATAAACACATTAACAATGAGATGAAGAAGAAAAATAATAATAATAAAAATTAATAGATCAATGACACTGACCTAAAAGAACCATTTGGACATATCAGGTCAATGATGTCACCAATTTGTGTACATTCAGCTGTAGGCAGGGAATGCCTGGAATGCATCTGATTGGCTCCGCACTGGCAGCTGACTTCCACGTATGTCCAATATGGGCTTTGGCCAAAATGTGTTCAAACTGAACTTAAAGTCTTACCCAAGTACATCTCTCCTATCTATTTATGAGCCTGTAGTCTTTTCACCCCCCCCCTTTTTTTAAAGTGTATGTATAGCTTATTCTTGGGATAGCGTAAAAAGCATGAAAACCCCCGTCAGTTTTTTTTTTTCTGTTTGTGTTCCATTGGGAAGGTTTATCTTTACTTTAGGTCCTGAAAGTACAACTATAAGTAAGAAACAATCTCTGAGGGAAATTGTCCTCTTAGACAGTTGTTGCCCAAACAGATCTCCCCATTAAACGATTTTCACTCACACTCTGCTCCTGTGACAACACCTAACATTTTGGATTTTCTTTGACAATAGTCACCAGGACAAATAGTAAGGGTGAATCGACTCATCAAGGACACAGACAACATTAAAAAAAGTAAAAGACATTCTAACTCGCCCCTACTTTGTCCAAATGTAGAAAAAAAAGATTTGGCTATACTGTACATATACTTTATTGTTGTAGGGTTGGCTGGAGATATTCCAAATTTAAGGAGGCTGATTAACTTCAATAAATTGTGTGAAGATTTACTTTATCCAATCATGTGAAAAGCAAACTCTGGATTTCATTGGAGGGATTTTGATACCTGTGGTTCCTTCTCACCATAAACCTAAAGGTTGTATTTACTCGTTGGGTCCCATCCCATGTTCTACTAAATAAAAATAATGGTTGCTATACTTGTATTTGTGATAGTCAAAAAGCCTGAAAGAGCTGTATGCAATTTGTAATAAATGTCCCCTAATATTAGGGTCTGCACTATACACTATTGGTTCTGGAGGTGCTTTTTGTCATTCAAGCATGGTTTCCAATGAAAAAACAAAAAACAAAAAAAACAAACAACTTTCCCAAATCATCAGAAACCGAAGCTCATTGGACACTTCTCACCATGTAAAGGAATATTTTTCTAGGCTCTGCACACTCTCCTATAATAAGGAATAATCCTCTTATTTCGAGATATTTGGTGGATTGAGACAAAGTGTACTGTCTGTATTAAGAAAGCTCTAATGTGCTACAAGATACGACTCTAAAGCGCAAAAACCTGGATTTTAAATATATGTCTTTAAATAGAAAATTAACACACAGATTGCCATTAAAGTACATGGTTGAAATACATGTAGGGTTTCATTTAACTGCCAAAGGATTTAAAATTTGGCCAATCAATGTAATTTTGGATAGTAATAAAATGACTACCTATCTCTCACCACTGAATTAGGTGAAAGCAGCTAGTGGGCTTTATATCCACTAAATTGGTGACTTTGATTTTATTGAAGAGTGCATTTAATCTTAATAAACATTTACAAATATACCACCAATACAAACTTTTTCTTTCTATGAATGGATCTTAGAAACATTATTAAATTACATCACATTTAAACACATTTGAAACCTCAAATGCAGACATTTGGAGGAAAAGAGATTTTGTCACTGCTTTAACTTTTTTTACTTGTGTGTACATTTGAACTTCAGCTACCGGCTACTGGGCTCTGTAAACAACCAACTTTTTGCAACAAAGGAGCAAAAAAAAAAAAAAAAACTTGTGAAAAGGAGCATAAAGCTAAACTTTCTGACTCAAAATTAAAATACAAACATTATTATGCAATATTTCATATTAACTGACTAATCATTTTGTGTTTTAGCCCTGTCAAAAATACATAAAAAAAAAAACACATACAAACCACTATATAGTGGGTAGAGAAAAGAATCACCCCCCTTCAAAATAATCACATTTTGCATGACTTTGCAGCCTGAAATTAAGACAGGCACAGTTTTTTGTTTTATCCAGCTTTATTTACTAGGGCTTGGAGGAGGCTGAACGCAATAAAAGCTACTTTTTTGAATAGAACTATAGGCAAAACCTTTTTTTTTTTCATTTTGGATAGACCCTGGTCAATTTTTTTTTTTCGCCACCTGTGTCTCATTGCGGAAATTTCCCTTCACTTCCTGTCTAATAGCCAAACAGGAAGTGAGAGGAAATCCCTGTAAATTAGGGGAATTCCTTGGGGACCCCCAGGTCACCAGAACTAATGTCCCCCATTGGAAGATTTCCCCCCTATTACTTTTCTGGGGACAACTCATAATTTGAGATTTTATTTTACTTTCACTTTCAATGATAATGGTAACCAGTACAAATAGAAAGGGTAAATCTCTCTAGGGGGGACAAAGACAGCAATAAAACCTGACAGTGTTCTGATCCCTCTCCACCTTATCCAAAATGTAAAAAAAAGTTTTGCCTTTAGCTACACTTTATAGCAGTATTAAACCCAAAACCAAAAATGCAATATATTGCATCTTACAAATCATTAGATGTAGTGGCGGCATTTATTTTATTTTATTTTATGCTTTTTTTCCCCCTCTGTTTTCACCTGGCAATCTGACCAGTAACACACCTTCTGTATTAGAGTGCCCCCACTCTGGATGAATAAGCACAGGGGGCTCGGCAGACAGTAGCATTGTCAGTATGGGGAGTGGGGGAGTGATAAATGTTCTAATAAATTGAAGCAAAATTCTGGCTCACACTTTATAATCAGTTACAGCAACAGTTGTTTCCTTTTGAAATAAAGGCTTTACATAAATTATTAACAAAAAAAAAAAAGGAACCCCCAATTGGACTTTTTAGGCAGAAAGAAAAGTATGAAAGATTTTAAAATAAATACATTTATTTCACATATAAATATATCAAAATTACAAGACACAGTTAAAAAAAACATTCACCATTAGTACATTAGCACCCATGTACCATAGGTTCAGTCTGAGGAGCCAGAGGGGTCAAGGGATGTAACATGTTTCGGAACTTTAAATTCCTTCTTCAAGAGAAAACTGGGAACATGGTACTTAGGTCTAAGAATCCAAAATGTGTATATCAATACATATAAATGACACAAGCCATATCATAATAAACAAAATCCATATCAAACATCATGGCATATAAATTGCTCTATACTCACACTGATACAATTAGGTCAGACAACTGCACTTTTGCTCCAAGGTGAATGCCTCACTGTAAAACATATAAATGGTATGGCCCTGGAAAGAAAGGTTGTGTGTGTAAAGACCAATAATAAATTATTAATAATTTAATAATAATAATAAATTAAAATAATAATACATTAAAATAATAATAAATAATAATAATAAATAAAATAATAATAATAAATAATAAATACAAATAATAATAAATTACTAAAAGCTTATCATTGTAAGCACCCCTGTCAGTGTTGAATGGTTTGTCTCATCCCTGTAAACTGATACATCTGGAAGAGAGCTTGTCCTTTTGAAACACAACAGATTTACTGACTAGATCACCAGATAAAAACAGAAGAAAGAAAGCCTAAAAAAGAAAACGAATGCGGCCCACACATCTAAGAATTGGTAAGCTGCAATATAATAACTGTTAGCTTTTAGGTTTAATACCGCTTTAAGAATACATACTTGAATATAACTTTTTATTCTTTTTGTTTTTTTTAGTTTAGTATCACTTTAATTTTCCTTTTTTATTCTCTGGCACGTGTAGCTACAATTACAATGTCATTCCAAAAGTGACGGTGAAACATATTGTGCTTAAAAAATCTTGCAGGTTTACATTGTTCCTGGTATCGGGGATGATGCCATAGCGCTTTGCAGGAGAGGTGATTAATTAGAGGAAGGGATGAGTGTTGGAGCATGTGCTGCTCACCACATCTGTCTGGTGGCAGCAGGGAACTCCAACTGGGTGTCAATTCTTACTCTCTATTAGTAATAGTTTCTGACATCCATACCAGCTGTTTAGAGACTAGCAGCCTCAGACACTCAGAGAGTGCGCCCACAACAGCACACAGCATTACTCCACATGCACACACGGGTCCAATCCCATTCCCAGTACCATGATTAACTCTTCAAAACACATTTTTGTTTGTTTGTTTGTGGAGTTTTACTTGCTGCACATTACTGCATTTTGCACTATTTAAAAAAAAAACCCCCAAAAAAACAAATGTATTGCTTAAGCCCCCATTTTCTTTTTTTTTTTACTGCTTGTTCCCCCACATTTGACTACACTTTATGTGTACAACATTTGTTTCTAACAAACTAAATAAAGGTACCTTAAAAGCACATATAGTGTGATTTTATTGTGCAAGAAAAGTATTTATTAAAACCATACAGATAAAAGATTTTTAAATCAAATCAATCAATCCAAAATACTTTCCTGAAGAAGCGGGCTGCTGCCCCGAGAAACGCACTTGCGTCAAATGCAATTTGTGGCGAGACAATCCATCACCCAACTACAGCAGGGTGGACGGATAAGTGTGACTATTGGGGAAATATAGAGCTGTATGTATATTTTTAATGTCTGTAAAATATCTTTTATCTGTATGGTTTTACCGAATACTTTTCTTGCACAATAAAATCGCACTAGAAGGTACCCTTAAAGTCCTCTATCTAGTTTGTTAGAAACAATTTTTGTACACATAGCTTTTTAGGATGTGGTACCGGACAGAAATCTGTCCTTTATTCATTTATCCTTTATGTCCTTTATAGGTGTCTGTCCATACTTGTTTGCTTGGTGGCCCTACATTGTGCATCCTTTGCTAATAAAATAGCTTTTTTGTGCATATTTAGACTTTTTTGATCCCATAGACTTCATTGAGAACACCTGTAAATGCACATTTTAATGCATTTTTATGCTGAAATCCTCTCCACCCAAAGAACTGCTCTACTCCCCATTACCTAGCTCAGGAAACAAACTTTTGAAGTTTGATAAACTTGCAAAAACACGCTTTAAAACGCCTGTAACATGCCTAAAAATGCATTATAATGCCTGAAAAATGCAAGAAAAAATGCTTTAAAATCCCCAGGAATACACCCTGTTCAGGTGTGAATGAAGGCTTAAAGTGGACACACACATGAACTTTAATGGCATCCCAGTTTTAGTCCGTAGGGTTCAATATTGAGTTGCCCCCCCCACCCTTTGCAGCTATAAAAGTTTCAGCTCTTCTGGGAACGCTGTCCACAAGGTTTAGGAGTGTGTCTATGGGAATGTTTGACCATTCTTTCAGAAGCGCATTTGTGAGGTCAGGCACTAATGTGGACGAGAAGGCCTGGCTCAGAGTCTCCGCTCTAATTCATCCCAAAGGTGTTTTATCAGGTTGAGGTCAGGACTCTGTGCAGGCCAGTCAAGTTAGTCCACCCCAAACTCCCTCATCCATTTCTTTATGGACCTTGCTTTGTGCACTGGTGTGCAGTCATGTTGGAACAGGAAGGGGCCAAACCCAAACTGTTCCCACAAAGTTTGGCGCATTCAATTGTCTAAAATGTCTTGGTATGCTGACGCCTTAAGGGTTCGCTTCACTGGAACTAAGGGGCCAAGCCCAATCCCTGAAAATCAACCACACACCATAATCTCCCCTCTACCAAATGATATGGACCAGTGCAGAAAGCAAGGTCAATAAAGACATGGATGAACGAGTTTGGGGTGGAGGAACTTGACTGGCCCGCACAAAGTCCTAACCTCAACCCAGATGCTAAATGTCCTTCGCTCTGATCCCTGGCTGGCCGGCATCTGACTTCCTGGTTCCATTCCCTGCGAGCAGCTGCAGCGCACGGGAGCGGAACTGGGTGGGAAATTTGAAAGTATAAACATAAATAAAAGAGGTGATACATTGTAATCTGAGAGGATTGCACTGTATTACCTCAGACTACCTCAAATCTGACACTTGATACATTACAGTGCCCCTTGCCTGACATTATACTGTCATTTGTGCCCATAAAAAAAATATAACAGGGCACCAAAAAAGCGCCACTTTATTAAACCGCTTTTGGACCAGTTGAGTGACAGCGACATGGAGGTGCTTGCAGAACTAAGCGATAGTGAGTCGTGGGCTGATTTGTCGTCTGACACTGACACTCATCTGGCAAGGGACAACGGCGATGATCCTGCACCTGACCTCAGCGATGTGCACACTTGGTGCGCTATTGACTGCGATACGGACCAGATAGCGCCCCCAAGATTCCCGTTCACTGGATCATCTGGAATGAATTTAGATGTTGAGCGTGACAACCCTCTGGCATACCTGCAATTATTCCTCACTGAGTAGGTAATTGAAAAAATTGTCACGGAGACAAATCGCTACCAAGAGCAGCAATCCGCTACGCTGCATGCCAGGTTTTCCAGAAGCAGAAAGTGGGAACCGGTGACGAAAGAGGACATCTGGCAGTTTCTGGGACTCATCATTCTTCAGGGGCTGGAGGGGAAACTGTTCCAGAAATGGTACTGGACCACCAACAAGGTACTGGCCACTCCGTTTTTTGTCACCGTGATGTCAGAATACCGGTTTTCCCTGATCATGAAGTGTTTCCACTTCACAAACAATGAAGAGTTGGATGAGGCCACGCATCCAGCGCCCAAACTAAAAAAAATCTGGGAGGTATGGCAAAATATTGTAACCAATTTCTAGCAGACCTACGTGCCAGAAAGGGACGTCAGCGTGGATGAAAGTTTGATGGCCTACAAGGGATGCCTAAGCTGGATACAGTATATTGCATCCAAAAGAGCGCCATTTGGCATCCAATCCTACATGCTCTGTGAGTCATCCACTGGGTACATCTGGAATTTGGTCATTTACACCGGTAAAGGCACAAAGTTCAACCCCAGGTACAGCAGCTATGGGATGACCACATCATCTGTCCTTACACTGCTGGAGCCATTGCTGAACCAGGGATATTGTGTGACCACGGTCAATTTCTGCACGTCTTCGGAACTGTATGCTGTTTTGCTACAAAACAAGACTGACGCATATAATACCGTTAGGCCTAACCGACGTGACATGCCATCTATGTTTGCCAAAAAAAAATCTAAAAACCAGAGAAATGTTTGCCTGGCAGAGGGGTAAGATGATGGCAATGTGATGGCGAGACAAGAAGGACGTGTGTCTCATGAGTACTGAGCACAGTACCTCCACTGCCATGGTCCACACAAAAGGTGGGAAAGATGTGCTGAAGCCGCAAGGAACAATGCCTTTGGAATGCATATATCCTACACAGAACAAAGAGTGACAAGCCTCTTGTTCATTCTGAGTTCATCTGGAAGGTGGCTGAGCGGATTTTTGTCAACCACCGCTCAAAGAGAGATGGCAATGGAAAGAAAGTCCGAAAGGAAACCAGGTTCCATTGTCCTGATTGTGACGTCGGACTTTGTGCAGTCCCATGTTTCAAAATTTATCACACTCAGGATGTTTATTGAATTTTCTTTGTTTGACAAATTTCATTATTTATTACATTATTGAATAAAATTATATTATTTATTAGATTATAATTCATGATTTTGTGTTTCAAACTTTATCACATCTGGGATGTCTACTAGAGTCTTGTTTGGTCAGGTTTAAGTCAGTAATTACTAAGAATTGTAGGCCTATAATACATAACACCAAATTTCCATGCAAAAAAATTGTACCGCTTTCGGTACAAAATTCAAGAAATAATCACACCGCCAGGGACGTTAAAGTTCATGTGCGTGTAAAGGCAGGCGTCCCAATACCTTTGACAACATAGTGTACATTAGTGGATTTTTAAACCAATGTTCATACAAACATTCATATTCTCATCATTACATTTGAAGACTTGACAAATGTCGTTCGAAAGAACTTTAACATTTTGTTTGCTTTCAACATTTGATTTTTGGAAAGTTTTTTTTAAATATAATTTAAAAAAAAAGAAAACCGAATGCACTGTTAGAAATTGATTTATTCAAAAAATATTTTCCATCCTACTCCTTTGAATTTTCGCTGCACTACACTTGAAAAATAACGATTCTAAAATCGAACAAGCGCTCCTGAAATGAAAGCTTTTGAACAAAATGTTTCTGGCGTATTCCTAGCCTTAGTCTCTGGAGATTTGAAGTGAGATTTGTTGTTGTTGATGTCACTACTGAGCTACTCACTCACTGTTCTCCTTACCGAAGGTGGTGAGAAAGCAAAATCCTACCTTTATCAAGGTAGATGCCTTCACACAGAGACAAAGGGGTGGATTTACTAAAGGCAAATAGACAAGTGCAGTCAGGGCAGCCATCGGAAATTTTTGGGCCCCTTACACAGCTTTAAGCTGGGCCCCTTTGGACCTGACCACCAACATTCCACAGGACCCTCCCTCTGGCCGTCCCACCGAATCCGTCCACTGGCCATCCCACCGAGTCCTTCAGTGCACCCACTTCTATTTTAACACTCTTACAACTTAATACATACAAATGAATCCAATCCAGCAAAGAGACATCCCCATATAATCAGCAAATAGACATCCCAGACCAGCAAAGAGACTGCTTCATATATTCAGCAAAGAGACATCCCAATCCAGCAAAGAGACTGCTTCATATATTCAGCAAAGAGACATCCCAATCCAGCAAAGAGACTGCTTCATATATTCAGCAAAGAGACAGCCCAATCCAGCAAAGAGACATCCCTTCAGCTGCATCGGCTTACTCTGCAGCCACCCTGCTTTAGCAATTGCTAGTGACTACAGCAGCAACAGCTTGGTCTCGCTGGTTGGGGCCTGGGTGGCCGGGCCCCTCGGAACGCCCGGGCCCCCTACATGTGTATGGGCTGTCCCCCCCTGATAGCTGCCCTGAGTGCAGTTCCTCCAGAGCTTAGTAAATGAGCAAAAGCTCATCATCCAATCATGTGCAAGTAAAAATGCTGAATTTTTACATTTTCCTTGCACGTGTTTGGGTATTCCTTGCAAAGTGGGGGTTTACCTCATATACTAAGCTCTGGGGTAACTACACTTGCAGGATGCAGCTGTATTGTCTATTTGCCTTTATTAAATCAACAGCTTGTGCAGAAAAAAGGCATGGTAAACCAGGAAAGATCAGAGACCACAGGCAACACTGGTGTCTAGCACTTTGCCCTCTGCCTGCCTTTTTTTTTTTTGGATACAACATCCACAATTCAGTTTCTCTTTAAGAAATATCTCATTGTTTTTCTGCATGCATATTATAATTTATCACATGCATGCTGCACTTAGCGCATAAACATTAGACAAGTTATATCGCCCTCAGTTATACATCCCCCTGACGTCATCATGCTTTGTGCAGTCCATGGGCGAGGCATGCGTTCATTCGCAGCCTTGGATTGGTTCACTGCTCCTGACTGAGCTCCTCCATTTCCACCATCTCCTTGCTGCTTGATGGCTTAGGAGGAAGGAGCCACAGGATCGGGAAGAGACCCCGAGCCATTAGGCACATTTTTAATTTATCCTGTATCCTTATCCTGTTCATCCTGTGTTTGATTCTTGTGTGTCTAATAAAGTATCACAAGCTGCACTTAGAGGCGCCTTCTTCTTTTCCTTTTTCCATACAGTTGGAGGTGCTTCTACCAATTATATTGGAAGTCCATCCATTTCCTTTTCCCTCCTTCCCCTATCAAGATCAAGATTGAGGATTGTTTCCCAACAGAAGCGCCCATCGTTTAATGTTTTGTGTACTATTACACCTAGCGGCCATAGATGGGACTGTAAAATAAATTTAAATTTGTATGTTTTTGGCCAGTATTGTAATACTGCTCTAAACATATTTGTAATATAGGATAGTCACAAGTATTGTAACAGTTTAAAATATATATAAAATATATGTAAAGTATAAAATGACCTAATGTGATATGTAATAGATATACTGTACAAGGTCACTTAATCTGATGTGATAAATATATAATTTTACATGACTGTATTTAATATGAATTTTCAGCATAACTGCAGTACAAGTTCTCAGATTATGAATATGTGTCTGTATGAAATACTGGCTTTTTTATACCTCATGATTTATAGACTGTACATATTTATATGTACAAAAAATGCAATCCAGAAAAAAAAAATGCAATCCAGAAAAATAAAGGCATTTATTAAAAAAAAAAAAAAATAGATTATGTGTTTATACCAAGAATGTTGAGTCAAAATCCCAGAGTGTCCAATATTTCAAGTAAGGATATTTTTAGGTCACTACTGAGAAAAGTAGAAACTTACATTTAATACTGATGAGCTCTAAGAAGAGAAACAGTCTGTCTATACTCATAAATGATCATTCTCCACATGTGTTAGTATCATGTGGTCAGAGCCCAGCAGGTGAAGGTTTGACTTGTGAAGCTGTGATATAAAGTGACATACAAACACATGTTACAAAAATACAATTATTTGACTGGCCTATTGTTTTTAACTAAGTTTTATAAGACTATTGACAGGGAAAACATTGAGGCTAATTTACTAAAGAGTTTGAGAATGTTTACAAAAAAAAAGAGAGAAAGATTCACACCAATTATCCAATCATGTGCAAATTAAATAAATACAAAAAAAGTAAATAAAAATTCTATATCAATAGCTGTAGCTGTAAATTAGCTATTGTTTCAAGCCTTATACTACATTGCGTCTGAGCACCACAAACCAGAGTCATAACTAGAACCTTCAGGGCCCCGGTGCAAGAAACCATGAAGGGCCCCCCGGACCCCTGGTCGGGGCCCTTCCCTTTTAAGCCTTGGGCTCTTCCCTCTGATCCTGGGGCCCTTTACTCCCATTGCAGGACCCTTTATTGCAGTCCCGCAGTGGGATCCTTTCACAAGTTCTGCAGTGGGCCCCCTTCCTGCCATCTTGGGGCCTCCCCACAGTGGTGGAATGCCAGGGTCCAGTTGCAAGTGTGACCTTTGCGATCCTGGAAGTTCACCCACTGGTGTCAGTAGTTTTTATTTTTTTGTATTTTAACCACTTAACGTCTAGCGACGTAGACCTACGTTGGCTGATTTTGCGTGGTTGTACAGGGGTGATGCCTCTAGCTAGAGGCATCATCCCAGTACCATTTTTTAGAGCCGGCGGTTGGCTTTCCGGCGTTAACGACCGATGCGGCTCGGGAGCTGCTCGATTGTTACCCCCGGCGAATGCGTCCCCCCCTCCTGCCGCATTCCACGGCTTTGCCCGGGTCTCCCGTCCCACTGGGAGACCCGAGCACCCAGCTGGCATGTCCGCCGGCTGGATGGAGTCCCGATCAATGCTGGAAGCGGCTAAGATCGGGTCTCCGATGACATAATCCGGAGGCGGCGTCCATGACGTCACGTCCGGGTTACTCTGCTGCTAAAGGCGGCCGATTCAAAAAGTGACAGTATTCAAAAATGCCGTTTTGGGTGTTTTGAATACATTAAAGTGTAGTGGAGGGGTCTAGGGTCTTTTAGATCCTCGATCCCTCCATAAAGAGTACCTGTCACTGCATATTGCTGTCACAAGGGATGTTTACATTGCTTGTGACAGCAATAAAAGTGATCAGATTTTTTTTTTAAAAACCTGTGTTAAAATTAAAAGAAAAAAAATAGGAAAAAAAAAAATAAAAAATTTAGCAGCCCCCGTCGCCGTTAGCTGGCGCATGAAAGAAAACGTATATGGAAGTTGCGCTGCAAATGAAATCGCTGTTCAAACCACACATGTGAGGATTCCCAGCGATCGCCAGAGCGTGAGCAATAATTTAAAAAAAAGAGCTACACTCTAACTCTAAACTGGTAACCGTTAAAAAATTTTAAAGCGTCGCCTATGGAGATTTTTATTGACCGTAGTTTGTCGCCATCCCGCGGGTGTGCGCAATTTTAAACCGTAACATGTTGGGTATCTATTTACTCGGCGTGACATCATCTTTCACAATATACAAAAAAATGGGCTAACTAAACTGTTTCGTTTTTTTTTAAATGCAGTAAAATGTGATTTTTCAGAATTTTTCCAAAAAAATCGTGTTTGAAAGACCGCTGCACAAATACCGCGTGACAAAGAATATTGTAATGACCACCATTTTATTCTCCAGAGTCTTTGCTAAAAAAAATATATGTTTGGGGGTTTTAAGTAGTTTTCTAGCAAAAAATACTGATTTAAACTTGTAAACAAAAAGTGTCAAAAATAGGCTTAGTGGTAAAGTGGTTAATTGTATTATTTTTTATCATATATAAATATATTTTATTTTATTTTTTTACAATGTCAATGACTATGACTCTGTCCATTCAGAAAAGGAAGGAGCTGGTAAATTACATATTTACCAACCCCTTCCTAGTTCTCTTTTGTGACACATCCCCTGCAGCAGCCGGCAGGAAAGGGGGGGAGCACAGTGGGGGGGGGGTGCAGCATTAAGGTGAAAAACCTTGAGACTTTACAACTCCTTTCATTTATTTTTAATACTCAAAAGACACTCAAAGGACCACCTTCTCCAGAGCTCCTATAGGTGGAGATTGACTACCCCGTATCCATCCGTAAAAGGGTTCAGGGATCTGAGGAGCATGCTTCACCAGGACAGCCAGAGTCATTTTGCAGCAGACTCTGTGGAGGGGTCAGGAGCAGCAGGCTAATGGCTGGAATACATGGGCCGAATATCGCCCAATCATTCGATCACCGACTTATGAAAAAGTGTTCATTGGTCAAAAACGTTGCCAACATACACAGGTCGAATATCGCCCGACCGTTTGACCGCCGACCAACGAAACAGTGCATGCGTGAGGATGTTCTACAGATTTTAAATGAACGACCTGAACACAACGTATAGAATATCGTTCGTTCGCAAACGAGACGACAGAATTTTTCGTTTTTTTCAAACAGTGTTTTTCGTTCACAATATCGATATCGGTCACTGATGGCTGGGCATTAACGAGTAGAATATTGGCCCATCCTTCGCTGAACGGAAATTTTTGGCCGATTTTCTTATCGTGTATTCCGGCCATTAGTCTCCCAGGTGGTTGCTGAGACGCTAAGCCTGTACCGGACCTCCTTGCACAAACAGCAAAGGTGAGGGCCCTTGGAAGGATTAAGGCACAGAGCCTATGTACCGCCTTGTCTTCTCCAGAGCTCCTGTAAGTGGAGATGGGTTTTCCCCGTACCCCTCCGTAAAGGGGTACAGGGATCTGAGGAGCATTCTTCACTAGGGCTGCCAGAGCCATTTTGCTGCAGCTTTCTGCAGCTCCTGGTAGGTTAGTCTGCCAGTAGTTTGACATTTGTCTGGCTGATTTTGACTATCCCAGTGGATGTTAGGGAGAGAAGCTCCTTTTCTCCACTCACAGTAGATAATAATGCAATATTATTGATGATATTTATAATTATATCTAGATATCTAATATTTTTATCCTATTTATTATCATCATTTTTATACATATTCTTATTATTTTATTTATTATTGTTATAATAATTTATTAATATCAATTTTGCTATGGTTTAATTTATTTTTCATTTATAGTATTATTATTATTATTAAGATTAATCATAATAATAATAATAATACATTCCATAATAACAATAATAGCTAAAGAGATATTCGATAATAAATTATAACAATGATAAATAAATCAATAACACTAGTAAAAATAAATAAAAAAATAATAGTACATATAATTAATAATGAGACAAACCATTTACCACTGACAGAGCTGTTTACAATGATCAGCTTTATTAATTTATTTTTGTAAAACCTTTATCTCAAAGGGAAGAAAACTGTTTGCTGTAGCTGCTTATAAAGTATTAGCTGGAGTTTGGCTTCAATTGTTAATGTATCTAATCCTGGTAGTAAATCTAACACTCCCCCTCCCTCCAGATGAATAATGCTGCTTTATAAAGGTGCCCTCTGTGATCCTTCATCCAGAGTGGGGGCACTCTAATTCAGGAGAAGTGTTAATGGCCAGATCACCAGGCAGAGGTGTAACGAGAACGTTCAGGGCCCCGGTGCAAGAAACCATAAAGGCCCCCCCCCGGACCCCTGGTCGGGTTCCTTCCATTCAAGCCTGGGGCTCTTCCCACTGGTCCTGGGGCCCTTTACTCTCATTGCACGGCCCTTTATTACGGTCCCGCAGCGGGACCCTTTCAGAAGTTCTGCAGTGGGCCCCCTTCCTGCTATCTTGGGGCCTCCACACGGTGGTGGAATGCCGGGGCTCGGTCGCAAGTGTTACCTTTCCGATCCTTGAAGTTCACCCACTGGTGTCAGTATTTTTATCTTTTGGTATTTTAATTGTATTATTTTTTATCATTTTATTTTTTTACAATGTCACTGACTATGACTCTGTCCATTCAGAAAAGGAAAGAGCTGGTTAATTACATATTTACTGACCCCTTGCTGGTTCTTTATTGTGACATCCCCTGCAGCAGCCGGCAGGAGAGGGGAGGGACCACAGTGGGGGGGGGGGGGCAGGGGAGCACACAGGGGCCCAGAGACAGCAGAACACAAGTGAACTGGAAAGGAGGAGTGGCGGGGGCAGCATACAGAGGAACCAATCTCCTCCATTTTCCTCCTGCATCTACAGGAGGAAAAAGGAGGACAGTGATTTCTCGACATGCTTCCCCCGCTGCCCCTCCTATCCAGGTGTACAGGGGCCCGGTTGCAATTGCAACCCCTGCAACCCCTGTAGTTACGCCTCTGTCACCAGGTGAAAACAGGCCATAAGCCGAAAAAAAGTCACCACATCTAATGACTGGTAAGCTGCAATATATTACAGTTTTGGTTTGGGGTTTAATACCATTTGAAGCCTCTGTCCCTAGAATAAATTAGGAGTTATCCCATGCATGACGGGGGCCCCACTGTAAAGGTGGATTTTTTTTTATTTTCCTGGAGATGGAATTTTCATCTTTATAATGATAGAAAAAGTCAGAAAAGAGACTTGAGTCAGGCAGGTACATGGGTGGTTTTATGTTCCTATGTTGGTGTTTATATGTTTTTATGTAGATATAAAATGCCTCATAGGGAGTACTGCTGTGCACTAGAATGTATATATACCTGTTCTCTGCTGTTGGTACTTTACTCACTCTTGACTCCTGCACATTGTATATTACATATACCTTACCCTGCACCCGATATGCTATCTGCTTCAGACTCCTGCACTCTGTTCAACTGAATGATGCCATTCAGCCTGAAGGAGAGGGAGGCACTGCAACAGATTTATAACTTTGGCAACCCTAAAGTCACATTGCAACAGTAGGAAACCTGACCCTGACTAATAAGTTATGCATTTAGGCTTTGTTCACATCTAGGCATCCCAGATTGCAAGCAGAATCACAGCAAATCGCAGGACGCCCATGCCATTCCTGTCACTTTTAATGGCACTCCGATCGTGGCACGACTTTGCCGTGATTTTCGCCAGAGGAATCGCGGTAAAATTGCGCAAACCTAATGGGGGGACGCCTGTCGCCCAAAAGAAGTTCTTGTACTTCTTTTTGGGCGATAGGCGTCCCACGATTCTGTTTGTTAGATTTTGCCGCGATTTGTCAGGCGACAATTGTGGCAAAATCGTATTGCGATTGGGGTGCCATTAAAAGTGACAGTGATCGCACGGCATCCCGCGATTTTCCGTGACTCGGGATCACAGGCAGAATCGCAACGATTGTGAATGGAGGCTAAAATCGATCTCATCTTCACTAATAATTCTGTCTCAGAATTGCAAATTTGTTATAGTTGGTTACCTAGGAATTCAGATAAGCAGGTCACAAATTTGAAATTTCCATCTCTGTGTTGCAGCTATTTTGTGCCTTTGTTACTAATTTGCTTAATAAATGTCCCTCAATATGTACACTATTACAGATTGAGGTCTTTCGATCCAGAATTTCTATATGCACGGTTTCTACAGAAACATGAATACAGTTCCATATCACATTTCAGTCCTGTTGCTTCCCCTGTACAGGCGCTCCAGCCCTAGCTGCCACAATGGAACTCATAGTTGTGCGCAGCCAATTGCATTAGGGTGTGCACCCCAAAGTTCAAACACACATGCCTTTTTCTGCAGCCCCTTCCCCTACACTCCATCCTGAAACATCCCCTAGCAGTCGGGGGGGGGGGGAGGAGAGGAAAGGAGGTAAGCCAGCAGCACTGCAGTGGGGGGGGGGGTACAACACAGGGGGAAGTATGGGCAGTAGGAGGAATCAGTTCCGCACAGAGTGATTAGGGTGTGTCTAGGCACACATGGCACACCCCCTGTGCATGCCTATGATGGAGCTACGTGCCTGGTCTCTTTAGTGACCTGTTATAAGAAAAATACATAGGCAGCCATTGCTGAGCCTTCTGCAAATTTTAGTTGCCTAACTGCCATGCTGATCATTGGCTGGAGTACTTTGAGTCATTGAGCAGAGAAAGGCTTGTACACTAAATATACCTCACATTTTTTTTAGAAGGGAATGAGGGACACGTATTAGCAAAAGTATGTAGGCATAGGACTCACTCGCTGCCACGTCCCCTTAAAGGAGAATTATACAAAAAAGAATAATTATTTAAACTTACAAGTGTTTTTTTTCACCCCTACTATTCCTTTGCACTGGCTTTTGAAATTTACAAATGCAGCAATTTAGAAATTGGTTGAAAGGTTTAGCACTGGGAAACACTTTTTGAAAGATAAAAAGAGTATTATATATAGAACTATATAAATCAGACCAAAATGAGGGATAAATGAGGAGGAAAGAGGGACAGAGGGACTTTGTTACAAATCAGTGACAGTCAATTGAAATCAGGGACAGTTCGGAACTATGCATTAAGGTTCTCTGCATTGCATGTTCATTATGGTGTAATGCTGGCAGAGGAGCAGCATGACAGCCAGATGACAAGCGTATTCTCAAGGTGGTCTGCAGTGGTAGCCTGGGCATTTCTCTGATGACAGCAGTTGTTGACAGGTTTCAATACAGTGGTGTCCTATTCAGAATCCCAAATCTGGGTAACAGTTCCCATGGGCGCTGTAGTGGTAGCAGCAGAGTCAAATAGCAGTCAAATAGCAGTGATTCTGCCACATGCGGTGCCAACCTACCCAAAATGTAAGCTTGTAGGCAAAACCTTGTGACTCCTGTGACATCAGCAATTCCTCTTCTGACCATAGGGGTTCGATTGACAGGTGAGGACTGTTGAACGTTAATTTTTTCCTTGTTTCATTTGACCACATTACCTTACTAAACTGAGCCTCTGCAACAATACTTCCTCCTAGGTTGCATCTTTCAAAACAGACCAGTAGGATTGTGTGACCTGATTTTAGAAAATTATGTTATGGTACTTTCACAATTCATTTTATACTGTGCCTTGCGAAAGTATTCACTCCTCCTTGCTTTTTTTCCCCTGTTTTGTTACATTACAACCTGGAATGAAAATTGATTTTCAGAGGCTTTGGACCATGTGAGGTACACAACACACTTACAGTTTTGAAGCTGCTTTTTTTTCTATTGTTGCACTAACTATAATTAGGACAAACCAAAAACTCCTAAGGAAGATGTGGTTAAACCAATTCAATTTAGTAGTCCCATACTTAGATGATAAGTAAAGTTCTGAAAGGTCCCTGAGTCTGCAACACTATCAACACAACATTTAGACTAAGGAACTCTCGAAAAAGGTCAGAGACAAAGTTGTAGGGAATTATAGATCAGGTTTAGGCTACAAAAAAGCATCCCAGACATGGAGCAGAGCACCATTCAATCCATTATTTAAAACATTGAAAAAATATGGTACCACTACAAATCTGTTAAAAAGGTAATAAAGCCATGTTTCCAAAAAACTGGTCTGAGTATGGGCAGACAGTTACTGGAGAATGTGAAGAATCAAATAATTATGAGATTTCTCATCACTGCACTCGCGGCTCATTGAGAACTATAAGCTGTCTGCCGTAATGGAAGACAGTGCTTGTAGTTCAGTCATTCATTCACAGAACTGTAAATGAATGACATGGCTGTGTGGGTGGAGCCCCGCACAACTGCGCTGTTTTCAAATTGTGACAGCAGGTGTGGGGACAGGTTCCCTTGTCCACTGTCACTATGAAGCGGGGGGATCGGCTGTGCGAGTGGTGGTTGCTGCAAATGTTCCACCCTAAATATGGGTGTAACATTTAATAGGTTAAGAAAGGTGAACTTATGACTAAGTGACTGTTCTCACAATACTCTGGATCCCTCTTTCATGAGTGATGAAGCTACCTAGTTATAAAGAGGAGTGAATAAAATCTATGGTCTTGTTTGTAACAGCACAAAATGTATAGTTGACAGCTTCTAGGGCAGGCATGTCCAGCCTGTGGCCCGGGGGCCGCATGCGGCCCGGAACCGCAGGCAATGCGGCCCACTGCCCCCTGACAATTTTTTATTTTTTTGTTGGGTAGGAAGGAAGTTGAGTCGGGGGCACGGCCACAGAGGCAGCCTTGGAGGGGATCATCCACTAGTTGTGTTAAATTAGTGCTGGGGTGGGCGCGGCAGCACGGGAAGTGTCAGGTGGCATTTTATTACTTATATACCTTAACTATAGTATATATTTTATATGCGGCCCGAGATAATTTCTCTACACTCAGTGTGGCCCAGAGAAGCCAAAAGGTTGGACACCCATGTTCTAGGGAATGAAATTACCTGTGTTTGCGTGGGTTTGCTCAGGTGCTTCTTCTCAGGTACCTTCATAGATCTAACATTTGAGGCCATATAGGTGCTTCTTCTCAGGGTACCTTATCAGATCAAACCTTTGAGGTCAAAGAGGTGTTTCTTCTCAGGGTACCTTAACAGATCTAACCTTTACTGTCATAAAGGTGCTTGTTCGCAGGGTACCTTAACAGAACTAACTTTTGAGGATCACATAGGTGCTTCTTCTCAGGGTACCTTAACAGATCTAACCTTTGAGGTCATAGAGGTGCTTCTTCTCAGGGTCCCTTTTCAAGTCAAAACTACAGCTGACCAATCAGCAGGCAGCATAAACTTTGCTGATTGAAGAGCTCTAGATCTGACTCAGCAGTGAGTGTGTCAGACCCATACAAAGCATGGAGCAAAGGTCCTTCTTTGCAGTATGTTGGCAGCGGACAGACTTTTCTACTCAGGCTTTTTTAAGAATATGAACTGTAAGACATGTGGACACGCAGAAGGATCCCGTGCTCTACTCAGAAACCTGTTCTGAGGGGGGAGGAGGAAGGCTTTTTCACAAGATTTTGCGAGGTCTCGGACCTCTCAGCCAAGATCTCTCTGAAAGACACTGATTACATAGCCTTCTCAGGGAGTATCTGTGAGGCTCTGGCAAAATCACCATTGCCTCAACAGATCAGGAAGTAGAATGTAAAAGCATATAACTAGCTGAATAGATGTTTGATTTAAAAAATGAATTGCAGATATTTTGGGAATAGAGTTGGGAAGAAGTGTGTGGGGGTTCATTAGATTTGTGGTATGTCTAATTTGAGAAATTAAAATGTTATAATTTTTTTCTAGGACAGATAGAGTTTTCGTTTGGTGGTATTTAATCACCGCTGGGTTTTTTATTTTGTGCTATATAAATCAAGAAATACTGAAAATTTTGAAAAACAAAAACATTTTTCTATTCCGTTCTAAAGTTTTGCAAATAAACAAACTTTCGTCATAAATTTAGTACAAGATGCATTATTCTGCTACATTTTTTTTGGTAAAAAATAAGCCAAATCAGTGTATATTATTTAGTCCATGTGAAAGTTTTAAAAAAGAGGTATATATATATTTTAAAATTGATCAATCCTAATGTACTGATGGCCTATCTCATTTCTTGAGGCCCTAAAATGACAGGACAGTACAAATAATGACCCTTTTTGGGAAGTAGACACCAGAAAGTATTTAATAAGAGGCATGGTGAGTTTTTGTGAAGTTGTAATTTTTTTTCACAATTTAAAAAAGAAAATGAAGAAATAAAATAATATATATATATATATATATATATATATATATATATATATTTTTTTTTTTTTTTTTTTTTTACATACTGTTACTAGAGCAGTTTAGTGTCACCATAGTGACACTATGCTGCTCTGGGGAGCTGATCAGGATTTTTTTTACACTGTGATTGCTTGTTACAGTGATGATCACTGAATCATTTTTTTAATGAATGACATCCATTCATGTGCTATTGTGTACCCTTGCAATAGCTGTGATTGGCCATAGCTATCACAATACAGATCTGCTGTGATTGGCCCTGTACCATGTGGTCACTGGTACCAGTCACAGAGATCACAATAGTACACAATGGTTATGAATTAAAGCCATTGTGTAAAACTGACATGTGATCACTGTGATTGGTCACAGTGATCACATGGTACCAGGGCCACGCACACGATCTGTGTTCCGATGTTTCCGGTGGACACAACGGGCCATAAATCAAGCCAATGAGCACTCCTAGGGTGTGCACATAGGAGGTGATTGGATGAAGTCATATAACATCCAACGAGAATAACAGAACACCTACCCAGCTGTATTATTATCACAGTGTGGGTGAGAGGTGGTTTACATTTCAGCTTTGTGACTGTCCTTTTTATCTCTCATTACTGACAAATAACAGTCATTACGGTCTAGCAAATTGAGCATATTATGCTGTGAATGTTATGTGATATCACTTTCCCTCTCACAGAAATACTCAAACTTCTATGATATGCTCATAAGAGTCGAAGAGATCCTATTTGGTGCTCAGAGAGTACACAATGCTCATCTGCTTATGGAAAGAGCAATGTACAATAGGATTGGTTAGGAAACTTTTTTTGTAAATTACAACACTGTGCAGTATCACTTGCAGGGCAAACATATCTGCACCGGGGAGACACCCCAGAATATTTTCTTATGTCAGGGTGTTAGTTGCTTTCATTCATTTGTACATAAATTGCCAGAATTTAGGATCTAAGTAAGGGCTGTAGTTTCCACCTACCCATATATAGGCTTTACTGTAATGACTACCATGGCTCAATCCTGTGACCCCCCCCATACTTCATGTCACTACATGATTTAGCATTCCCATAGGGGTCAGCAGATGATCTGGTTACGGTGAGGAACACAGACATCCAATTTTCCCAAGAGTGTTGAAAACTGAAGTTTATTCTGGGGCTGTAGTGTTTGAATGGAGGGAAGGTAGGAGACACAGACAGCCAGAGAGGTGAATATACTTCCTCTTCCATTGTAGGGACCACTAAAGGTATCCACCTTTTTGCAAAAAAATGCATAAATTAATAAATTTAAAAATATATATTTAAAAAAAAAAAAAAATATATATATATATATATATATATATATATATATATATATAATTTAAAATAAAAAAGTGCATTTATTACATTTTTTTACATTCAAATGTGCAGAGCATTGCAACCACAACCACACAACCGCTCATGTATTGTTTACCCCAGCTCCACAGACTTTGTTTTGGGACTGGAGAAAGTAAAAAGTGGACTACATGTGCAGTAATGTCACCACACTTGTTTTAGTGCAATATACAAGCCCCTGTGTCCTAGTGGCAGATGGAATTTGTGGTCAAAGATTCAAATATTCCTGTGAATAGATGCCAAGGCTGTGTGGGCAGAGCTTCCCCCAGCCGCATCTGAGATTCAGATAGGGTAGAGGGTTGGGGAATCTGATCTTGTTTCATCTAATTTTATGCAATCTTATACATTCAAGGGGTAGGAGGCAGTGTAAGAATGTAAATAATTATTTTTTTCATAAAATCTGCTCATTTAACACTTAATATCAATAATCTTGCATAAGCCTGGTTATTATTGGTCCTTTTTGTTTTTTTGCTTTGGTTCATTTGTTTTACTGGACATAAGCACATATATACTTATATTGGCATACTAACTAACCAAAGCAGTGCCAGAAAGGTTGACTTTCCAAGTTCTAACAGAGTACCCCATGCTCATAAATGCTTTTCACAGGATGATGCCCACTATGTCTCTGTATGTTCAGAAAAATGTAAGAAGGGCTGATAACATGTGAATCAGATCCTATCAACTCTTGGAGGAACCAAGAACTAATGCTTGTTCTATAACTCTTGTTTTCCTTTAGTGCAGGGTATATTTACTTAATTTTAGTACTATAGGAGCACAGACAGGCCCAGATTGACAGCCAAGGATTAACTGATCAGAAAGGCTAGACTACCTGAGAGTATCTATAAAATGGCCTGAATTTATTCTCCTTTAATAATACAACTTTGTATATTGCAGCGTAAAACCCACCTCTGCATCCAAAAATTGTTCTGAGTCAGAATTATATAAGCCTTTTTCTTTAGGAGGCTAGGCAAGTTTTAGTCGTATTAAATGCAGTCTAATGAGCCCTATGTGTCAGGGCTAAGAATTATTTGAAGCCCAGCGCTAGCCATTAATATTTCCAAACCTGCAGCAAGATACTCCAAGTTTTTTTTTCATCTATGTAAAATATTGTTACTGCTCAACAGAAAAAGCAACCCCATCGGTATATATTCTTTAATTAAATCATACCTGTAAAAGAAGATTGTACATGCTTTCCTGATGTTGACACTGACGAATGCTGTTCAGATCCTGATAGATCTTCATGTGATGCCCGCAATGAAACCAACACTTCTGAAAGTGTCATTTTCCTGGGTCCCCCATAGAGGTTGACAGTATAAATAGTGGTGAATTGAGCATGTACAGTTTTCTTTTATAGGTATGGCTTTATTAAAAAAAAAAAAAAGTATATTGACAGGGTCACTTTACTATTAAGATTTACATTGCCACCCAAAATGTTCTCTAGATTTACATAAAAATAGGAACCTTGAAGTCTCATTCACTGATACCCACAAAAAGGGCTAGAATGCTGGAAGCTGAAAGGGAAAGAAAAGCCAGGCTTGTCTGAAATCCACAGAGGCCGCCAAACAGCAGGGCATTAATAACCTAATTATTAGTTTAGAAATACCTGAGCAGCAGTCCATGTGCTGAGTCTGCTCAGTAGGCATTTTCCTGGGCCAAGAAGTAGGGAAGAATCGGATGCTTCATACCTCAGTTCTAATTAGCTCCCTGCAGGGCACCAGAGACAGCAGATGAGGAATGACCAGCAAGAAGAAAACATTCCTACCAGATTTCAAGAGTCTTCTGTGCTAGGGAATGCTGGGCATGGACCAACAACAGCTGCAAGAGCCAAAGCTTTCATCCTAGTAAATGCTAAGCCTTGTGAACGGCTGGCAGAGCAGAAATTCAGGCCATTGCAGATTTATTGTAGACCCTACATGCTGAATAATATTAACAATGCCTTTCAAAAGATATTTCTTCTTAAACATTATTTCCTTTTTTGCACCAAGAACTATGATTTAATTTCACAGTTAACAATTTTTACTTCTCTGATTCTAAAACTGGCCATAAACGGTAAGACTTTCATTCAAAAGATAATATGGAAATGTTCATCAGAACATTCTTTCTTTCCATTAATAAATCAACCTTTTTTCAATCAAAAGCCCTTTGTATCTACCGCAACCACGATCTGCCAGTGACATTTGTGGATTCATTTGCCAATATATCAATCAGGAAATGTGAGTGTAATTTATGAAGATTTCAATTGAATAAAAGTTTTAATGTTATTACGGTATCACGCTATGGATTCTTCAGTTTTCCCTTATATTTGCCACACATCATTATGAAGTGCCATGAGTTGGTGAATATCGTTTTGGAATAAACCTGTGGGAGGTTTTTCTGTTTTGCTGGATATGCGATTATTTGATAGTTATCTGGTGAGTGAATAACCAAAGGGAGCAGTGTCACACATTCACGTGGTGTGGTGGAAAGCTAAACTCAGAAGTGTCTCCTTTATGAACTTTCCAATATTTATTTATTCATTTATGGACGATTTTTATTTAGTCATTAACTAATATATCATTCTCTTCACAGGGGTTGTTTTGCTATGTGCCACTTTTTACCGTTATTGTTTGTTTAGGAGGTAGACATATTTTTAATGATTGTCCTCCAATAGACTTCAATAGGGTTTGAAGTTAAATTAGGGTTTTGCAGACTTTAAACAGGATTTGACAAACCCTACTGAAAAACCCAGGCAGACTCACACAATCCTACTACAGATTCAGTCATAGTTCCTTTAGCAATAGTACTTTAGAATACCTCTAACATTAATTGATTGCAGGTACCAGTCCTGCACAGAATAGCTCACGCTAACATCAGGAAAGAAGCAGTGCACATAGGGAAGTCTAAAGTTGGCCTGCTGGTTGAACAAAAACAATGTATCATCTATGGGTTGCCTAACTTTTTTTATATTTTAAAAACTACTAACATAAAGCAAATCAATTTGTAAATACTCTAACATATAAGTCTGATGTACAATGCTGTGGCAGGTTTCTATATAAGGCAGATTTGATTTAAGAGAACTTTGTTTAAAAATCTTTTCTATCAATAATTACTATAGGAGATGACATTCTCACCTGTAATATTATTGCCGATAAAGGTGGATAATATGACTCCCTGTCCCTTCATTGTCTTGTTTCGCCTTGTACAGTAATTAAAATTTCTCAGTGGGACCCTGTAATGGGACAGCTTGTCACATCGCATTATAGAAATTGGCTGCTCGTCGCTAAGAAAGGACAGAACCACCCACGGTTATGTCATCTGTTTCTGAGATGTCCCGAGAACTCATCAAGTAAGACTCAGCGGCTTCCGTTATCAGGAAATTGTGGCTGCTATGGACTGGTAACATCACACCGATACTTGTGAAATCCAAACATTTCATGACAGACTAATGATAGATCTCTAATCCAACATTAAAAAACATCTCTAGGTAATAAGGAATATTGTGCCAATGCTGTTCAGGTAACTTTGCAAATGTGTTTTATTAAAAGTCTTTTATTTGAATATTTTATAATACATTGGACCCAGATTCATGAAGATTTTTATAGTTCTTCTGGTATAACGTAGCTTCCTGTCACCTAATTTTGTGCTGTGAAACCTTTCTCTATAGGAACTGCAGATGGAGGTGGCAGGTATTTTGGCAAGCTTAATGTTAGCACCATTCAGGAAACCAGAATACCAGTGACCACAGGGAATTGGCAGCCAGCTGCAAAGATTTCATGCCAGGATGTACACTAGAGCCATCAGCAGTTAAGCCACTGTGTGAGTCTAAATGTAAGCTTTTCATGTTTAAATGGAGTGGACCTCCAGGAAGGAAAGGTCTACTTTTGCTAGCAAAATAATATATTATATGTAAACCATCCAGACCATTTTGAATCTGTTAAAAATTCTCTTTTCATTTCAATCAGCAGCTGCAATAATTTTTTAAACTATCAAAAAATTTAAAATGTTGCTTCCAAGCAATATGACAAACTGGAGAAGGGAAGGAGAAGTCTGCATAGAGCTGCAAGTCAAAATAAAGGCATCTCCTGCAAAAAGAAGTTTCATTTTTGCTAGGAATAGGATACCTTATTAGACACTGTTTGGCTAAAACAAACGAGAAGATGCTCTGTTTTCAATATCAACATTGAGATTGCTCATAAAATGATAATGAGTGCAGGTCTTCCTATTTAGCACTCAATTTAAAGTGTTACTAAACCCAGGACCCTGCATTCACTATATCTGGTCTCTCACAGTACACAGAACATGGAAATACATTTATTTTAGTAAATATAAACTGCCAAACACATTTTCTCATTAGCCGTATATATAGCAGTCTTCTGACTTCTATCAGTGTCCGGCTGAGCACTGGTTAAAGCTTGTAGGAGGGGTTTTCATTCTCCTCTTACTGAGGCTGCAGGACCCCTATCTGGACAGTGCTGATTGGACCTGTGCTGATCACATGCACCCTCCCCTCCTCAAAAAACTCTCTAGCAATACACACTAAACTGAGCATGTGCATGTGCAGAGCCCCTCCTAGGGCTCTGTTCTATCAGCAGATGGATTGGGGACTGTGGAAGAAGAGGAGGATCAGAGAGGACAGGATCAATGCAGAGGATTAACCCCTTAGGTTCCACAGTTAGTATAGCAAGCATGCTTTACTGCATATTAATACTGATTTTACTCTTGTGGGTTTAGTAACACTTTAACCAGTTCAGGACTGCCCACCCCAGTTTATACTGCGGCAGCTCAGGTGTTAGGCGAGTACCTTAATGGGCGATGTTCAGGCCAAACTTATGCTTAACCCAAACCATTTGCCTATCCATAGTGGTGCCTGAACACTGTAACCCCTCACATTTACTCTTGCTGGGTGTAGGGACAGACACTGCTGTTAAAAATTAAAAAAAATTAAATTACATGCACCAGTCAAACAGGTGCAGAAAAATTGGGCCTTGGGTGTTGTGGTGCCTGAACACTGTAACCCCTCATAGTTACTCTTGCTGGGTGCAGGAACAGGCCCAGCTGTTGAAAATTAGAAAAACAATTGAAGTTGTATGCATCTCTCAAACAGGTGCAGAAAAATTGGGCTTTGGGTGTTGGTGGTGCCCTAAACCAAAAACATTGTTGGAAGCTGGCGTTATCAAGATTCAGGAAAAAGATAGGCAGCATAGGAAGTCTTCAAGGCACCTGTTACATCAGTTACATCAGCATCAACGGCTTGATAGCTGCTGTTGATCCAGGACTAATTAATGTCAGCCGGTCAACAGAGTCTGTGGACAGACACACTCTTTTATCCCTCACAAAACCTCCTGCAGCAATGAATGTCTTTTCAAAAAGCACGCTGGAATCAGGGTGGGCCAGTAGCTTGATTGCATATTAAGCAAGTTCTGGCCAGTGGTCCATCCTCAAGACCCAGTAACCCAGTTGATACGCAGTTGTAAATGTCTCCAAGTCTGCCCTTGTGCCTAGATAATTCTGCACCATATTATATTATGAAGACGCTGTCGTTGGTTGTTTAAACCTAACAGCCCTGGGCGCTGAGGACTAAAAAATTGTTTAAAGGCATTGGTCAGCCGGCCACCTTCTCCACCGCTCCTCCTTTGACCGAATGAAGCCTCATAAACACGTTGTCCAGGAAATGGTAACCTCCCAGTGTCTGGAAAGGTTACACAAATTTTTCTTCAAGGCATCCTCAAGATGTTTCATCCTCTGTGAAGGCAGGATGAGCTCTGCAACTTTACCCTTGTAACGTGCATCAAGAAGGGTTGCCAACCAGTAATGATCCCTCTCCTTGACACCACAAATTCTCGGGTTCTTTCACAGGCTTTTCATAATCAGGGAGCCCATACAGCGTAAGTTTGAGGAGGTATGAGAGTCTGAGCCCTCTGGGTCACTAGGGATGACATTGTTAGGACCAACCTCTCCCCAGTCATGTACAACTCCTGGGGTTTCTGGGGAATGAAAACCTTCCCTTAAAGACTGCTGTATGTTATCCTCTACAGCCATGCTGCCACAACCCTCCTTCTCCTCTCCCTCCTGTGTGTTTTGCATCCCCGCTGGAATAGTATCTGCATAAAGGGGCCTTGTGAGGAAAGGAAGTCCTCCTCTTCCTCCCGCTGTTCTGCCCCAAGTGCCCTGTCCATGATTCCATGAAGCGTGTGCTCCAGCAGGAAGACTAGACGGATAGTGTCCCTGATGCATGCATTGTCGTGGCTCACCACCCTTGCACCCTTGTGGCCTCCTCAAATAGTGACAGGACAGTGCATGCCTCCTATATCAAAAGCCACTGGCGTGGCTAAAATAAGCCAAGCTCCCCTGAGTCTGTCCTAGTGCCATACTCACACAGGTACTCATTGATGGCCCTCTGCTGCATGTGTAGCTGCTGTAGCATTGCCAATGCTGAGTTCCACCTGGTGGACATTTTACAAATGAGGAGGTTGGTGGGCAGGTTGAATTCCCGTTTAATGTCAGCCAGCCGAGCACTGGCATTGTATGACGGAAATGGCCACAGACTTTTCTGGCCTGCCTCAAAAGATCTTGTAAGCCCGGGTACCTGTTCAAGAAACTCTGCACCACCAAATTTGGGACATGTGCCAAGCATGGAACATTAGTCAAGTGTCCCTGTCGGAGGGCGGAGAGAAGGTTGGGGCCATAGTCGCATACAACCATTCCTGGCTCAAGCTGCCATGGCGTAAACGACTTCTGAGCTTGTCCCTGCAGAGCTGACAGAATCTCTGGCCCAGTGTGGCTCCTATCCCCTAGACAGACCAACTGAAGCACTAAAATACATCTTTTAGCCTGACTGCTTGCGTAGCCCCTTGACCGCTTAGGGAGCACTGCTGGTTCAGAGGACAATTCAGCAGAAGAGGCTATAGAGAAAGAAGAAGCGGAGGGGGTGGAGCAGACAGATGTGACAGAATCGCCACCAGCTTTTTGGAGGCGTGGTGCCGGAACAATCTCCAGCACTGAACCCTGTCCTGCATCCTTTCCAGCTGCCAGTTACCCAGTACGCTGTGAAGGAAATGTAATGTTCCTGACCATGCCTGCTTGACTATGAGTCAGCGGTAATACGAACCTTGCTGCTGACTGCTCTGTCCAACAAGGCCAAATCATTGCCTTCCACATGATGGTACAGAGCTGCAATGGCCTTACGTGAAAATAAATTGATCTTTGGAACCTACCACTGTGGTACAGCGCATTCCGCAAATTCACGAAAGGAAGCAGAGTCTACCAGATGAATAGGCAGCAGTTGTAGTGCTAGCAATTTGGCCAAGCTAGCATTTAAATGCTGAGCATGTGAATGGCTGGGACTTTTCCGAATCAGCAACTGGGTTAGCGAAATTTGCCTGTTGGTGAAGTCAAAGGGTGCTTTACTGCTAGCAGATTGGGCGCAAGTACCTGTGACACCCATTGCTATACCATCATCCCTCTCAGTGGAGGTTTTTAAGAAGACTTGAGGTATAGAAGGGGTAGAGATCCCGGATGAGGAGCAAAGAGAAGTCTGCAGTTTTTTATGATGTGGGTCTTTCAGGTGCTGTTGCCAATGGACTGCATTGCAGGTCATCATATATCTTGTCAAGCAAGTGGCACCCAAGCGGCTGGTGTTCTGGCCATGTTTGATCCGCTTCAGACAGAGATTGAAAACAGCAATGGTGCGGTCTGCTGCACATGTGTTGAAAAAAGCCCACACCAATGAACATTTGGAAGTCAGCAGAGAGGTAGCAGCGCCCTGCACCTGTGGAGCTCTGTGGTGTGATGCAATAGGGTGGCTGCCCTTAATCCGGCTCCTGGAGGACATCCTGCTTCGATGGAGTTGTCTCTCCTCCCCCTCACTTTACTCCTCTATTCTCTCAGGCACACAAGTACAGTCAGTGACCTCATCATCCTCTATCTCCTCCTTGCTGGAGCAAACTTGGCTGTATGCTGCAGCTGGGGGAACATAACTGCTAATTTCTTGTCTGTCATTGGCACCCCCTCTCTCTAGGCTCACTTTATTCCCTTCCTCAACCTGGGAACAAACATTGGAGCATTCAAATTGCTGCACATCCACCAGCAGCATGTAACTGACACTATGATCGAATAATTCAAGGGACTCAGGTGCATAATGGTGGGGCTATGGAAGGAGTAGCTGTGGACAAAGAAATGGTGGAATAGCCCACTTTGGCAGATGTGGTGGAAGGGAAACTAGTATGAGCCTGGGTGACAGAGGATGAGGAGGATGAGGACGACTTAGTTATCCACTCCACCTACTCTTCTGCATGTTGTGGCTCAATAACAAGGCCATCACCGGAAAAAAGAACAAGAAAAAATTAATAAAGCCAAAAAAAGAAAAACCACTGCTGACGCAGAAGGAATAGCACCTGCAACGAAGAAGGGGGGCAACAATTATGCCACAAATGATATTAGTGCTGCTGCAACACAAAAAAAAGGAAAGAAAACCCCTGCTGACGTAGAAGGAATAGCACCTGTGACGCAGAAAGGGGGCAGCAATTATGCCCTAAATATTATTAGTGCTGCTGTGCCACACAAAAAAAAACCTCGCTAACGCATGCGATGCAGAAGGGAGACAGCAATTATGCCCTAAATTTTATTAGTGCTGCTGCGCCACAAAAAAAAAGAAAACCACTGCTGACGCAGAAGGAATAGCACCAGCGACACAGAAGGGGGGACAGCAATTATGCCCTAAATATTGTTAGTGCTGCTGTGCATCGAAAAAAATGAAATAAAAAAAACACTGCTGACATAGAAGGAATTACATCTGCGATGCAGAAGGGGGAACAGCAATTATGCCCTAAATATTATTAGTGCTGCTGCGGCACAAAAAAAAATAAAATCACTGCTGATGCAGAAGGAATAGCACCTGTGACACAGAAGGGGGAGTACTAATATTGCAGCAACAGAACCTGATGAAAAATAAAAAATAAAAATATATCAAGGAAAAAAATGGGATCATTGGGGTGGCACAGACGTGTTGTATACACCAACACTTCAACACTTCAGTGGCACCACTACACTTTTGTTACACAAGAATAAGCACAGCCCAACACTACATTGACTGCACTAAACTGACTAAACACACACAATCCACTAACTACCTGCCTAATCTCCACTCCAAACATACTACACAGGGCTGCTGTGTAAGCAGCCTTATATAGTGTGGGGCGTGGACTTAGCCCCTGATCCATGATTGGCTAAAGGCACCCTGCCTTTTGCCAACTATAGCTCTGACAGGACATTGTGCTGTGGTTGGCCAAAGCATACAGGTCAGGCGCATGCTTTGGCCAATCACAAGCAGGTAATGCAGTGTAATCACACAGTTCATTATGGGGCGCTCATTGGTAGGCGAACTTCCTGCCAAGTGCCCCGAATGTTCGTGTGTTCAGCAAACACACAAACACCCAATATTCGAGTCTAACTTACGTTCGACTGGAACATAAAGCCCATCCTTAGAGGGGATCACTAGCTGGAGAAGTTTGTTATAATGTACTAACATGCTGTACATGCTAGCATAATATGGCTAAAAGCTCCTGAGGTCCAATTCAAATTTTTTTTTAAGGGGGGTTTAATTCCACTCATGCACCTCCTCCTGCTCCACCGATTTCATGTGGTGCTCTTATAAAATCAGAGAGCTCAAAGGTCTGATTCTCCCAGTTTACTTTAGATTGACTTAGAGATGCATCTTTCATCTTTTTCTTCTAAGCTTAACAGGGTGTTACATGACTGAGAGCTATCACATTGTTGCCGCATGAAGACTTTGCCACACTAAATCAATGAGCCGTAAGGATTCACCTGCACATAATGTGCACAATGCGGAATTGTTCAGAGTGAGACCCAACTCAGCCAGAGCGATAGAGCAGCAGTGAGGTCAGCCGGCCACATGTCTGTCATCCCGAGTCTATAAAGAGGGGCTGAGGCTGGACCTAGACCAAATGAAAGGCCTTGTCTGTTCCACTGGCTATCTCTCATCTCTCTGATGTCATGGACTTTGCCTCAGCAACTCACTTCAAAGGATCCATCCTATGTGTTTTCCTTTTAATTGGGAATAATAATAGAACATTTGCTGCCTTCACCAGATATGTTATTTACACACAATACATAAATGTCTTCTTGTCTACCCGCTCATATTGCTAGTTTATTTGTCCACCCTGTACTTGGTTTTCACGTGACCATTAGTTCAGTTCAGTTACATTTGGGTTATACCTATCCATTTATTGCATTCAAATTAAGTTCTTCCCACAGTGTTCTATAAAAACAGTATTAAACATCTGTGTACATACCAAGTCACTTACATAGAGTGCAACCCTCCTAAATTATAATAATTATTTTAAGAATTTATGCACTACAAGACACTAACAAGAAATGTTACAGAACAGTGATAAGGTCTAAAATGTCATAGTAATTTGTCCTAAATTCCACTACAAGTAACAAAAAAACTCTAGCAAGTCAAGTTAATCTTCAGCTAGTTTGAGTGCCAGTTCACATATATGAGATGCGGGAACCCTGCAAATCTTCTACAGATTCCCGCATCGCATTCAACTCGCAGGCACACTGCCATATGCAAATCGCAGGGGGTGTCAATACAAAGCTAATGACACCCCCAGATCAGTTTGCATATCGCAGTGCGAACTGTCAGTTCGAACATGAATCAGATCGCATAGGTGTGAACACCCATGCAATCTGATTCTGGTGCGGACCCAAAAAATCGCATGTGATTTTCAGAACAGTGCGATCCGAATCACATGCGATGTCTGTCATTGCACATATGTGAACCGGGACTGAAGCATGGCTGCAATAATGTAAAACGAGTGTTAGAAAACAAAGTATGTGTGCTGCTTCTAACAGCTAATGGGAATTCAAATCTTTTACTACCTGCCCTGGAAGAATGAATGCTGGAATCTGTCTGGAATGTGGGAAAACGCTCATCCATTCCTTTCGTTTTTCTATTTTAATAGATCAACCTTAAAGCATATCTAAACTCAAGTAAAAAATACAATTCTATACACTACTGTGCAAAAATTTTAGGCAGGTGTGAAACATGCTGTAAATTAAGAATGCTTTCAGAAAGAGAAGTGCTAATAGTTTATTTTTATCAGTTAATAAAATGGAAAGTAAATTAACAGAAGAAAAATCCAAATTAGATCAATATTTGGTGTAATCACCCTTTGCCTTCAAAACAGCATCAGTTTTCTTAGATACACTTGCACACAGTTTTTGTAGGAACTTGGCAGGTAGGTTGTTCCAAACATTTTGAAGAACTAACCAGCTGCCTCAAATCCTTCTGTCCCTTCATGTAATCCCAGACAGAATCTGTGATGTTGAAAATTAGGGCTCTCTGGGGGCCAAACCATCACTTCCTGGACTCCTTGTTCTTCTTTAAGCTGCACATAGTTCTTAATGACATTGGCTGAATGTTTGGGGTCGTTGTTGTGCAGAATACATTTGGGGTCGATTACACATCTCCCTGATGGTATGGCATGATAGAAAAGAATCTGCCTGTATTTCTCAGCATTAAGGACTAGGGCCGTCTTTAGCACGGGGCAAAAGGAGCAGCTGCCCAGGGAACAGTCATTGTTGTAGGGCCCAAAGCAGCTGCACCTTGTGCCTTTGTAGCCCACAAATAGTCAAGTGGATTTGGCTATCACTCGAGATGAGAGCAGAATTGAATGCTGGGGGCACTGGCGATTAGTTGGGTGTTAAGTTTGCAGCCTGTGCAGTAATTGGCCAGCTCAGGAATGTAAACCTTGCTGGGGGAGAGAACCTGTCAGTCCCAGGCACAGTCGCACCGTCCCTTCTCCCTCACCATGTCTGACAAGCCGAAGACCATCGGACCGCTGAGGAACTTCTTCATTCAAAAGAATTGAAGGGGTGTGCCTGGCGTTCGCCTGACATCTTTTTCAAGGTAAGACCGCTTGGGGGTGGGGGGGGGCAGGCAATGCAGGGGTCTGTGGAGGGAAGGGGTCCTGTGTAACAATGTGGGTAGTGTGGGGAAGGGGGTCTTGTGTAATAATGGGGGCAGTATGGGGCTGGGGGTCCTGTGTAATGGTGGGGGTGGTATGGAGGAGGGAGTCCTGTCTATCGGTAGAGGTAGTATGGGGAGAGGGGTCCTGTGTAATGAAGGGGTAGTTTGGAGGAGGGGGGGGGGGTTCTGTGTAATGATGGGGTAGTGTGGGGAAAGGGGTCCTGTGTAATTATGGGGTAGTATGGGGAAAGGGGTCCTGTGCAATGATGTTGTAGTTTGGTGGAGGGGAGGTCCCGTGTAATGATGGGGGTAGTATGGGGGAGGTGGTCCTGTGCAATGATGGGGTAGTATTGGGAAAGGGGTCCTGTGTAATGATGGAGGTAGTATGGGGGAGGGGTCCTGTATAATGAGGGAGGAGGGGGGTCTTATTGTTCTACAGTTGGCTAGTATGTACTGTAAGGCTCCGTTCACATTAGGTCGCTCCGACTTAGGGGGCGACCTGTGAAGTCGCGTGCAGCGACTTGCACGGACTTCACATAATGGAAGTCAATGCAAGTCGCCTCCAGGTCACTCCGAAGTAGTGCAGGACCCTTTTTCTAAGTCGGAGCGACTTGTGTCTCTCCTATTAGAATGGCTCCTATACTACACAGTGGGAGCGACGGTGCACGACTTGTCAGGCTGACCAAGTCGCCTGACAAGTCGTACCAGTGTGAATGGACACTTACAGATCAAGCTAAGAACTTGTTTGTGGACCAGTTCTTTATGTTTACATTATTACCTTTTTTTGAGATAAGTCTATGTGTGCGTTTGTTTAGTTGTTTTTTTGGGATGTTGGGGTGGAGAGCAAAATTGCATTGGGAAGTGGAGGGCTGTTGCCTGTTGAGGACACCCTGACCAAATCTCCATCTTCATTTGCAGAAATGCAGCCCCCAACTTGCAAGGAACCTCTACCATGCTTCACTGTTGCCTGCAGTGCTTCACTGTTGTACCTCTCTCGAGCCCTTCGGCAAACTTCCTCCTGGTACAGCCAAATATTATAAATTTTTGCTCATTAGTCCGGAGCACCTGCTTCAATTTTTCTGCACCCTGACTCCTATGTTTGCATGTATAGTTGAGTCGCTTAGCCTTGTTTCCATGTCGGAGGTATGGCTTTTTGGCTGTAGTTCTTCCATGAAGACTCCTCTGGACAGTAGATGGGTGTACCTGGGTCTCCCTGGTTTCTGCCAGTTCTGTGTATATGTATTGGAATGCCTGCCTTTACACGGCATCCCAGTCTTAATCCATAGGGTTCAATATTTAGTTGGCCCACCCTTTGCAGCTATAACAACTTCAACTCCTCTGGGTGTGTTTATGGGAATGTTTGACCATTCTTCCAGAAGCGCATTTGTGAGGTCAGGCACTGATGTTGGACAAGGAGGTCTGGCTCGCAGTATCCTCTTTAATTTATCCCAAAGGTGTTCTATAGGGTTGAGGTCAGGACTCTGTGTAGGCCAGTCAAGTTCCTCCACCCCAAACGCGCTCATCCATGTCTTTATGGACCTTGCTTTGTACACTGGTGCACAATCATGTTAGAACAGGAAGGGACCATCCCCAAACTGTTCCTATAAAGTTGGGAGTATGAAATTGTCCAAAATGTCTTGGTATTCTGACGCCTTAAGTGTTTCCTTCACTGGAACGAAGGGGTCAAGCCCAACTCCTGAAAAATAAAAACCCATACCGTAATTCCCCCCTCCACCAAATGATTTGAACCAGTGCACAAAGCAAGGTCCATAAAGACATGGATGAGGGAGTCCTGACTTCAACCTGATAGAACACCTTTGGGATGAATTAGAGCAGATACTGAAAGCCAGGCCTTCTCGTCCACATCAGTGCCTGACCTCACAAATGCGCTTCTGGAAAAATGGTCATAAATTCCCATAGACACATTCCTAAACCTTGTGGACAGCTTTCCCAGAATAGTTGAAGCTGTTATAGATGCAAAGGGTGGGCCAAAACAATATTGAATCCTACAACCTAAGACTGGGAAGCCATTAAAGTTCATGTTTGTGGTTGGGGTCCTAATACTTTTGACAATATAGTGTATGTAGCACCCTCCTAAGTAGATGCTAGAAGAGAGAGTATAGTTTGGGGTCTTTCTGTTTACCAGAGAGATTGCCAGGTAAATTTATTTTGCTCTTTGCCTACCAGAGAGCAGAATCTCTTAGTGAGGTCTGCTCAGGGAACTCAGGAGCAGCTCAGATGGTCTGAAATGTTTCACACTGGTCCAGTAAGGAGGCAGATTGGAAAGTGGGAGTAAACCTGACAAATGAGTGCAAAGGCATTTGTTTCATTCCTGGGTATTGGCAGAGGAAAGTGCATCAGTGCATGCTGGGATACTGTATAAATGCCAAGGGCATTTGTGCTCTTGGTCTTTCAGCTGGAGGGAGGGGACGACTGCCCCTAAACTGTATGGCTGAATTTGCATCTTATTCGGACTAAACTCGTGAAGAAGCCTTTTTTTTTTGTCCACACCAGAATCAGATCGCATGGCTTTTCACAACCATGCGATCCGATTCCTGTCTGAATTCACAGTTCACACTGCTATCTGATCTGGGGGTGTCATTAACTTTGTATCATGGTGGTCATTCCCCATCCGGGGGTCACTGATCTGCGTTTTTGAGGAGCATCTGGAGGACGCGCTGCATGCTGTTTTCGTTTTGGAGGAACTGCCTGCTATTTTACTCTATGCCCTATGCCCGGTTATGTATGGGACAGGCATACTCTATATTGTGATTACCTGATACCTTTTTAATTGGCCATAAGCAGTGCGTGCTCCTCCAGCTACCTCAACAGGTCACCCCTCGTGATTACTAATTACAAGATTGGTTTATTATCCTCCTGGTGCCTTTTGGTTGGCTCCAGCAACATCTTCCTATGGAATCTATATTCCAAACCGCTCCGGATGAAGTCTGAACACCAGGCGAAACATGTAGAGCAATTGGACATATTGGTTTATTTCCTTTTGGAAGCTGTTATTATATTGTACAGGACGCTCTGCGTTGCCTGCACCGTGGTGCGGCCTGTGTGCAGCGTATAGCGCCCTACTTTTCCTTTGTATATCATTCAAATGCAATCTTTTATTGTTTGTTGCATTGTATGTCCTAGGTGGTGAGGTCCTCCCCATTCACCTATCATTTGTATCCTCTGATCAATGGATTTTGCCCATGTTGATCGGTCGACACATACTTTTGTGGTTTTAATACTCATCTAAAATAAAGCGTTGTTTTTTATTACGGTGCCTTCAAAGTCCATTTATTTCTCCCCCTTTTGTAACTTTGTATTAACACCCTCAGCGGTTCACAGAGGGCAGTGGGAACTGCCAGCGATTCAGGTGCAATGTGGGAACCCACACTGGATTTTCAGGGTTTCCCCGCATCTCACCAGTGTGAACCGTCCCTTAATGGTATTTTTACCAGACAAAAAGAGAGCAAACAGATGCAGTTCATTGCTAGGCTTTACATTTTACAACACTCCTCTTTCTAAAAATGACTTAAAAATCATCCCTCTGAGATTGATGTTTATTACTTACCTCTCCAGCCAGTTGCGCTGCAGATCTTCCCTATATTCAAGAGCTATAGCTACCAAAAAAATCTTCAAACCTAATCACTATGATCTCATACAAGCTTTACCAACTTAATGCAATTTCAAAGGTCGTTCTCAATGTTTTTAAGTCCACAACTGTCAATAAAATAATACCTGGTAATTGTGTCATGAATGTTCTTGTGCAGGGACCTCTTGTTATGGGATGACAACACTCTTTCTCTTCGGAGTTGTCACCCTGTTACCTACACTCCTGATGGAACCTACAGGCAGTTGTGCTAGTACACACTGTGCAGGCATGGTCTACTCTACAGTTGTCTCTATGAGAAAGCCTGTGCTGAGTAATGATGTGCAGCTTTCACTAGATCAGGATTGGGTGCAAAGAAGCTGGACAAGATCACCAGTTCTAATATCCCAAGAAAAAGACTAAAACCAGGTGAAAATAAATTTTAATTCAAAAGCAGTGCCATCCAGATTAGATTTATTTGTAGGGTCTAGTGACACACCTAGCATATTTAATACCAGGAGACAGAGGCGTAACTAGAACCTTCAGGGCCCTGGTGCAAGAAACCATAAAGGGCCCCCTTGGACCCCTGGCCGGGGCCCTTCCCTTCAAGCCTGGGGCTCTTCCCACTGATCCTGGGGCCCTTTACTTCCGTTGCGGGGCTCTTTATTACGGTCCTGCAGTGGGACCCTTTCACAAGTTCTGCAGTGGGCCCCCTTCCTGCCATCTTGGAACCTCCCCACAGTGGTGGAATGCCAGGGCCCGGTTGCAAGTGTGACCTTTGCAATCCTGGAAGTTTTTGGTATTTTAATTGTATTATTTTTTATCATTTTATTTTTTTTTTTTTTTACAATGTCACTGACTATGACTCTGTCCATTTAGAAAAGGAAGGAGCTGGTAAATTTCATATTTACTGACCCCTTCCTGGTTCTCTATTGTTATACATCCCCTGCAGCAGCCAGCATGAGGGGGGGGGCAGCACAGTGGGGAGGGGGAGACCAGGGGAGTACACAGGGGCCCAGAGACAGCAGAACACAAGTGAACTGGATAGGAGGAGTGGTGGGGGCAGCATACAGAGGAACCAATCTCCTCCATTTTCCTCCTGCAGCTACAGGAGGAAAAAGGAGGTCAGTAATTTCTCTACATGCTGCCCCCGCTGCCCCTCATATCCAGGTATACAGGGGAGCTGCACGGGCATGGGGCCCGGTTGCAATTGCAACCCCTGTAGTCATGCCCCTGCCAGGAGCAGATTATTGTTTATAATCCCTAGAATAGTACCTATAAAATAAACAAAAATTTGCCCAAAAACAAAAAAAGTAGTGGAAACAGTGAAATGTTCCTAATATAAACAATGTATATATAATAACACAGTAAAAAAAATAGAGTACAAAGGTCTAACATTGGCACATTTGATATGATTAATAAAAGCACTGGAGTGGAGAGTGACGGCAGAAAAAAGACCAAGTGCTCCGTCGTGTCTATCCCAATTTATTTTTCTTTTTTGTCTGAGTATAGATCTATGTTTTTCCCAAGCATGTTTTAATCCCCTTAGTGTTGTCTAACTCACTACTTCTGTTTTAGGTCTATTCAAAGCATCAACTATTATTTCAGAAAAATAATATTTTCTAAGATTAATATTTCTAAGAGTATTAACTCCTGCTTGTTTGAGGTCATGTCCCCATGTTCTTAATCGTAACTTCATATTCAAAATGCTGTTCCCATAAACCTCTAAACTGCAGCCACTTGATCATTTGACAAAAAATGTCAGTTCTGAAAGTACATGGGCTATAAAAAAGACAATCCTATAGGCAACAAACAGTCAATTGTCATAATATGTGGGCAACCAATGGGCAACCATTGTAATACATGGGCAACAAAGGAGCAATTTTTATTATATGCAGTTAATAAACTAGAAACATTGACAATAGGTGAGAAACAAATGGCCAAACAATATGCGGGCAAATCCCTAAGCACCAGTTTAGGCCAGACCCCAAAATAAAAATCTCCTGATTCGGCAAAGATCTTTCCCATCTCTCCCTCCATGCTAAAAACGTACTAGATCTCAGAAGCAGAGCAACTCCCGGGTCAAAGTGAGGAGAAGTCATACCAAGCTTTCCTTTGGCTTTGTGTTATTTGAGCTGAGCAGAATTCTGGGAGAGCTTCCTTTTGCTCTGTGCCACTCTGCATCTAGAGTATGCCCTGGGTACAGCTGTGGGTAAAACAAGTAACAGCTTTGCATGTATAGGGGTTGATTTACTAAAGGCAAATATGCTGTGCACTTTGCAAAGTGCAGTTGCTCCAGAGTAGAGATGGGTGAACGGTTCGGCCCGAGCATGAGTTCATGCCGAACATTTGCCTGTTTGGCCGTTCACCCAACACCCGAATTTGCAGACGAACACACTGCAAAGCACTGAGCGCTGCATAGTGCGCCCTGATTGGGAAAAACTTTGCCCAATCAGGGCACAGTGTAAGCTGATTTTTAGGGAGCAGGGCTGGGGAGGCGGCCGTGGTGTCCCTAACAACCGAAGAGGCATCAGCTGTCAATGGGTTTCCCCGCTGACAGCTGAATAAAAAAAAAAAAAGTGTCAGTAAAAAAAATAAAGAAACAAAAAGCATGAGGTTGTCTCCCCAGGAGGACTCCCACTGTTTACCTGCTCTGTGCTTTCACAGTTCTTATACTGTATAGGCAAGGGGCGTCAGAAGGGGGCAGTGCCACCGGCTGACGTAGCCGGGTGGCCCCACCCCTTGCCTATCGAAGCGCAGAGTGGGCAGACTGCGGGAGGCCTTCCAGGAGGCGACAGTGTTTTTCATTTTTATTTTTGGGTGCGGTGGGCGTCGTGATTGACGATGAATTGACATCAAGGGACCCTACTTTTTTATTTTTGGACTTGTAAAAAACAGTTTCATGTGGTTATTACTTTTTGACACTTTTTTGGTGAATGGGTAGGGATACGATGTACCCAATACCCATTCACATATGGAGGCGCGGGATATGGGAGCCCCCTTGTTCCAGATTCCGATAAGCCCCTCACCCGCAGACCCCCACTACTACAGCCCAGGGTTGTCGATAGAGGCCCTTGCCCCCCCCCCCCGCCCCAAAGCACCCACCCCCCCATCTTGAGGGCACGTGGCCTGGCATTGCTCGCTCGTCCCCTCCCCTTTCCTGACCTGCCGGGCTGCATGCTTGGATAAGGGTCTGGTATGGATTCTGGGGGGGGGGACCCCACGCTCTCTTTTTTTTTTTAGTTTTGGCATTTTTTTTATTTCAATTTTTCAATAGCCAGAAGCCGGCAATTGTAACTGTGAGTTATTTTAAATGGGATTTGACAGTTTTTTTTTTCTTTCATTTTTGCTGGAGCATGTTTTAGGCATGCTACAGATGCGCCACTTTACAGGCACATTAAGGGGACACCCAAGGCACCATATTTAAAGGGATTTTTCATTTTTATTGCTGCACTTTAAGTATAATTAAAATCACTGCTCCTGAAAAAAATGATCGTTTTTAAAAATAAAAAATTTTATTGATACATGTCCCCCGAGGCCGTACTCAGACCCAAAACCCATTTTATGGCCAATTACTTGCATACAAGCCTTCAAAATGGGCACTTTTGCTTTTTTACTGTTCGGCTCCCATAGACTTCAATGGGGTTCGCTGTTTGGGTTAGAACTTTTCCCCTTTTTGAGAGTTCTGCTGTGAAATGAACAGGGGAGGGTATTCCGCCCATCCCTACTCAAGAGCTTAGTAAATGAGGTAAGGCTTCACTTTGCAAAGAATACCCAATCAAAACAACATTTTTGCTTGCATATGATTGGATGATGGAAGTCAGCAGAGCATCTGCTCATTTACTAAGCTCTGGAGCAACTGCACTTTGCAAAGTGCACAGTCTATTTGCCTTTAGTAAGTCAACCCTAAAGTGTAATTGTGGTGCATTGTGCTGCAGAAAATGCTGCAGGTGAATGAACCCTAAATTTTATTAGGTTTAAATATAAAATTGTGCATTTATTTAGTTTTTTTGTTTTTGTGAATGTGTGCATTCCCTGGAGCTTGTGTTATCCATTATGTCATAACTCGGAATTAATTCTAATGTGGATTTGGCAATAGGAAATGGGCTTTATAGGTACATTTTTAGTAGTATAGGCAGTCACTGTACTTCCATATTGACTTCATTTCTCTAGGAGCATTTCTGTTAGCTGCATGTGCAGGCTCTCTGTGTATCTGTGTACATTGATACCTAATCGCAGGTTTGATCTGAGGGGCAATTATGTCTGTTATCATCGGAATGAGACAGAGGGTAAAATAGATTTACAGAATATTGCTGAACTGTGGATGAACTCACAGCCTGGCAATCCATGCTGCCTGCAAGAGGCCACAGAGTTTAAAATACATGTTAACCCTAGAACCACTGGAAGTACACCCTAATATGGCGGTTTATTAGAAATGCTCAGCAAAGGATCATTTAGAAAGTGTGGAACATTACGACCTTTGCCATTTCTTATGTTATACCCAGGAAAAAAAATCTATAAGTGCGGTTGACTATTAATCATGCAGCTGCTATGGGCCCAACAACACAGAGGGACCAAAATACTCAGGGAAAAATATACCCTTACAAAAAAAGTCTGCTTTATTGCAGAATTACTCTTTAAGACATCATCCACATAAAGAAAATCATTATAACAAACTAAATGAAGAATAAGTATGATTGACAAAAAAGAACTGGACATATTGGGAGAAAAAATAAATACATGTGTACAAGTTTTGTGCTTTTGTTTCTACTAAATTCTAATAATTATTATAGGATTTCTGCAGAACAGATATGGGTGACTAACAGGTCAATGCAATATATTACCTTCCTATGGGTTGTCCGGTCTGATCTGCTTAATTTTACCACCGCTGTTTAAGTCCAAGGCAATGATGGTCAAATTTTCTAATATTGGGGGGCTCATGTGCTACCTCTGTAACTGTTAGTGATTGCAGGCAGAAGTTGTTGGAGACTGGGGACCTACTTCAGAAGATAGTCATAGACTACATACATTAGACTCCTTGAGATCACTGCACTGTACAAATCAATGCTTCCATGTTTGTGCCCTCTACATTGCCCTTAAAACTACTTTTGACACTGTGAGATCTATTAACCACTTTAAGACCAGAAGGATTTGCCCTCTTAATGACCAGGCCCTATTTTGCGATTCGGCACTGCGCTACTTTAATGGACAATTGCGCGGCCGTGCAACGCTGTACCCCAAAAAAAAAATGGATGTCCTTTTTTTTCCCCCACAAATAGTGTTTTCTTTTGGTGGTATTTAATCACCTGTGCGATTTTTATTTTTTGCGCTATAAACAAAAAAGAGCGACAATTTTGAAAAAAAAAAACAATATTTTTCACATTCTGCTATATGACATTCTCCAAAAAAAAAATTAAAAATCAAAATTTTTATAACATTTTAGGCCAATTTGTTTTCTGCTACATATTTTTGGTAAAAAAAAATCGCAATAACGGTATTGTGATTGGTTTGCGCAAAGGTTATCACGTCTACTAACTACGGGAAAGATTTATGTCATTTTTATTGTTTTTTGGTTTTTTTTACTAGTAATGGCGGCGATTTGTGATTTTTTGCGGGACTGCGACATTGCGGCAGACAGATTGGACCCCTAACTGACATTTTTTACACTTTTGGGGGTACCAATGACATTACTACAGTAATCAGTGCTAAAATATGCACTGTTACTGTAATAATGACACTGGCAGGGAAGGGGTTAACCCTATGGGTGATCAATGAGTTAAATGTGAGCCTAGGAAAGTGATTCTAACCGTGGGGGGGCGTGGCTTGTGAAATGACCATAGAGACATGTGATCCTTCATAGTAGGATCACATGAGCTCTGTGATCATTTCAGGGAGAAGAGCGGTCGGCTGTGTTTACAACAGCCGACTGTCCTTCTCCCTCAGCGGGGAGCAATCGCGGGTGTCAGGCAGCAGTCGGAGCCGCCTGACCCATGCATCGACTTCCCTGCTGCCGAGTGGGGGTGGGAGAGCGCTGCTCACCCCCTAGCTTCCCGCGCACGACCGACGTAGACCTACGTCGGTTTGCGCAGGAGAGCCACCCTGCCGCAGTAAATAGGCGGTGGGTGGTCGGGAAGTGGTTAATAATCTGTGGGAAAAAACGTAGAATATGAAAAAGGATGGATATTATAGAAAAAAAAAAGATAAAAAAAAAAAAATCAGCACCTAATTAGGCAGATCACAGACTAATGTCTGCAGGAGCTCCAAGGACCACATCCTAAGAACAAAACGTCCATAAATTGGGCATCAGGGGCCTAATAACTCTGTGCAGTAGATGATCAATGTCTACATGATTTGTGCCATTATGCTACCACATACTTATGTATTTGTGAGATTTAGGACCAATTCAGTTTTTTATCCCCCTAGGCCCTCTCCAACTGCAGTCAATTGGCTCGCTTTTGAATCTCACTAACATTGAATGACATTGAGAGTTTCAATTTTCCCTAAAAAACTATTGCTCGGAGCCAAAGGGCGACCAAAAGTAAAGGTATTATGGACTTACAGTTGTTTTTGAGTGTTAAAAAAGATCCTTTCAACTATCCTGGACCTTTTTCAGCCAAAAACATTAGCCTTCTGCCACCCATCAGCCTTTTTTTTTTTTTACAGAAAGTCAAAACTGGCAGCGAAAAAAGAAAATAAATTTAGAATAACAATAACTTTTAAACACACGAACATTAGAAAAAAAAAGACTACGATACCGTTTTTTAGAGCTGGCAGTAATGACCGATGCGGCACGGGAGTCGCTTGATCGTTACTCCTGCGAGCGAGAGGGGACATCCCCCCCTCCCGCCGCCTTCCGCAGCTCTGCCCGGGTCTCCCGTCCCATGGGAGACCCGAGCAACCAGCCTGTGCATCCGCCGGCTGGATGGAGTCCCGATCTAAGCCGGATGCAGCTTCGATCGGGTCTCCGATGAGGTAACCCGGAGGCAGCATCCATGACGTCAAATCCGGGTTACTGGGCTGCTAAAGGCGGCAGTTTCAAAAAGTGAGTGTATTAAAAAATGCAGTTTTCTGCGTTTTGAAAACATGAAAGTGCAGTCGAGGGGTTAAAAAAAAAAAACCTGTGTTAAAATTAAAAAAAATAAATAGGAAAAAAAATTTTTTTAGCCGCCCCCATCGCCATTAGCTCGCGCACTAAATAAAACGTATACTGAAGTCGTGCCGCAAATAAAATCGCTGTTCAAACCACACATGTTAGGCATCGCCACGATCGCCAAAGCATGCACAATAATTAAAAAAAAAAAAGAGCTACACTCTAACTCTAAACTGGTAACCGTTAAAACATTTTAAAGTGTCGCCTATGGAGATTTTTATTGACCGTAGTTTGTTGCCATTCCCGTGGGTGTGCACAATTTTAAACCGTAACATGTTGGTTACCTATTTACTCGGCGTGACATCATCTTTCACAATATCCAAAAAAATGGGCTAACTTTACTGTTTATTTTTTTTTAACTGCAGTGAAATGTGATTTTTCTTAATTTTTCCCCAAAAAATGGCGTTTGAAAGACCGCTGCGCAAATACCACGTAACAAAAAATTTTGCAATTACCGCTATTTTATTCTCCAGAGTCTTTATTAAAAAAAATATATATATATATATATAATGTTTGGGGGTTCTAAGTAGTTTTCTAGCAAAAAATACTGATTTTAACTTGTAAACAAAAAGTGTCAAAAATAGGCTCAGTCTTGAAGTGGTTGATGCATAGAATGCATTAGGATAAAAATCCTTCTGCCTTTAGAACCACTTTATAGCTGATGTTAAGCTCAAAATTTTTGTTACTCTATGGCGTTAGTTACATTCCATACCTTTAATTACAGCGGAGTTCCGGCCACAAAAAATAAATTTCAATAAACATACCCCCGGGACAGTCAGGGCTAGTACATTCCACAATGGATAGCCTCTGTACTGTCCCGGGTCGCACTTACCTGCAAGAAGAAATACTCACTTTTAAAATTTCTTCTCCAGCGTTGCCATCTCTGTTGTGGGCAGCTGAAGCCGGCGCGATCCTCTTCTGCGTCCTCTTCCGTGTTCTCTTCTCCCAGAATGCGCCTGCACCGGCCCATCTCGTCACTTCGGGTGCCTCGCCGCATTCCTCCACAGCTTCTGGGCATGCCCAGAAGCTGTTTAGCAAGGAATGCGGCGTTGCACCGGAAGTGACGTCGGGGCCGGTGCAGGCGCATTGATTCCTGGGAGCGATGACGTTCAGCTCCCAGGAATCATTGCAAAGCGGAAGTGACGGCGTGAGCCGTGCAGCCGAGGGAGGAAGTGGAAGGAAGGTGAGTATTTTTTTTCTGCAATTACAAGGTAAGTAAAAAAAAATAAAAAATCCTAACTACCCATTTCTTTTTCAGGTGAGCTATAGCAAGCGGATGGCCCAAAATCGACTCGATTTTGTGGCCGGAACTCCGCTTTAAGTATAATCCACAAGGTGCAGGCTGGATTATGTAAAAAATCTTCACAGCAGGACTGCCCTGTCCTCTTCCAGCTGCTGAACTTTCAGCGCAGTGGGGGTTAACAACTCTGGGTCTCCATGTTCTGCTGCACTAAAGATGATACAACCTCTCCCGCCCTCTCCTCCATTGAGAAAAGTTCCTTCCCTATCTACCATGATCTGTAAATGGAGGAGAGGGAGGGCCCTGTGACTGATCCGGCACTCCCCCATTCACAGATTGTGTTACAGGCAGTGGAATCAGTGAAAAACTTTTACTCAATGGAGGAGAGGGTAGGAGGAGGCATGTCCACGTAAGATCTTCTTTAGAGTGGCTGAACATGAGGATCTGAAGCTGTTAACCCCTAAAGTGTCGAATGTTCAGCAGCAGGAAGAGGACAGGGCAGCCCTGCAAAGAAGATTTCTATATAATCATGCAGCCTGAATTCTGGACAGGTAATGCAACTAAAGCTGCAGAGAAAAAATGTTTTTAGCTAAACTTCAGCTTTAATGTGAAGTAAACTGCTTAAAACTTTATTTTCTGAAAATGGCAAACTATAAGGCAGGTGTTACAAATCTTTGCTGACCAGCAGTAAAAAAAACATGGATTTTAGAAACAAGCAGTTTTGGGACTTCTGTGCTGTTATTACGGTTTTCATTTTAACAAATGTCTAGAAGCTGCAACAAGCAGATGGCTGCTGTAGCTACAAGTTTATCAACCAATACACAGGGTGGAATATATATTGTATAGTTAGGTTCTGTATCTGGGAGTTAATAAAGAATATAAGGGGCAGAAACCTTTTCCCTCTGCATATTTGCATATTTGTACCCCTAGACAAGGGTTTCTAAACTGGGATTCCTCGAAAGGTTGCAAGGGATTCCTTGAGCAATGAAGAGTTTCTACCTCCCAGTAATCCCTGATATTAAAGCGGTAGTAAAAAAAAAAGTTTACACCTGCAAGGCAATATCATAATGTGCTAGTATGCACCACATACTAGCACATTAGGAAAGACTTACCTTAAAACAAAGCCCTCCAGCGGCACACTGTCACTGCTTCAGAGGCTTCCATCTTCTCTTCCTTCCTTCCAGGTTCGGGGACTCCGGGCATCTGACTGGCCAAACCGCAATGATGTCTCAGCCACAGCACACAGCTCTGAAGGAACAGCACGGGTATGCCCTTTCTTTAGAGCACATGCCCTGGTGAAGTCACTGGCTGTTTGCTGCTCGCAGGAATATCTCCTAAATGCAGATTTGTATAAAGTACTCGAAACCCATACTTGAGTAAAAGTACAAGTGCTCGATCAAAAAGTGACTTGAGTAGAAGTGGAAGTGCTCGATCAAAAAGTGACTTGAGTAGAAGTACTAAAGTATTCAAAAATTTTTGTACTACGTATTGCAAGTAGTTTTTTTAAAAATTTTGCTACTCAAGTACTGAAAGTAAAAGTACCAGTAGTTTTGAAAAAAAAAATTGCTACTCAAGTACTGAGAGCTATTAAAGAAAGAAGTCAAAAGTTTGAACATCATATTGTTTTTTATTATTTCAAATGCAGCTTTTATTTATACATACAGTAGCATTTATTTTCGTATGCGCTGATAATACACATGTTTTGAGCTTCATGAAACCTGCCATCTACTGTTCTGGCAGTGGTAATTTTTATAATTGTAATGAGTAACTATGCAGCACAAAAAAAAATATCGGAGTAGAAGTATTGAAATCATTGAAAAAATGTAGTGAAGTAAAAGTGGAAGTAGGAGAAAAAAATTCTACTCTAGGAAAGTACAGATACCGCCTTTCGGTACTTAAGTACAGTAGTGAAGTAGTTCTACTTAGTTACTATACATCTCTGCCTAAACGGCGCACGTTTAGGAGATATTCATTTTACCTACAGGTACCCTTAGATATAAACTTACCTGTAGGTAAAAACCAAATCCCAGGGTTTACTTCCACTTTAACTATCTTTTTTTGGCTGTGTGTGAGTAGGGGCAATTTTCCCACTGGTCAACAATGTAAGAATGTCTGTCTTTCTCCCACTAACCAGTAATAAAGGGGTTCTTCTTCCATTGGCCACCAATGTAATGGACCACTACACCGACTACCAATATAAGAAGGCACTTTTCCACTGACCCCCCAATGTAAGGGGCACTACAATTTACACCTTTTTTCTTTTGTGGCCATATTTATTTTGTTCCATTTTAGGATTGTAATTACTTTCTTAGAAAGGGAGTGTTAAAAAATGTCTATGAGTTGGCTATCTCACCCTAGAGCCTCTAAATACTTAAAAGAACATATCCCCTAACATCTCTCCTAAGTCTGAAGTTTCGGTGTGATTGACACTACATTCTCTGTTTCTTGTATATTTAATTTGTTTGATGACCAACCTCTGCTTACAGTTTGAACCCAATAGGGGTAGGCAGGATTTGGTTACCAAGAATTATATCAACATTTGTTAATCCTTCCTTTGTTGCAAACGGTTCTTACTACACTGCCTGGCCAAAAAAAAAAAAGTTGTCACCTGGAATTAACTAAGCAACTAACTAAACTAAGCATGCAGTAACTATCCTATTGGATAGTTACTCTGCATGTGCCCAAAGAATGAGGTCAGCTGACTACCTGAATATACTGAATGACCAGGTTATTCCATCAATGGATTTTTTCTTACCTGATGACACGGGTATATTCCAAGATGACAATGCCAGGATTCATCAGGTTCAAATTGTGAAAGAGTGGTTCAGGGAGCATGAGACATCATTTTCACACATGGATCGGCCACCACAGACCCAGAACTTAAAGCGGAGTTCCGGGCACAAAATCGATATTTTTTTTTGTGCCCGTCCGCTTCTTCCCCTTAACCTGAAACAGAATTGGATAGTTAGATTTTTTTTTTTATTCACTCACCTTGTAATTGAAGATCGAAGATACTCACCTAGTCTTCACTTCCTCCCTCAGCGCCGCGGCTCACCCGTCACTTCCGGGCTTGCACTGATTCCTGGGAGCTGAACGTCATCGCTCCCAGGAATCAATGCGATGGCACCGGCCCCGCTCGTCACTTCCGGGCGGAAGGGACGAGAGGGGCCGGTGCAGGCGCATTCTGGGACAAGAAGACGCGGAAGAAGACACAGAAGAGGACCGCGCCGGCTTCAGCTGCCCACAAGAGAGATGGAAACGCTGTGGAAGAAATAATATAAGTAAGTATTTCTTCTAAAAGGTAAGTGCGAACCGGGACAGATCAGAGGCTAGCCATTGTGGAATGTGCTAGCCCTGACTGTCCCTGGGGTATGTTCAGTGAAAAATGACTTCTGTGCCCGGAACTCCGCTTTAACCCCATTGAGAATTTTTGGGATGTGCTGGAGAAGGCTTTGCGCAGTGGTCCGACTCTCCCATCATCAATACAAGGTCTTGGTAAAAAAATGAATGCAACACTGGGTGGAAATGAATCTTGTGACATTGCAGAAGCTTATCGAAGCAATGCCACAACGAATACGTGCCGTAATCAAAGCTAAAGGCGGTCCAACGTGTGTGACCTTTTTTTTTTTTGATGGCGACTTTTTTTTTTTGGCCAGGCAGTGTATATGTGTTATTTCTACCACTAAGACCAATCTTTTATTGTCATAATCTATGTTACTGAATTTTTGTAACGATGTTCATTATAAACCAATACAAATGTATTGTTAAAAAAAAAAAAAGTCTATGAGTGTCAAATATGCTAGATAAACTAAAGTCTTTATTTTATTTATTTTTTTTAATGCATTATTATATGCACAGCTCACTGATCACACAAACATGCCTTGAGCTAGAAATGTATTAATTTAGCAGGGGTTCCCCATTGCAATAAAATTATTTCAAGGGTTCCTCTGTGTTAAAAACACTGAGAAAGGTTGCCCTAGATGGACTGTAGATGGCAGCGGATTTCCCTCAATCTAAGTTAGAGATGATGCATGTGCTTGGTGAAGCATAGGAAAAGCTATGAATGGAAAGATTAGTTGTCATTTGTGGATAGATTTTAAAATAAAATGTATAAAGCATGCATATAATGTAATGTAATAGCAGTAATATTAATAATAATAAGACCATTTACTAAACAAAACTGACACAAGCCCAAAAACTGGCAAAATGGTTATATAAAATGTAAAAAGTTTTAATCAGCATAATAATACTGACTTGACTTAAAGTGGTCCTGGGTGCCCATAGTGACGATGCCGGCGCCGCCGAGGGAGGACAGAAGATAAAGACAGCTGAGCTGAGTGCACTGTTGGACCGTGGGCCGGGGGGGGGGGGGCTGTTTTTTTTATAGGTGGAACTCCACTTTATAGTGGAAGTAAAGTCTTATTTTTTACTTGTACCTACAAGTACAGTGCCTTGAAAAAGTATTCATACCCCTTGAAATTTTCCACATTTTGTGATGTTGAAATCAAAAATCTAAATGTATTTAAGGCCCCTTTCACACTTGTGCGACTTGTCCTGCGACTTGGGGCTGCAAAGTCATATGAACAATCGTACTCCATGATTTAGGCCCCTTTCACACACAGAGTCCGTCAGGCGTACTCCGTTTTTCTCAGCGGGGGATCGATCCGCCAATCCCCCGCTGAGCAGGCGGATGACAGCTGTGTCCACAGCTGTCAGGTCCCCATTCTTCTCTATGGGGGAATCGGATGGGAACAGATCATCTGTCTGTTCTCATCCGATCCGATCTGCCAGACGGATGGAAAATAGGGTTTCCATCCGTCCGGATTTGACGGATCGGATGTCAGCGGACATGTCTCCGCTGACATCCGATGCCCCATAGAGATGCATGGGGCGTCCGTTCAGATCCACCAAAAAAACTGACAGGCGGATCTGAACGGACTCCCTGTGTGAAAGGGGCCTTAAAATGAGTCCTGTTCATATCTGTGCGGCTTCAAGTCTCAACAACTTCAAAGAAGTCCCTGCACTACTTTGGTCTGACTTTAAAGCATTTTTAGGTCCAAAGACCTCATGATTACACAGGCATTGCTTCAAGTTCAGTCAAAATTGCGGCAAAAAATAGCAATAAAATCGCACAAGTGTGAAAGGGTCCTTATTGGGATTTTATGTGATAGACCAAGACAAAGAGGCAGATAGTTGTGGAAGGAAAATGATAAATGGTTTTCAAATTTTTTACAAATAAATATGTGAAAAGTGTGGTATGCATTTGTATTCAGCCCCCCTGAGTCAATACTTTGTAGAACCACCTTTCCCTGCAATTACAGCTGCAAGTCTTTTTGGGTATGTCTCTACCAGCTTTGCGCATTTAGAGAGGGAATTTTTGCCCATTCTTCCTTGCAAAAAAGCTCCAGCTCTGTCAGATTGGATGGAAAGCGTCTGTGAACAGCAATTTTCAAGTCTAGCCACAAATTCTCAATTGGATTTAGGTCTGGACTTTGTCGGGGCCATTCTAACACATGAATATGCTTTGATCTAAACCATTCCATTGTAGCTCTGGCTGTATGTTTAGAGTCGTTGTCCTGCAGGAAGGCGAACCTCTGCCCCAGTCTCAAGTTTTTTGCAGACTCTAACAGGTTTTCTTCTAAGATTTCCCTGTATTTGGCTCCATCCATCTTCCCATCAACTCTGACCAGCTTCCCTGTCCCCTGCTGAAGAAAAACATCCACACAAACTTATGCTGCCACCACCATGTTTCACAGTGCCGATGGTGTGTTCAGGGTGATGTGTTAGTTTTCTGCCACACATAGCGTTTTGCTTTTAGGCCAAAAAGTTAAATTATGGTCTCATTTCACCAGAGCACCTTCTTCCACATGTTTGCTGTATCCCCCATATGGCTATTCGCAAACTGCAAACAGGACTTTCTTTCAACAATGCTTTCTTCTTGCCACTCTTCCATAAAGGTCAGATTTGTGGAGTGCAGGACTAATAGTTGTTCTATGGTCAGATTCTCCCACCTGAGCTCTGCATCTCTGCAGCTCCTCCAGAGTTACCATGGGCCTCTTGGCTGCTTCTCTGGTTAATGTTCTCCTTGCCTGGCCTGTCAGTTTAGGTGGATGGCAATATCTTTGCAGGTTTGCTGTTGTGCCATACTCTTTCCATTTTCGGATGATAGATTGAACAGTGCTCTGTGAGTTGTTCAAAGCTTGGGATATTTTTGTAAAGCCTAACTCTGCTTTAAACTTCTCCACAACTTTATCCCTGACCTGTCTGGTGTATTCCTTGGCCTTCATAATGCTGTTTGCTCACTAAGGTTCTCTAATAAACCTCAGAGGGCTTCACAGAACAGCTGTATTTATACAGAGATTACACACAGGTGGACTCTATTTACTAATTAGATGACTTCTGAAGGCAATTGGTTCCACTAGATTTTAGTTAGGGGTATCAGAGTAAAGGGGGCTGAATACAAATGCACGCCACACTTTTCAGATATTTATTTGTAAAATATTTCAAAAACCATTTATCATTTTCCTTTCAATTCACAATTATGTGAAACTTTGTGTCTATCACATAAAATCCCAATAAAATACATTTACGTCTTTGGTTGTAGCATGACAAAATGTGGAAAATTTCAATTTTTTTTTTCCAAGGCACTGTAAGCCTATATTAAGGCTTACCTGTAAGTACTGTGAAAATCTCCTAAACTTGCACAGTTTAGGAGATATTCAGAGTGCATGCAGCCAATGACGTCATCGGCACATGCGCTCTGAATGTCCAGCTTACTGTACCGGACCTTCAGAGCCCGTGCTGTAAATGGCGGCTCCCATGCGCATTCAAGGGAATGATGTCATTGCGACTCCGGCCACTCACAGCGACGGAGCCTGCGAATTCGGAAGAAACACCGAGGTAGATGTCAGCTGTCTCAGCGGTGTGCGGGCGCGGCTGGAGGGCTTTGTTCTAAGGTAAGTATTTCATAATGAGCATGTGATTCATACTAGCTCATTCTGCCTTTGTCTTACATGTTTTTTTGTTTTTTTTCCCGGGTTTACAACCGCTTTAATGAATACTCTACATTGAGGTAAAACATGTTTTAGCAATTGCTAATTGCCCCCCACCCCGAAAAAAATGTATCTTTATCGATTCAGCACTATGCCCAGCTGCATCTGGTCTTTCTCTTGCTCTTACAAGAGGCTCTGAAAGCAGCGGGAGCCATTGGCTTTCATACGTAGCCTAATATTTTTACAAGCAAGCAGTGTGGATACCTGAATGTGACCTGTTTGCAGCCTTTTTCAGTTGAAGGTAATCGGGAAGAATAATGCTGGCCATCATTCAATCTGGCACACTAAGGGCATCTAGTTGTGCAAAAGACGAATGCCATCTCTGGATTGACGGTATTCATTTTTAATTTGCCTTTAGGCCCCTTTCACACGAACAATCTGATCAGATCCGCCTGTCAGTTTTTTAGGTGGATCTGATCGGATCCTCCATGCATCCCTATGGGACAGCGGATGTCAGTGGAGACATGTCCGCTGACACCCGCTGCCATCAGCATCTGATCCTGTCCATAAATCCGGATGGATGGAAACCCTATTTTCCATCTGTCCAGGGGATCGGATCGGATGGGATTGGATGAGAGCGGACAGGTGGTCCACTCTCATCCAATTCCCCCATAGAGGACAGCAGGGCTCTGACACCTCCCTCTCCGCACACAGAGCAGAAAGGGAGCTGTCACCTGCCTGCTCAGCGGGGATCGGCGGATTGATCCCCCGCTGAGCAGCACGGAGTCCGCCAACGGAGGCGGACCGTGTGAAAGGACCCTTAAATAGACAATAGTTGCCAAAATAATTTTTTTTTTTTTAAAAGCACCCTGTAAATAAAGAGTGATAATGCCTGCCTTGCTACCTGTGTCTTCTTTAGGGACAAGCTCCCGGTTCAATCTGGACACAGGTTTGGACCAAACTGTTCGTGTTGAGGCAGAATGCCAAACTTTCAGCCCATTCAGCAGGAGCTAAAAATGTAGATAAAACAGGTGCACTGCTATGGTGAGGTGAATATCACCAACATAAAATACACACTGATAAGTGAAAAATTGCGAATTGCTGCTCCCACCTAGTTCAAGTACTTGACAAATATATTAATGTGAATGTGATAATGGTGTGCTATTCAATTCATTACAATATTAGGTAAGGCAGAAATTAATCAATGGAATACCATATATTACTACTATGCATATATGAGTGCCTAATCTGCACCTCAGTACCAAACATCCAAAAATACACAGTGAAATATTGTGAAAAAAGTGATAAAAAATGTGATTAAATTTTTTTTTTGAAAGTTCCAACACATGCAATGCTTCTTTTTTGCAATATCAAGAGAGATTTGTGACTCTTTATGCAGTGCTTCCTCAATCACAAATATTTGTGTTTAATGTGCCCAATCCATTCACCTGCTGTGCATCTCTGTGTGCAATGCGCGCTGACCTGAGGCACAAAGAGTTTTGTGCAATATAATATAAATCCGTCCACCCGTGGGACTTCTTAGCTCTCTCTCTCTCTGTAATCCTCCTCTGCTATAGGTTCAACAGCTCCACAGTTATGCAAACAAAAGAAGTAATCTCATGGTGTAGTAAGTTACTAGTAACTTACAAAAACATTTATTAACATAAAAATGTCTTAGGTACACTCACATTTAAGCAGTGTAATCCAATCTCTGTTGTGCTATCGATTTATGCTGTGAATGAGCCCGACTCCCCAACTCCCCAGCTCCAATCGCAGTACAACAGCTGAGTGTGACGTCACTTGACTTCTTCGGGGTTCCTTCTTCCAATGTCAAGGTTGTTAAGGAAATGGTGGGTGCTGGCACCCACACCATCCTTAGCAACCATTGACATCATCTGGCCTCATTGACAAAAAAGATCCCACGAGCAACCTCCTTACAAACAATATATAGATGCTGCAAACACTCCACTTCTCATATCAGTGTAGGCAATATAAATTAAATAAATAGTGTTGTGCAAATAATATAAAATAAATGATAACTATCAAACACTGAACCAAACATGGAAAACTCACAAAAATAAATAGATGAATAACCTATATGGATGAGTAATAAATGAAGCAGTGAACCAAACTCCACAAAATAAATAATTAACATAGATGAATAAGTGATATATAGACATGCAATAAAAAACAAATAAATATGAAATATAAAAGTGCAAAGTGATCTATTGAGCAAAATGCAAAAAGTCCAATATAATAAAATTCCTGTGAGTAATGGTGATAAAACACAATCCGAGTGATCAGGCCACCTGGAAGTGGCTGGTGCTTCCCAGTAGTGAGTGGCCAGAGTGTCACAGTTAGACGACAACCGAGCACCCCCCTTTGAGTGGGTGCTCACCTTAAACTATATACGGTAAAGCGTATATGTAGGGGATCTCAATAAATGCCCATCCTGATCTGTATGGCTCCTCCTAATCGAAACCACTTTGGCTGGTATATGTTGTTCCTTAATTCAGCGCCATATGTGGATGTAAGAAAAACTCACAATAGTGCTGAAATCCTTATTAAATATTTATTTATAAAAGAAAAACGATCTCACTCACATGTAAAGGTGCATACATGCACCTTTAAAAAGCCACATCAATGGTTAATCCAACCGGGAAAGTCTCGTGGCGGTATAGTGAGGGACGCCGTTACCGTCTGCCTCCTTCCAAGAATCAGCAGCCGACAGTCTCACCAATCAGCGAAGCGTTCCGTCCGTCCTTGCCCCTTCCCTACGTGTGACGACACAGGGGACCTCGTGTCTCTCACTATACCACCACGAGATAATATTATATATATATATATATATATATATATATATATATATATATATATATATATATATTATTATATTTATTATTATTGTATATATATTTACATATATTATATATAATATTATAAAGATTATATTATAATATACCTTCCAATGGGGACACTGGTTCTTGGGACAACCAAGGGTTCTCTCACTTTGGAGGGATTTCCTCTCACTTCCTGTTTTGGCAGGAAATGAAGGGAAATCTCCCTAATGGGACACAGATGGCAAAAAAAACTGACCTTTACTCTATGCAAAATGGCAGCTTTACTTTAATTACTATAATTGCATTACTCTATTCTCCTGGAGTAAATATGCAGGTTAGTACATAAAGGTGTAAAGAAAAATACCCCACCAGGATAAAGCACCTCAAAGGCTACTAATGCAGTATAAAATATAATGTATTGCATATCAAAAGTACAAAAAACAGCACAAACCCATAGACCGGGTCAGTCAGCTAACCCATGGAGGGGGAACCCCTCATCCCACCAAAGAAACTCCCCCACCCAAAGAACCCCCCCACTCCAGTGTCCCAAAAAGGAACCCTATCACCTAATCTCCCCTCAAAAACCACATCATCCCCTCCACCTGCTGGTTGAATCTTCCAAAAACACTCAAAAAGGGGCCCAATAGCCCCCCCCCCCCCAAACCCCTAACAAGACTGAAAAATGCTGACTGATGGAAAATAAACGTCTCATGCATGCATGAAAAGTCCAAACCTGGTTGCACCAACATTTGATCTTAAACTACCTGCTTCACAAAGTAAATATACTGGAGTGGTCTCCTCTGTATACAGTTCTATGTTGAATACAAGTGTACCAGGTATGAGACCAATCCATGTAAAAGCAAACAGTGTTGGTATTTTAGGTAACTTACAAACTGAAATCCCTGTCCTCTTTGATAGATCCAGTCTATGGATGTGAGATCCTTCTGTGGCCACAGGTGTAAAAAATCATGAACTCAAACTAGAACAGATCAAATATGGTACAGCACAAATCTGGAAAGTGGTTGCAGAGCCACCCTGAAGCAAAGTGAGAGGTCTAAATAACACTACTGCAACTGAAAACTGAAATGACTACATTGTTTATAGTTCAGATACATTGTTTCTGGATAGAATTAACAGTTCAAATGTTGACTTTACCAGAAAATACTGAAGTATTATTGGTTCATAAAGTCATTATAAATGTAATGGGCATATACTCAGTGACATAAAACACACCCAAAAAGCCCAAAAGAATACCCAAAAAACGTCACTGCTTAAAGCGTAACTCCAATTTTGTTGAGAAAAAACTTTCCCCTCTGGGTGATCTGTGTACATTGCAAGCATTATAACAACCTTTTATATCATAACATAACATATATATCATAACAAAATTCTGTCCAGCCAGCCTGACCCAACTTTTCTCAGTTGTCATTTAAGTAGAACTTCGCTGAAATGTGAAGTCCCGCTGGTTCACTCCCTCCCCCCAGCCCCAGTTACAATTTTTTTCTTTGGGGGGGCAAGTTCCACCTTTTTATCATTCACCAATCCCACTTGTCCCTTGCCATGCCCCCTCCTCTCCTGCAGCCTCCTAGGACTTGTCACTTGTCCCAGAAGGCTGCAGGATGGTTCACAAGGCTCCAGTGTGGGCAGGTGTACTGGGGAGCTGAAAAGACAAGAACTCACTGCTCAAGGTGGTGTAATTGCCTGATGACTCACACCGGTGCATGCCCCGGCTCGCCTCCGTGAAAACTTGATAAAGGAAAAGGAATTGGCAGCACTCCAGGTTGAGTCAAAATCCAGATTTATTGACTGGACATCCAAATATGACAATAGTTACAAGGTAGACGCGTTTCACACACTGACTGTGTGCTTAATCATTACTACCTATGATTATGACCACTACTAATGATTAAGCACACAGTCAGTGTGTGAAACGCGTCTACCTTGTCACGATTGTCATATTTGGATGTCCAGTCAATAAATCTGGTTTTTGACTCAACCTGTAGTGCTGCCAATTCCTTTTTCTTTATCAAGTACTGGGGAGCTGGCTGTGGTTTCTCAGGAATCTGCAGTGGTAAGAAGTTCTGGCTGAGGCAAGACAGGGTTGGATCCTAGGCACTGGTAAGTACCTGATTTTAAAAAGTCAGCAGCTACAGTATTTTTAATATCTGATTTTTCCAGAACCCTGCACAACGATACAAATCAGATTTTGGCCATCTTTGCATACTCTTTAACAAATATTTGTTATGTTAAGATTCTCCTAAAACATTAATATTTTCTAAAGGAATTCAGACCCTGCCACTATGCTCATTAGACCACTGCAAGTGCAGCAGCAGATCAATAATGAAAAAGTCACTCACATTCACACATGGACACAAACAAACAAACAGCTTTTTCTTCAGAATAACAAAAGATAAGAATCAGCATCATAGTTTGTTAAAATGTTTGCAATGTAAATAAATTACCCAGAGGGGAATTTTTTTTTCTCAACAAAAAAGGAATGAGGCCGGGTTCAAAAGAGTGCAGCTGTGGTTCCAAGCATAGGGTCCGGTGCGCTCCTGTTCACTGGGTCAGGTGGGAAACAGGTCTACATTTTTGTCTGAATTTACACCTGAGCTGGACCCAAACACACACACAGGACCCTTTTGGAATGCAGACTGCTGTCACCCCAGACCTATGTTATTTGAGAGCCGGTCTCACTCACACCTCATGTGAATTGGATGCGGGGAAATCCGCATCCAATTTAGACATATGTGAACCCAGCCTTTAAGGCCCCATTCACACCTGAGTAGTTTCTATCTTGAAATTTAAAGCTCCAAAATGTTCAGGGAGAAAAAAAATGAATGCATCTCTATGGTCTATCCCTTCACTGGCTTCCACTTACCCAACAAATAAAATTCAAAGCACTAACAATAGTTTACAATGCCACCCACAACTCTGCCCCCAGCTACATCACTAACCTGATGTCAAAATATCAAACAAGTCTTCAGTCCTCCCAAGACCTCCAGCTCTCTAGCTCCTTTGTCACCTCCTCCAATGCTCGCCTGCAGGATTTCTCCAGAGCTTCTCCCATTCTTTGGAACTCTCTACCCCAATCTGTCCGACTGTCCCTTAATCTATCCATCTTTAGACAAGCCCTGAAAACCCCTTTCTTTAAAGAATCCTATCCGGCTTCTTACTAATACACGGTTTCATTTTCCCCATCAGCTCATCCCCCACAGTTATTACCTTTTGTATCAATTGACCCTCGCTTTTAGATTGTAAGCTTTAAGGGCCCTCTGATTCCTTTTGTACCACATTTTATTGTAACTGCAATGTCTGCCTTCATTTTGTAAAGCGGCGCACAAACTGTTGGCGCTATATAAGTCCTGTATAATAATAATAATAATATGGTGGTGGTTCACATCTCCTCTCCAAAACGCCTGAAGCCAAATGCCTGAAGCTCAAAAAAGTTTGGAGCTACTTTTGTAACCCAATTCGGGAAGATTTCTGTGTTTCCGAAACATTCTTTACCCATAGAATTGCATTGAAATGTGAGAGTTTTTGCGCATTTTGTTGTGCGTTTAGCCACATTTTTCTGTTCTTATATACAGTTTCCGCCTCATGAGAAAATGATCATAACTTGCCATGAAGTCAACAAAAACCCATACCAAGCAGGATGGAGGAGATAGTGTCTCTTTTCGATCCCAAGACTTTTATCCAGGTGGTAAGGGAGCACTCCTGTCTGTAGGATACTCATGACTCCCCTACTAGTCCCAAGGAACAAGAGAAGGACATGGGAGCAGATCGACGGGTACGTTTTTCCAGCTGGTAAAGTTTTACTGGCATGGTAAAGGATGATAAAGGCAAGCTCAATGTTTTGCATCTGCTTAGCAATGACACCTAACTGGTTGCAACCAGTGTATTAGTTTGATTTACACTCAGGGTTGCTTTTTGAAATCACAGGGCCCCGTACAGCCTACGTGACAGCCCCCCCAAAAAAAAAATATTAAAGGAATATGTTATATCTAAAAATATGCACAAATTTTTCATTTTTTAAATTAGCTTTAATATATTATTTATTATAATTTTTTATATTTTATTTCTTTAAAAAAAAATTACATATTTGTCTTCATGTGAACGTAGGTCGTTGTACATGACCCAGAATTGACCCCTCTGTTCTCGATCAGCAATGACAGGATGGACCCAATATCTTTGTGTCCTTCTCTTTCTCTCATATTCTTTTATTAGAAAATATGACGTTACTGCGGCTAACGCCATGACACCGTCATTGTTTGGAAAGCAGAAAGCCCCACAGAACACAGTGAAAACCAGAAAGGAGATGAAAATAATCAAGGAAGCAGAAACACATTGCAAAAAATGATGTCACAGATGATGTTTTATGCCCCGTACACACGTGCAGATTATCTGCAGACTTTTGTCTGCAGATTTACCTTTTCTATGTAGTGCAAGGGCCTGCCGGATTGCATACAAATTGAAAGTGTTTAGGTTTGACCTCATATTATATGGTTTTGGTAAGTCTGCAGACAAAAGTCTGCAGATAATCTGCACGTGTGTATGGGGCATTACTCTACAAAAAAACGCCAGAACTCCAAAACACTTGAAAACGTGTTGCAAAAACATGCATAAAAACGTGCAAAAAAAAAAAAAACACACAAAAATACAACTCTCAGGTGTGAATGCAGGTTAACTGCCTGAACAAAATTGATCAGAGGCTGATACAACGTAAATAAAAACTGTGAACTGACTTTGAATGTTTTGTAGCAATAAGCAGATGTGTTCTGTTTTAGAAGAATATTTTAATCTGCAGCGTGATTTGGCCAGAACAGGACAAAAGACACTTTGTCTTCCAGAGAGCCTATCTCTGAGGTGGGCTGCTGTGTGCATAAGGAGGTTATAGTCACCCTGCACCTGGGTCCGCCACATTGGAATGTTAGGGATCTGGGTTTGTGATCGACAGGAGAGGCATGCAAGACAACGCAGATGAAGCCTCTGCATACTTGCCATTAAAACATTGTTTCTGCAAACACTATCTCATCCGGAATGAATTGCATTATTATGTTTAATAAACTGCAATAAAATGTTATGTTTTATTAAATTATAAAAAAATGAAAATGTTTGTGTTCCTGTTTAACCAGTTATGGACCAGGAGGATTTGCCCCCCTAACCAGTTGCCGACTGCCTACAGTATATTTACTGCAGCAGTCTGGCTCCTACAGGTAAAGTGACGTAGAGATACGTCACTCGCCTGAAGGCAGCTAGGGGGCGCGCGCTCCTGCCCCCGATCGTCAGCGGGGAAGCCGCTGCGGGTACCAGCGATCGCTCCCCGCTGAGAGAGAAGGACGGTTGGCTATTGTAAACACAGCCGACCGTCCTTCTCCCTGCAATGATCACAGCGACCATGTGATCCTGCTATATAGGATCACATGTCTCTGTGATCATTTTACAAGTCCAACCCCCGTACAGTTAGAATCACTCCCCTAGGGTCACATTTAACCCCTTAATAACCTATACTGTTAACCCCTTCCCTGCCAGTGTCATTATTACAGTAACATTGCATATGTTTAGCACTGATTACTGTAGTAATGTCACTGGTACCCCCAAAAGTGTCAAAAATGTCAGTTAGGGGTCTGATCTGCCTGCCGCAATTTTGCAGTCCCACAAAAAATCGCAGATTACCTCCATTACTAGTAAAAAAAAAAAAAAAAACATTAAAAATTACATAAATCTTAAACGTAGTTAGCAGAAGCGATAACTTTTGCGCAAACCAATCAAAATACGCTTATTGCAATGTTTTTTTTTACCAAAAATACCAAAAAGTAGCAGAAAACAAATTGTCCTACAATGTTAAAAAATTAAGATTTTTAATTTTTTTTTTTTGAGAATGTCCTACAGCAGAATTGTGAAAAATATATATATATTTTTTTCAGAATTGTCGCTTTTTTTGTTTATAGCGCAAAAAATAAAAATCGCACAGGTGATCAAATACCACAAAAAGAAAGCTCTATTTGTGGGGAAAAAAGGACGTAAATTTCGTTTGGGTACAGCGTCGCACGACAGTGTAATTGTCCGTTAAAATAACTCAGTGCCGAATCGCAAAATAGGGCCTGGTCATTAAGGGGACGAATCCTTCCGGTCCAGAAGTGGTTAATGACAAGGCCATTTTTTGCGTTTCGGCATTGCGTTATTTTAGCGGAAAATTGCACAGTCGTGCAACATTATTCTGAAATAAAATTGATCTCCTTTTTTTCCCACAAATAGAGCTTTCTTTTGGTGGTATTTGATCACCTGTGCAAACAAAAAAAGAGCGCCAATTCTAAATAAAAAAATATATATATATTCTTCACATTCTGCTATATAACATTCCCCCAAAAAAATTTAAAAATCAAAATTTTAAGGCCAATTCGTTTTCTGCTTCATATTTTTTGGTAAACAAAAATCGCAATAACTGTATTTTGATTGGTTTGCACAAAAGTTATCGCGTCTACAAAATAGGGAAAAGATTTATGTCATTTTTATTTATTTTAATTTTTTTACTAGTAATGGTGGCGATCTGCGATTTTTAGTGGGACTGCGATATTGCGGAGGACAGATCAGACCCCTAACTGACATTTTTGACACTTGTGGGGGGGGGGGGGTTGACCAGTGACATTAGTACAGTAATCAGTGCTAAAAATATGCACTGTTACTGTAATAATTACACTGGCAGGGAAGGGGTTAACCTAGGGGTGATTAAAGGGCCTAGGGGAGTGTTTTCTAACTGTGGGGGGAGGGACTTGTGAAATGATCATAGAGACCTGTGATCCTATATAGTAGGATCACTGCCTAGTGGGGGCGGGGGTGCGCGCTCGCCCCCCAGCACCACTCGCATGACCTATGTACCCCTACATCGTTTTGCACAGCCGAGCCAGTCTACCGCAGTAATTCTGCTGCGGGCGGTCGGCAAGTGGTTAAATAGTCCAATCCCAGCTCTTTTTTTTTTTATAACAATGAAGTCAGCCATGGTTAAAATTAAAAGTACAGCCTACACTGCAATACTCATCCTATCTTCAATGCTGTTCTCTGTAGAACCATTGCTCTTCCATCCAGTTCTGGTCCTCTTCCTGATTGAAAGACACTTCGTATCATTGAACTTACTTCTTGTGAGTCCAGGGTGTCAAGGACCCACCCCTGGGGGTATGTTATTAAGTTTGCGTCCATGGACGCACAGTACAATGTTTCAGGTAACATCACCGTGCCATTATGTGTCACTGATCCCTGCAGCAGTAAGGACCCACTTATTGCTGAAGAGGTGTTTAGAATCAGAGGACACACGACATACAGCGAGAAAACATATGAATACAGATGCAGCAAAACCTTGGATGGTGAGCATAATTCATTTCGCAATCATACTTGTAATCCAAAGCACTCATATATCAAAGCGAATTTCCCCATAAGAAGTAATGGAAACTCAGATGATTTGTTCCACAACCATTTATTCCTAAATCCTTCAATTTATAGTCCAAATAAAATGATTACAGCAATGTGATGTCCTTCCACAAATGGCGCCTCCACAAGGGGGTTAGAAGCAGGAGCTACAGAGTATAAAAGAGAAGAGAGGCGCCTCTAAGTGTAGCAATATGAGTACATTTAATGAATGTTCAGCATTTAGAAACTCACATGGTTGATGATTAAAAGAGGCACATTTAAGTAAGCAGGCATCCGGGGTAAAACTGTCCACATAGACCGCCCTCCACTCCGCCGGCTTTCCCCGCTGTCAGTCTGCAATCGTGACCGGGAAGACAACCCTGCAGTAGAGCGATCTGAAAGCGAGGCTTGAAGCGCTCGTGGAGCAAAATGTGGAAGGGATGATGTAGATGGCGTGCGGAGGATGGTCTATGTGGACAGCTTTACCCCGGATGCTGCATACTTAGATGTGTCTGTTTTATTCATCGACCATGTGAGTTGCTAAACGTTGTACCTTCAATAAATGGAACTATATTGATACACATAGAGGCGCCTCTCTTCTCTTTTTTTTTCTCAGTTGTGTCATGACGCTACTTGTATATCAAGACATCGCTTGTTTATAAAATCAAAATGTATTAAAAATAATTGCTTGTCTTGCAAAACGCTCTCAGACCAAGTTACTCTCAATCCAAGGTTTTACTGTATTAAAAAAAAATAAATGCTGTGAGGATCAGTGGCAAAGGGTGGAATAAGGTGTGGGATGCTTAGTTTAAGCATACCCTTAATGGATTTTTGGATACAACTAAAAAAAGTACCTCAGTCTGCACTTAACCTCCTTAACCACTGCACCAGCATTTAACAGAGTGAGAAGATCTAATGAATTATCAGTGTGTTGCTGCTTCTCTGTACCCAATAGTAGGTTGGTGGTGGGGAGGTGACATCACTGTATTCCTAACTCTAACAGGGATGTATTTTCAACATCCTGGCTGTGCTGTCTGGTAGAGGTGTATGAATCACACAAGTTTCCAGACAAAATTGCAAATCCTTTGCAGACCAGACAGTAAACACGAGCAGAATGGATAAAAATGAATGATTTTTATTTTTTTTTAAATCTAAAAAAAATCTGATTTTTTTTTAAAAATAACTGTGAATTTTTTTTTCTATTTCCAAAACATTTTATTGAAATTTCAAAATGAAGACATAGATAACAAGTCAACTAGCATTTGTTAACAACAACATTACAATGGTTTGAGAGGGAATAACAAGGAGAGATGCATAAAGAGGATTACAATGACTGTTACAATCAAATAGAAAAGGGTAAAGCAGGCCAAAGACGATTCGAATTTCGTACGATTTATCGTTCGATAAACGAAAGCGGCACTCGTGCACATCATCGAGTGTACCATCAATGTGAGCCGAAAATCGTACGACAAAACACTATTTTTTGTGCCTTTTAACCACATCTCTACCGGACACACTCCCTACTGTTCTGTGTTTTGTTCGGCGAAATCATACAACTCCCCCACTAATGATACGAAATTCGGCCGATTTTCGCAAAAAAACCCAACATGTTGGATATGTGAATTTTTGCTGTCATACGAAAATCGAACGTTTTACATACCACACTAACAATACGAAAATCGTTCGATAACACTGCCATTTACGATTTTCGAACGAAATTCGAATCGTCTATGGCCTGCTTAAGTCTCAGTTGTATCCTGGAGAGGGTTCGGAGGCACCCCTTGGGAACCAGTGTTAATTTTGGCAGCAAATTTCAATTTAGTTTTAGTCTTAGTCTTAGGACTAAAATTGCATTTTACTTTTAGTCCCATTTTAGTCTTCTGCTAGTGTTTTAGTTTTAGTCGTATTTAGTCGACTAAAACTCCAGTACATTTTAGTAGACTAAAACGTCCTACTTTTTAGTCGACTAAAACGTCCTACATTTTAGTCATCTATAATCGAATGGGTGTAGTTCAGTTGTAATTTGTAATGCATTATTTAAGTATTTCTCTACATTTTCCAAACTCATTATATACTACTGCTGGTCCTGGAGTGAAAAATCTAATATGTTATTATTTATGGTATTAAGCTTTGAGTATGCACCAGTGTTAATTTTGGCAGCAAATTTCGATTTCGTTTTAGTTATAGTCTTTTGACTAAAATGCCATTTTAGTTTAGTCGTATTTTAGTCTTAAGACTAAAATGCCATTTTAGTTTTAGTCGTATTTTAGTCATCTGAATTGTTTTAGTTTTAGTCGTATTTTAGTCGACTAAAATTGTGTTAATTTAGTCGACGAAAACGTTCTGAAAGAAGGGCGCCGCCGCCAAACCTTGTCATATTGCATCCCTTGAAATGTTTTATTGACAAAAAGCAAGCTATAATTTAGGCTGTGTGATCTCCTCTGTCGTTATCATGAGAATTAGAAACTAGAACCATATGTAGGGGGATATATAGGTGTTAGTACAAATAGTATTGTGGAGTCCGGTAATGGTATTTCGTCTATAGCTCAGATATCCGGAAATTCCAGATGGGGCCTATTGTTGGATAAATTTAAGTAGGGGGGTAAAGAGAAAGGAAGAGAGAAGAAGAGAAAGAGAGAAAGAGAAGGAAATAAACAGAGGGGGGGGAGGGGAGGGGGGTAAGAAGAAGGGTGGGGGATGAGAAGGAGAGAGCTCTGTCCCCTTCCCCAGGGTGAGTATAGAGGTGAAGTCTATTCTGCCATGTCTTTGAAGTGGAACCAGCAGGCCCAGGTATTGGAAAATTTGGTTGGCGTGTCTTTAGCTTGATGAATAAGCTCTTCCATTTCAGTGTTTTAATAAAATGCTTTTGGAGTAAAAATCTATCTAAGCTTCCACCGCTGGAGACCAGACCGGAGCGGCTTCAGAAAAGGTATGTAAACCGATTTTTTCTTTACAGGGCTAGATAGGTTAGTCTTAGATCATGGATGCCTGTAGATTTAGAGATTTTAGTGTTAGGATGGACTTCTACTTTAATCTGGCCAAAGAAATTAGAGCATGGTTAGACATCCAAGCCCACATAAGGACATACTTGTTCTCATTTGGATCAGCTATGGGAATGCTTGGGAGGAAGGAGATGAGGCTGACATTCTTCAACCAATAGTGGCACCTGCTTATCAAAGAAAATAAATAGTGATTCGATAATGCGTTCTAAACTCTCCAATTATTTTCTTCCCTGAGATTTGTCATCCAGGACTGTCTCCAGCTGTTCATCTACCTGAGATTGTATACAAATCTGCCCAAATCTGTCCAAATCAGAAGGTTATCTCATACTTTAGGCTACATTTATTACAGACATATTTACCAGTAATTAAAGTGAACCTCTCACCCAGCCTCAAATATGTTCAGGTAAAAGCCCAGAAAAATCTTGTATTTTAAATTCTCACTTGTAGTATGTGTTTCGTTTTCCTATAAAAACATTGTATTGACTTGCAATAGCGCTAAACTACAAAATTTAAATGCTGCATGAGAGCCAATTTCCTAGCACAGCCCCCTCCCTCCTTGCATTTCATAGCCCTCTCCTCATTACTTTCTATGCTGACCCAGCATCTCTGCCCCTCCTCTCACATCCTTATATAACCTTTCATGGAGCTGCCAGGGGAGGAGTCTGCAGGGGATGCTGAAATCACATCCAAGATGGCATATCCATTAATAGTCTCAAGGCTTTTCGGTAAGTCATGTACATAAAATACTTTAAATGCTCATATAATCTTATGGGGAGATTGCTGTTGAAATGAACATGTGTTGTCTTCAAATTTGGTAGAAATTTCTTTTGCATGTGTGCGCTATTCTTTTTTAATATACATGTCTTTTGGTTCATAGCTGCACCAGCTTTAGAAATACATGGGTATGCTACCCCAAATTTTTTGCTTGTTTATTATGTATTCGGTCTGACCAGACTTCTGAGGTTGAGCACCCCACCCCCCACACATACCTGTACTCTATCAGTGTCCACTATCAAGTGGATATAGGAGGAGTCCCCTGTAGTGCATTTGCACATCTTTCCCAGCAAGGAGTATTATCTCCAAGGGTTAGAAAGGCTGGATTCATCTCTTTTTTATGGATAGTGTAGGACCCACTGATAATGGGGTACTTTAAAGTAGTGGTGGGCTTGAGCACTATATGGCCATATGGTGGGACCAAATCCCCATTTTTATTTATGGATTGTCTTCAAATTTGGTAGAAATTTCTTTTGCATGTGTGCGCTATTCTTTTTTAATATACATGTCTTTTGGTTCATAGCTGCACCAGCTTTAGAAATACATCGGTATGCTCCCCCAAATTTTTTGCTTGTTTATTATGTGTTGTGAAGGACTTCATTCAATTGACCTTTTAGGAAAAAGCACATCAATGCACCAAAATTTCGTCAGGCAGGATTTTCGTTCAAGGCCACCTTAGTACAGAGTGTTGGTATAAACATGACTAGCTTTCAAACAATGGATTGCATTTTAACGGGGCTGGAAAGTGCAGCCTTCCCTGGAGATGGCTACGTTTTGCCTAAAACCATATGTGGAAAAAGAACTAAGAGGATACCAAGCAGGATTTAACACTGGAAGGTCAACGACAGATCAGATTTTCTCTTTGATTTAAGTACATTAAAGACCTTTAGAATATAAACACATCACCTGTTTGTTGTTTTTAAAGCAGTGCATGATAATAACAAAGAAACATCTATGTAACGCCTTGAGGAAAGTGGGCATGCCAGAAAAACGAAATAGTCAGAAGGGTGCAACTCCCCAGGCCACATAGGTAGTAGAACACAGATATGCATCTAGATATTCTTAGCACTGAATATTGTTAATATACTGGAGCAGAAACATCAACTTTGCCTTCAGACGTCTAACCATATACAATACCATTCCTCCTATCCTTATTGGCTGGAATTGTTCTATTTTTGTATCTGGCAACTCACTGTACTGTGAAATTGCAGTGAACTGTCAGCCAACAGAAAAAAAACAAAAAAAAATTCCAGCCAATTGGGAAAGGAGGTTTAATGTCATTGTAATAATAACCATGCACCTACATTTGGCTTCCTAACTCATTAACACAACCTTCCAGTGACCCTTTAAGCGGGCTTTAATGCCCCAGATGTGGCGTAGCTTCTGTATCATGTGACCTCATTGGCTTTCACAGCAGTCACATGATTGTGAGTCAATCCTACTGGCTGCCAATCAAAAGCCTTGCTAGAGACCTATTGGTGACAGCTCAGTCAATGTGCTAAACATCTAAATAGATGCAAACAGCCTGGCCCGGGAGCAGGCCAGCACAAGTGCCCTCATGGGAAGCTGCTTCCTATGGAGGCACTTACTGGGGGGAGGGGCCAGGAGCACCGGAAGGGGATCCAAAAAGAGGAGGATTGAAGCTGCTATTTCCTTCCCCTCATATCAGGGTGCTAGGTGTAATCCAGGACTCTGACCTCTCCTTTCAGCCCCACATTTAATCACCATGCACATTTTGCCACCTTCACCCCTTTTGTAACCAATAATAGCACCAAGCCACTAACTCACTTTATTGTTATCTCTTGTCTCAACTACTGCCACTCCCTGCTTGTTGGCCTAACTCTACAAAGCTTTATAACCCTCACTTTACCATGAATGCTGCTGCCAGACTCATCCACCTTACCAACCACTCAGTGTCTGCCAATCCTTCAACTGGCTTACAATCAACAAAGGAATAAACCTTAAACTCAAAATATATTAAAATAATAACAACTTATGAAGCCATTCACAGCTCTTCCCCCTGCTACATCACCAACCTCATCTCAAAGTTTTAACCAATCATCCACATCCCTCCTATCAAGACTTCCTGCTCTCTAGCTTCCTCATGACCTCCTTTCATGCTCACATCCCAGACTTCTCCAGAACCTCTCCTATCCTCTGCAGCCCACTACCCCAACTTGTATAGCTATCTCCAATACTTCCATCCCCTCATATGAGGGTGCTAGGTGTAGTCCTGGACTCTGATCTCCCCTTTCAGTCCCATATTCAATCACTGTCTAAATCTTGCCACCTTCTTAACCAATGACTCCACCAAGCTACTAACTTACCTATTGTTATCTCTTGTCTCGACTACTGGCACTACTGTTTGTTGACCTAACTTTACACAAGCTTTCTCCCCTTCAATTTATCATAAATGCTGCTGCCAGACTCATCCCCCTTATCAACCACTTAGTGTCTGCCACCTGTTTCTGCCAATCCTTAAAGTGGCTTTCAATCGACCAAGGAATAAAGCGTAAAATGTTAACCTAAAAAGGCATTCAGAACATTGCCCCCAGATGCATCACCAACCTAATTTCAAAGTATCAACCAAACCATCCACTCCCCTCCTACCAAGACCTCTTGCTCTCTCGCTTCCTTGTGACCTCCTTTCGTGCTCACATTCAGGACTTATCCAGAGCCTCTCCCGCCCTCTGCAACTCCCTACCCCAACTTGTATGGCTATCTCCTACTCTGTCTATCTGTAGATGATCCTTGAAAACTTCTCTCTTTAGAGAAGCCGATGCCATCTCTAGTTAGCAACTAAATCTTACTTTGTCAAACAACTCCTCTGCATGCACTTGATACATTTTGCATCACTTCTCTTTCCATTTATATCGTAAGTTCCCGTTAATTGTATTATAACTCTACTGTCTGCCTTTATTTTGTGAAGTGCAGTGCAAACTTCTGGCGCTATATAAATTCTGTAATAATAATATGTGATGTTTGCAGAACATTGTTGAGAAAGCAAATAACATGAGATTTTTAGAAGAGTCAAATAATATAAGATACTCTACATAGAAGATACAGCATAACCACAGATACAGAAAATGTCTGTACATAAAAGATCTTGCCACCCAACAGTGTCCAATGGCTTGATTGAAAATGCACTTATCTGAAATACAGATCAGAAATGAAGAACAAAATGCAGTATTTTATATCAATACAGACATTGGGACTGATTTACTAAAGCTGGAGAGTGCAAAATCAGGTACAGCTGTGCATGGTATATAATCAGCTTCTAACCTCAGTGTGTTCAATTAAGCTTTTACAAAGAGCTGCTCTAGATTTTGCGCTCTCCGGTTTTAGTAAATCAACCCCACTATGTACAATATTTTAACCTCCCTGGCGGTATGATTATGTCAGGAATTACATACCAAAAGCGGTACAATTCTTTTCATGGAAATTTGGCGTTATGTATTATAGGCCTACAATTCTTAGTAATTACTGACTTAAACCTGACCAAAACAAGAGTCTAGTAGACATCCCAGATGTGATAAATTTGAAACACAAACACGTGAATTATAATCGAATCAATAATATTATTTTATTATTTAATATATAATATATATAATAAAATTATATTATTGATTAGATTATAATTCATGCATTATATATTATATATAGATATATGTGTGTGTACATATATATATATATATATATATATATATATATATATATATATATATATATATATATATATATATACATATATATATATATATATATATATATATATATATATGCATACATATATATATATATGCATATATATATATACCGGTGTATATATATATGCATATATATATATGCATATATATATATATATATATATATATATATATATAATATAAAATGTGTTTTGTGTTTTGTGCAACGTTTTTTTTTTTTGAATTTCCCTCCCTAGTTCCGCTCCCATGCAGCATTGCTGCTGCAGGGAACGGAACTAGGAAGTGATCACACCGACGGAGGGACGGAGGAGCGGCGTGACTCTCGGCTGGCGGTCACAGCAATGAGAGATCATCGCTGGATCGCCAGGATAAGGTAAGAGAACACCGCTGCGCTCTCTGCAATCCACCCCGAGCGTGACTCGGGGTTACCGATCCTGATATGAAAAATCAACCCCGAGTCACGCTCGGGATTACCGCTAAGGAGGTTAATATAGTATGGTATTACAAACAATTAATTGATGCAGGGATTTTAACAACATGAGCTTAGGCACAACATACAGTAATTAGTATGGTTTGTGGCATAACACATAACAGTTTCTTCTAACTGTTAGGTATTCCATGGGTAGGCTTTCTTCACTCAAGTTCCCAGGTCTGCTCATTGTGGCCATTGCAAAGGCACTGTTGGAATTTCAGTTTATTTTGCATTTATAATAAAGAATGCAACAGAAAGAGTACAAGATGGATGTGAATACTTAAGACATCAAGGTAGGTAGGAAATGAGCCATGAACTATAGCAGGGAGATCTCACAACTGGAGTCCCAAGAGATTTTAAAAGCCAGTAAATGATACAGCCCACCAGACTCCTACAACTGAAATGCTACTTTAACTATCTGTAATAATCACAAAATGCTGCTATCATGCATGAATCAGCTTTTACTAGTATGTAGTTCACTCCTTGTTCAAATGGTATAATATCTGAGAGTGAAATCAAAGCTGTGCTTATCACTAGGAATGTAGATATCTGATGTTCCAATTACTGTAGTTTAATTCAGGGGCTATGATATATCTTTTTACAGAACATACATAGCCATATAGTAACACTTATAACCATATATTAGAACTCAAAATTGTATGCATTTTATGTTGCTTGAAATGCAGAAAGCTTAATGTTTTCAGATTTCATATTTATCACTATTGCTTATCCTTCCAGCTGCTATGGTACAACATTCTGTTTATCTAAACCTTGGAGAGGAATTAGCTTAATCTTACCTCTCTAGAATCTCTTTGATGTTGGCATTCAATGGAATTTTTTGAGCAGTTAACCCTACAGCAATGGAATAGAAATTAGCATGCAAAATAATTACATTTTTAAGGAGAAAAACAAAACAAATGTTTTAGATTTTTTGGTGGAATAAGGGAGCACTTCCCCTTGTGTGTTCAATGCCTTAAGTGGGGTACACACTAGTAGAAAATCTGCCGAAAATTCCCGTCCGAGGTAAAATCGTATGATTTTCGGCTAGTGTGTACACAACTTTCAGCAGCCGATGCTGACATTTTCAACGAAAAAAATGGAGTGACAAACACCAAAATTTTTATCATGCGCCCCCAGCACGACCAATTTTCGTTCAACCACTTCTTACCCACCCACCGTCAAATGACGGCTGAGCAGTGTATCCATCGTTCTGGGATGCCGTCATATGACGGTGCACCAAAACAGCCTCTCTCGCGCTCCCCTGGGGGCACGCACAGCGGCGATTGTGGCTGCGCCGTGTTTCTAGGACACGGCGCGACTCCGATCTCGGTAAAGAGTCAATGAAATTACTCTTTACCCCTGTGATCAGCTGTGTCCAATCACAGCCGGTCACATGTAAATAAGGAAGTGCCGTTATTCGGCTCTCCTCACCTCACACTCTGACAGTGTTAGGCGAGGAGAGCTGATCAGCGGCTCCTCGCCTCACACTGTCAGAGTGTGACAAGGACATGTAATCAGGACACTGATAATCAGTGCCCTGATTACAGAAAATCAAAATAAAGTGCCAATCAGTGCCCACCATCAGTGCCCGCAGTGCCCACCATCAGTGCCCACAATCAGTGCCCATAGTGCTGCCAGTCAGTGCCCATCAGTGCCTGCTCATCAGTGCTACCCATCAGTGCTCATCAGTACCACCCGTCAGTGCCCATCAGTGCCGCTCATCAGTGCCCAGCAGTGCCGCCGTCAGTGCTAATCAGTGCCGACCGTCAGTGCCACCTCTCAGTGTCCATCAATGCCGCCTATCAGTGCTCATCAGTGCCGCCTATCAGTGCCACCTCTCAGTGCCCATCAGTGCGGTATATTAGTACCTCCTCATCAGTGCCACCTCATCAGTGCCCATTAGTGCAACCTCATCAGTGCCCATAAGTGCCACCTCATCAGTGCCGATCAGTGCAGCCTATCAGTGTCCATCAGTGCCACCTCATCAGCGCACATCAGTGAAGGAGAAACATTTTTTATTTCCAAAATTTACTGTCTTTTTTTCTTTTTTTTTTAAGAAATAAAAAACCCAGCGGTGATTAAATACCACCAAAAGAAAGCGCTATTTGTGTGAAAAAAATGATGCAAATTTCATATGGGAACAGGGTAGCATGATCGCGCAATTGTCATTCAAAATGTGAGAGTGCAGATAGCTGAAAAGTGGCCTGGGCAGGAAGGGGGGGAAAGTGCCCTGTAGGTAAGTAGTTAATGTGTATGCAGTATGTCCGCAAAAAATCGGATATGAAAGACCGTGCATGATCTGAATTTGCTGACGACCCGGAAGTCTAGGAACAAACATCTCCAAAAAAAAAAAAAAAAAATCGTACGAGAAATTTTGTCAACATTATGCACTGTCAACTAAAAACGGTTATGACCGCTGAGCATGAGAGAGAAAAACCGGAGTATATTTCGGTCCGATTTTCATCAAGTGTGTACGAGCCTATAGGCAAGGTTCAAATGTATGCAGTTCCCTACGGGCACTTTTTACGGGAACAGCGGCCCATTCATTTTAATATCCTACTGTGCCTGTGTGCGTTTTCACACAAGAAAGTGTGCTGTGTTTTCCAATGTGTGTGTGTGTGGGGGGGGGGGGGAGCCATTTAGAATGAAAGCACAAGGGGTTATTACTCACCTTTCCAACTGACCCCCACCAGTGCTGGCATCTTCTCTTGTATGCTGATCTTTGGCCTTCTTCATTGACTGGATGGACATACTTTAAGAGACACTTCAAAAATCAATGTATCCATTTTCAACAAAAAACAGTTTATAATTTCTCTGTTACGGCAGAGAAAATAATTTAAAGTAGTTAGTATGTTGAAGTACAATAGAACTTGCCATTTCACATTGTAAGGGGAGAGCTTCAGGTTTTTTGTCTCTGGTTTATAGCAAACACCCACTTGTAACTATTTAATTCATTTGGATCAGAGGGTAACAGAGCATTTAATGGTAAATAAATATGTTTTTCTTTACTGTATTGATGTCAACATTTACCTCTAAGTCTATCTCTAAACGTGAATGGGAAGTTGGACTTGGCACTACAATCACTTTGGCAAAAACATCCTCCTTTAAATGTTCACCTTTGGGCATAATATTTTTAGAAGAGGGAAGGAGGATATCCCTACTTCAGCGTATATCAGAAGAAATTAAATGGTAACTCCACTTTCATGGGGAAAAAAAATCAGCAAATAAAGAAAAAAACAATGTAGCATATACAATTGAGACACAAATCATATTGTAATTGAATGTTATTAAAAATTACTTTCCTTTTTAGTCTGTAGCTGCTGTAATTTTCTGAAAATGCAATGCAATATGGCTACCTGGAGCTTTTCTGTACACAGAATGTGTACTGACCACACCCCAGAAACATCATTTCCTGCTTGTGTGATTGGCTCACCAATTTTCCCAGAAGTCTGCCTAAGATACAAGTCAGATTTCTGGCATCCCCTGCAACAAAAATGTCATTTTTGGTGAGATACTCCGAATAGGAACACTTCTAAAGGGATGCAGGCCCAGCAGCTTTCCTCATTAGAGCCCTGCAGCTGCCACAGCTGATAGATAATTATGAAACTACTCACATTGGTCCCACTCAGCAGAGAGGAACAAACAATGATTTCTTCACAATAACAAAAGGTAGGAATCTGCAACAAAGTTTGTTAAAATCCTTGCAATGTACAGAGATCACCCAGAGCGGAATGTTTTTTTCTCAACAAAACTGGAATTACTTCTTAAGCGAGATGGGATATAACTCTAATTAGCATAATCAATTCTTCCCCATCTTCTTGGTTCACAGGTGTGTCCTGAAGTTACCAAAGGCTAATAGATGTATGATAAAGCTTACCCTAATCCTGTCCTACCTACCAAGCCTCCTTATTGGTCTTTTATGTTGTGGTAACCCTACCAACTGGTGGAGAGACACAGGGGTTGATTTTCTAAAGGCAAATATGCTGTTCAATTTGTAAAGGGATTTTCTCCAGAGCTTAATGAAAGTGACAAAATCCCACTCTGCAAAGATTACCCAATCGTGCAAAGAAGGTAAAAAAATAACAAAAAAAACAGGATGTTTGCCTGCACATGATTGGGTAAAGAAAGTCAGCAGAGCTTCACCTCATTCACTAAGTTCTGGGGGAAATTTCCTTGCAAAGTGCAAAGCCCATTTGCCTTTAGTAAATCAAACCCAAATAATTTCATATGATTGTCAGCTATCCGCATATCTAATATCTTCGGTAGGGATGATCGAACGGTTCGGGTCGACCATCGGTTCGACCCGAACATTGGATGTTCGATATTCGGCCGAATACCGAACTTTTTGCGGCAAAAGTTCGGTATTCGGCCACCAGAACCGCCCAAAATGCACTGGGACAGGAACTGGGCTTTAAAAGCCCGTGATTGGCCCAGAAACGTCTGCAAAAGCCAATGAGGGGGCAGGAGTCTCCTAGGAACGTGATTGGAGTGACTACGGGGACCAGAGGCCAATCAGGAGTGAATACGCCCCACACTATATAAGATGGCCCCGCCTAACCCCTAGCACAGTTATCCAGAGCCTGTTGAAGAGAGTTGAAGCAGTTCTGTCTGACTCCTGCTTGCTACACTACATTTCCTACATATCGAGTGGTTCTAAAGCTCCATATAGCAGAATTGTATTTAGCTTACAGCCAGTGTAGTTAGATACAGCGATTGTGCTGGTTCTTAGAGTTAAAAAAAAAAAAAAAAAAAAAAAAAAAAAAACTTAAGGGACAGTGTCAGTCTTCTGCTGTATGGAGCTTTCTATTTAGTGGAAAGGGATATCTAGTGTAGTTAGGGAACTTTGTACTACATTAGTTAGATTTGAAAATTTAGTTTCTGTAGGGAAAGTGTGAGGGTTCTGTTTAGTGAGCACGTGGCACAGTGCTGCTGTATCACAGCAGGTATACGTGCTTGCTAGGCAGCAAAATACAGTGACAACTTAACGCCTGTTGTTCAAAGCGTTAGGTGCACTGTACAAAAGCCTTTGCAACTGTGCGTGACACGCAACTGCTGTGCTGTATCCAGCGACAACTGTGGGTCGCATAGCAGTGTGCGTTTTTCACCGCACACAGTTGCCAACGCATCAGTGACAACCTAACGCCTGTTGTTCAAAGCGTTAGGTCCACTGTGCAAAAGGCTTTGCTACTGTGCGTGAACCGCAACTGCTGTGCTGTATCCAGCGACAACTGTGGGTCGCATAGCAGTGTGCGTTTTTCACCGCACACAGTTGCCAACGCATCAGTGACAACTTAACGCCTGTTGTTCAAAGCGTTAGGTGCACTGTACAAAAGCCTTTGCAACTGTGCGTGACACGCAACTGCTGTGCTGTATCCAGCGACAACTGTGGGTCGCATAGCAGTGTGCGTTTTTCACCGCACACAGTTGCCAACGCATCAGTGACAACCTAACGCCTGTTGTTCAAAGCGTTAGGTCCACTGTGCAAAAGGCTTTGCTACTGTGCGTGAACCGCAACTGCTGTGCTGTATCCAGCGACAACTGTGGGTCGCATAGCAGTGTGCGTTTTTCACCGCACACAGTTGCCAACGCATCAGTGACAACTTAACGCCTGTTGTTCAAAGCGTTAGGTGCACTGTACAAAAGCCTTTGCAACTGTGCGTGACACGCAACTGCTGTGCTGTATCCAGCGACAACTGTGGGTCGCATAGCAGTGTGCGTTTTTCACCGCACACAGTTGCCAACGCATCAGTGACAACCTAACGCCTGTTGTTCAAAGCGTTAGGTCCACTGTGCAAAAGGCTTTGCTACTGTGCGTGAACCGCAACTGCTGTGCTGTATCCAGCGACAACTGTGGGTCGCATAGCAGTGTGCGTTTTTCACCGCACACAGTTGCCAACGCATCAGTGACAACTTAACGCCTGTTGTTCAAAGCGTTAGGTGCACTGTACAAAAGCCTTTGCAACTGTGCGTGACACGCAACTGCTGTGCTGTATCCAGCGACAACTGTGGGTCGCATAGCAGTGTGCGTTTTTCACCGCACACAGTTGCCAACGCATCAGTGACAACCTAACGCCTGTTGTTCAAAGCGTTAGGTCCACTGTGCAAAAGGCTTTGCTACTGTGCGTGAACCGCAACTGCTGTGCTGTATCCAGCGACAACTGTGGGTCGCATAGCAGTGTGCGTTTTTCACCGCACACAGTTGCCAACGCATCAGTGACAACCTAACGCCTGTTGTTCAAAGCGTTAGGTCCACTGTGCAAAAGGCTTTGCTACTGTGCGTGAACCGCAACTGCTGTGCTGTATCCAGCGACAACTGTGGGTCGCATAGCAGTGTGCGTTTTTCACCGCACACAGTTGCCAACGCATCAGTGACAACTTAACGCCTGTTGTTCAAAGCGTTAGGTGCACTGTACAAAAGCCTTTGCAACTGTGCGTGACACGCAACTGCTGTGCTGTATCCAGCGACAACTGTGGGTCGCATAGCAGTGTGCGTTTTTCACCGCACACAGTTGCCAACGCATCAGTGACAACCTAACGCCTGTTGTTCAAAGCGTTAGGTCCACTGTGCAAAAGGCTTTGCTACTGTGCGTGAACCGCAACTGCTGTGCTGTATCCAGCGACAACTGTGGGTCGCATAGCAGTGTGCGTTTTTCACCGCACACAGTTGCCAACGCATCAGTGACAAATATGCCTGGTAGACCAAGAAAAGGCATACGTGGCCCTGCTGCGGAAAGGGGCACAGCTTCTAGGGTGTCTAGAGGCAGGGGTGGACGTGGTGGTCAGTCCTCAGCCAGGCCACCATTTGGATTGTTCTCCGGCAGTGGCCAAGCTATACGTCCACAGTATGTACAGGAGGTGGTGGACTATATGAACAAACCCTCATCATCGGCATCATCTGCAACTACAGTGACCCAGGCAGAGAAAAGTGGTCAGTCTTCTGCAGTTGTCAGAACAAATACAGATGAGTCCATGTCCACCTCATGTCCTCCCTTAGACCCAATTTCAGACATGGCAGAGGAGTCAGCTGAGCTGTTTGACCACAGTGTCGGCCATCTACTCCAGCCTGATGCTCAGTCCTTTATGGAGTCTGATGTTGGGTCTGAGTTTGAGGAGGAGGCAGAGCAAACAAGAGGGGAGAGCAGACGGCCCGCTCCATCTAAGGCCGCACCTGTTGTCTCCCAGGCCAGGCCTGATGCTCAGTCTTTGATAGAATCAGATGTTGGGTCTGAGGTTGAGGAGGAGGCAGAGCAAACAAGAGGGGAGAGCAGACGGCCCGCTCCATCTAAGGCCGCACCTGTTGTCTCCCAGGCCAGGCCTGATGCTCAGTCTTTGATGGAGTCAGATGTTGGGTCTGAGGTTGAGGAGGAGGCAGAGCAAGCAAGAGGGGAGAGCAGACGGCCTACTCCATCTAAGGCCGCACCTGTTGTCTCCCGGGCCACTATACACACCTCATCTTGCTGGGCCTTTTTTGAGACATCCCATGCAGATAAAACAGTTGCGATCTGCAAGATTTGTAAGAAGGGTATAAAACGTGGCAAAAATGTCAACCACCTGGGTACAAGCTGCCTAAACAGGCATTTGACAACCCACCACTCGGCCCGTTGGCAGGAGCATTTAAAGAACCCACAAAAGGGCCAAAGATTGGTCAGTCGGCCTCCTAGTTCTCCTCGCGCTCCTCCTCATGCTCCATCTGCTCCACCTGCTCCACCTGCACATCAGTCTGTTCCTGGCCCTGCTATAGTCACTCGTCACCTGTTGGCAGCCTCCACTGGCAGGGATGATGATATAGCAGGCAGTGTCGCATCTACCTCCAGCACACCACCAGCTGTATCATCTAGACGCCACATTTCGATTCCACACATGCTGGAACGAAAAAAAATGTATACTCCCCGCCACCCACATGCCCAGCGTCTAAACAGTAGTTTGGCTAAACTACTGGCTCTGCAACTATTACCATTTAACCTGGTAGAGTCTGCTCCCTTCCGTGACTTCGCAAAATGTGCAGTTCCACAGTGGCAGGTGCCAAGTCGGCATTACTTTTCCCGTAAGGCCCTGCCATCCCTATACCAACATGTGGAAGGCAATGTAGTGTCATCCCTGGCCAAGTCAGTCAGCCGTAAGATACACTTGACGGCTGACACTTGGTCAAGCAAACATGGGCAGGGACGGTACATTTCTGTCACTGCTCACTGGGTGACACTGCTTGCCAGTGGAAGGGATTGTAGCCAGGGCTCGGTGCTGCAGCCAGTGTTGCCCCCACGTCTGCAAACAGCTGGTGGTGTCGCTGATCCGGGTAGATCGATCACTTCTACCCCCTCCTGCTCCTCCTCCTCTACCTCCTCCATGCCCTCCTCTGCAGAATGGTCCTTTGAATATGATGAGATACCACGTAAACGTTCAAAGGGCTATTCTATGTCTCAGGCCAAAAGGTGTCACGCAGTGCTGCAGCTTGTGTGTCTAGGGGACAGGCAGCACACTGCCCCTCAGATTCTTGGGGCTCTGCAGGCACAGGCCCAGAGGTGGTTGACACCACGCCAGCTGCAGCCAGGGATGGTGGTTACTGATAATGGGTCAAACCTCCTGGCCGCCCTTCGTCAGGGAAAGTTAACCCATGTGCCATGCCTGGCGCATGTCCTGAATCTCGTGGTACAGCGGTTTTTGAACTCGTACCCGGGAATGCAGGATGTGCTAAGGATGGCAAGAAGGGTGTGCAGTCACTTCAGTGCCACTGCACGTTTGGCCGAAGTGCAGCGCGAGTTTCACCTGCCGGTACACCGCCTCATCTGTGACATGCCCACCCGCTGGAACTCCACCTTGGCTATGCTGCAGCGCCTGTACACGCAGCAGAGGGCCCTCAATGAATACCTATGCGAGTACGGCACCAGCACTGGCTCTGCGCGCCTGGGCTTCTTTTCACCACGGCAGTGGCTTTTGATTAAGGATGCATGCGCTGTCCTCTCGCCATTTGAGGAGGCCACAAGGATGGTCAGCCGGGACAGCGCATGCATCAGTGACACCCTACCGGTACTGTTTTTGTTGGAGCACACTCTGCGTGGCATTATGGACAGGGCACTGGAGGCAGAGCAGCAGGAGGAAGAGGAGGACTTCCTTGCCTCTCAAGGCCCCCTTTATCCTGAGAATCCTGACCCCATTATGCCTAGCTCCCAGAGGCCCGAGCAGGATCCAGGGGTGGAAGAGGAGGAGGAGGACGATTCTGCGGGAACTTTTGCAGGGTTTGAGGAGGAGGAGGAGGAAGACATGCGGCAATCTGCAAGGCCTAGTTTGACTCCCTCGGGACACTTTGGAGTAGTACGTGGCTGGGAGGAGGAGGAGCCCGTTGAAGATAATGTCGTTATGAGTGACCCCGAGGAGTCAGCTTCTCAGGCCTTCGCTAATTTGCGACGCATGGGAAACATCATGCTCCAGAGCCTGCGAAAGGACCCCAGAATCAAGGCCATTAAAGAGACTAACCACTATTGGTTGGCCACCCTACTTGACCCCCGGTACAAGTGTAAAGTCTCGGAGCTTTTCCCATCCACCCATAGAGTCCACAGGATCAAATCCCTTGAGGACAGTCTCAAGAGGAATCTGGTGAACATGTTCCCCGACTCCCGTAGGGTGCAGGGGCGGGGACAACCTACCATGGATTCTACTGGTGGTCACGAGAGGAGCGTTGGAGAAGGCGTGCGGTTGACGGATGCCTTTCGGTCTTTTTTTAGTCCTCACCGCCCAGGCCTCTCAGCTGCCACATCGCATCGACAGCGTCTGCATCACATGGTGGACGATTACGTGAGGGCACAAAGTGACACAGAGGGCTTTTCATGTGACGAATCCGATCCACTGGCATACTGGGTCTTAAGATTAGACCACTGGCCAGAACTGGCCCAGTATGCCATGGAGTTGTTGGCCTGCCCTGCTTCCAGTGTCCTATCGGAACGGGCATTCAGCGCAGCAGGAGGATTCGTCACAGACCATCGAACTTGACTCTCCACCGACTCAGTCGACCGTTTGACATTCATTAAGATGAATCAGTCGTGGATATCAAGCTTTGATGCACCTGATGCAGACCTTGTAGACTAGGCTATCGTTGTGATGTGGCAGTTGAGCCTCAGTTTAAGCCTGGACCATGGTGCCACCCTCAAACCCTCCTCTCATTCTCTTTACGTTCACAGAACCTCATTTTGGTTATGACAAAAACGACAATGTTTGCGCACCTGTTCCACAGGTGCACACCTTTACAATTTTTGGGCCTCCTTCAACACCAGCTCTTTGGGGTTAAGGTGGGGAGGCTATGCTAAAACAAAAACGACAATGTTTGCGCACCTGTTCCACAGGTGCACACCTTTACAATTTTTGGGCCTCCTTCAACACCAGCTCTTTGGGGTTAAGGTGGGGAGGCTATGCTAAACAAAAACGACAATGTTTGCGCACCTGTTCCACAGGTGCACACCTTTACAATTTTTGGGCCTCCTTCAACACCAGCTCTTTGGGGTTAAGGTGGGGAGGCTATGCTAAACAAAAACGACAATGTTTGCGCACCTGTTCCACAGGTGCACACCTTTACAATTTTTGGGCCTCCTTCAACACCAGCTCTTTGGGGTTAAGGTGGGGAGGCTATGCTAAACAAAAACTACCATGTTTGCGAACCTGTTCCACAGGTGCACACCTTTACAATTTTTGGGCCTCCTTCAACACCAGCTCTTTGGGGTTAAGGTGGGGAGGCTATGCTAAAACAAAAACTACCATGTTTGCGAACCTGTTCCACAGGTGCACACCTTTACAATTTTTGGGCCTCCTTCAACACCAGCTCTTTGGGGTTAAGGTGGGGAGGCTATGCTAAACAAAAACTACCATGTTTGCGAACCTGTTCCACAGGTGCACACCTTTACAATTTTTGGGCCTCCTTCAACACCAGCTCTTTGGGGTTAAGGTGGGGAGGCTATGCTAAACAAAAACTACCATGTTTGCGAACCTGTTCCACAGGTGCACACCTTTACAATTTTTGGGCCTCCTTCAACACCAGCTCTTTGGGGTTAAGGTGGGGAGGCTATGCTAAACAAAAACTACCATGTTTGCGAACCTGTTCCACAGGTGCACACCTTTACAATTTTTGGGCCTCCTTCAAAGCCAGCTCTTTGGGGTTATGGTGGGGAGGCTCCGCCAACACCAAAACTACCATGTTTGCGCACCTGTTCCACAGGTGCACACCTTCATAATTTTTACGCCTTCTTCAACACCAGCTCTTTGGGCTTACAGTGGTATGGCTCCGCCAACACCCAAACAACAATTTTTGCGCACCTGTCACACAGATGCATATCATTGTAATTTTTTTCCTTACAAAGGCAATTATTGCTTTCATTACCAGCACTTTCATAGGGATATGGTGTCAAGGCATCGTCCGCACCACCAAATGCCCAATTTTTAAGCATCCTTTACTTCTATTCAAAGTCAAGAGACAACAGTATTCATCCAAAACATCTCTAATCTTGTTCACTCTGCACTACATTGTGGCCCCTACCCCTAACCCTCAATGTATCCGTGCATATATGTCTGTTTCTTGTGAGATTTCAAGTTAAAGTGCACCAAACACCATTTTACATGAAATAAAGTGCAATTACATACATCTTTGGACTTCTTGAAACATTTGGTAATAAAAGCCCCATTGTGGAAATACACCCGTTAATTATATGCACATTTAAAGAGACAGCACCTTTTTCCAAAAAAACCTCTAATCTTGTTCCCAGTGCACTGCATTATGTCCCCATCATACACATTGGCTGAGCCGTTGATTAGGAGCAAAAGAAAGGTGCGGTTAAGCAAAAAAGTCATTTTTGAAGGTTTGGTATGCTGTAATTCTGGTTCTGGACATGCTACAGAGCTGAAACTTCACAGGTACAACTTTTAGACCACCCAGACACTAAATCCAAAGAAATCTCTTTTTTTTTTTTTTTTTTTATTTTTTCAATAATTGGCTATCTATCAAAAACGACAATTTTTAAGAACTTTTTTTTGTGTGATTAATAGTCCCTGGGGCATGACCCAGAACCCTAGGCACTTTTTAGGGGCATTTATTGGGTTTTAGGGCTTAAAAATGGTGTTTTTTGATTACAGAAGTTCGGGTCCCATTGATTTCAATGGGGTTCTGAAATCCGAACCGAACTTTCGTGAAGTTCGGGTGTTCTGGTCGAACCGAACTTTTCAAAAGTTCGATCATCCCTAATCTTCGGATCTATTGACCATTTTAGCAAGCAGTTTTTAGTGGAGGTGATGTCTGCTTAAGCATTTTTTCATCAAATGGTCATATTGAATTGCCTGTGTTTGTGACAGATTTACTATAAGAAGTCATTTTGTTGAAGTACATCCTGATAGAATATATTTATTGTTCAGCTGATAATTCTCCACCTGACTCAGTTGATTTTTAAATCGACTTTTGTCAAGCCAGGTGGTGCTTGCTGGGCCACCCATGGTTCGAAGTTTTGCAAGAATTGCCCAAAACTGAAGCTGCCTATGGTAAGATAAAGGTTGATGATTGGATGTTTTTATAACTTTGTGACTTTAACGGACAATTGCGCGGTCGTGCAACGCTGTACCTAAACAAATTTGACGTCCTTTTTTTCCCACAAACAGAGCTTTCTTTTGGTGGTATTTGATCACCCATGGTGATTTTTGATCACGCGCTATAAACAAAAAAAGAGCGTCAATTTTGCAAAAATAACAATATTTTTCACATTTTTTTATATGAAATTCCCCCAAAAAAATGTAAAAATCTAAATTTTTTAACATTTTCAGCCAATTTGTTTTATGCTACATATGTTTGGTAAAAAAAGCGTATTTTGATTGGTTTGCGCAAAAGTTATCGCGTTTACTAACAAAGGGAAAGATTTTTGTCATTTTTGTTGTTTTTTTTAACGCGTAATGGCGGCAATCTGCGATTTTTTTTGCAGTACTGCAACATTGCGGCGGACAGATCGGACCCTTGAATGACATTTTTTACACTTTTGGGGTTACCAGTGACATTTCTACAGTAATCAGTGCTATAAATATGCACTGTTACTGTAAAATTACACTGGCAGTGAAGGGGTTAACTTTTTTGAGAGGGAGGGGTTATGTGTGTCCCTAGGGGCGTGATTCTAACTGTGATTGGCTGTGGCTTGAGGTGTAGGAACAGTGATCAACGGTCCTACATAGTAGAACCGTATGATCACTATTCCTACACAGGGGAGAATGACAGGCGGCTTGTTTACATTAGTCGCCTGCCTTTCTCCCTCTCCACCGACGATCGCGAGTGACCGGTGGACGATAGAGTCCGCCGGTCACGCGTGCGGGGGGGGGGTACGTGACCGCGCGGGAGCGCGCCTCCGGCAGCGCGCACTCGCTGCCGAGACCCTCACAGGCTATCAACGTAGACCTACGTCGCTTTGCCTGTGAGGGGCTGACCGCCGCAGTAAATAGTCGTGCGGCGGTCGGCAAGCGGTTAAGTTATAGCTAACATCAGATTAAATAGGGTCCTTTCACACGGGGCGCTCCGTATGTCTGCAAATCATCCTATTTTTTTGCGGATGATATACGGACACAATGTATGTCAATGGGATTGCGGATGTCAGTGGATGAACATCCGCTGACATCCGATTTTCTTCCTTTCAGTTCTGTTCCGTTTTTTGGATTGGAACAGAACCCTATTTTTCCTCCGTTCAAAAAACGGAAAGGAAGGAAAATCGGATGTCAGCGGTGTCATCCGCTGACATCCGCAATGCCCATAGACTTACATTATGTCCGTATATCATCCGCAAACGGATGGGATGATATGCGGACATACTTGTGTCATCCGCTCCGTGAAAAAAAAAAAAAAAAAAGGACCGGAGCGGAGCCAAAAAACTGATCACCCGTGTGAAAGAGCCCATAAGTTGATGAAAATGTTATGTTTATCACAATAATGTATAGGAAATGCATCTTGTTTTGTCAACACTGTTTCAATATTTGCATTTGATGATTTTATGAATTCCAAAAGATGGCATCCTACTAAATACCTTTTTTTTATATTACTATCCAATTATAACTAGTTTTCAGGTGCTAACAGAAAAATATGTATTCTTGAAAATCTTGAAGATTGTTTAAATTGTGTGCCACAAAAGAGCTTAGTTTGACATCAATTTCATACTGGCAATACTGTCATATTAGTGCATTTTATGCTAAGAAAAGCAGCATCCCTTCCCTAACAACAACATACTGTACACTTTTCATTGCAGCAATCCACGGAAATTTTAGGTAGTGATGCTTATTGGCAAAATCACTGCCATAAAAAAACTGCTCCATGACCTTTCCTTAAGGACAAGGCCACACAGGACTTTTCTTTTTTTTTGCCTGTTAACCATTGTCACTAGGGGGAAATAGGAAATTCAAACTTATACAGTTGTCATCAGAATAGGAAGTGAGGGGAATTTTTCCAACAGGGACAACTTTTAGGGTGACAGCTGTCTAAAATACAATTTTCCTGCTATTTTGAGAAATTTTCCCTGACTTCATGTTGCATCCGCAGTGCAGGAAGTGAAGGTACATCTCCCCAATATACCATAGACAGCAAAAAAATGTAAAAAGTTTTAGCTATTGCTTGCTGCATCCAAAAATAATATTCCAATGTTTTGGCTAGACACATATTTTGAGGGAAACCTAAAATAGCTCTGATCTTTGATAAATATATAATATACAAATAAATCCAAATGTATACTAAGAGAAATATGAAGGCCATCTTTGTTAACCTATTGTGATATTCTAATTGCCTGGCTGTCATGATAATCTAATGAATTCAGCACTTCCTGACCTGACATAAGCATGCCCCTCAGGAGTTCTGACTTTCTTTGACCTCACCTGCTGCATGATTGCTCTAGTTTAGTAACTCATAAATCATGGAAATTATGGATCAGTAAGGCTTCCAGGTGACTAGCATTTCTAGAAGACAGTTAACAAAGGACGCCCCTACCCAAACGCATCTCTGTTACCTTAAAATGATGGCAAGTGATAGGAGGTTTGCTGGTGCTGCCTTGAAAATTGATGTCATGGTCTTCCCTGGAGAAGACAGCAGTGTCTAATATAGCTTGTGCTCCTTCATCCTTACAATCATCCTTAATCCCACAAAATAGATAATGGATCTTTTCACTACATACATACATTTGTTGAAAAAATGTTAAGGTATTTTAGGTACATGGTGATTGCATTGAACACAAAATCTATTGATCTGCCTATGTGTGTGTGGTCTACTTATGTTTGATGTCTAAGAACTATGTCATACGTTCACCAGTTTCAGACCATCCTAATTCCAAAGAGGCATCTGATGCCCAATGGACAGCAGTTCGCTGATAGCAAATACTGAGGTCTGAATGATATTAATCAGTCTGCAGTGTAGAGAAGCCCCTGCAGGGCTCAGCAGGCATGCTCCATCTAGGGTTTCAATAACAAAACCTTTTTAATGCGTCTGACTAGTCATCCCCAGCTTGAACTCGGCTCTGCCGGCCAGTGTCGAGTAACTGGATCTCAGGAGGTGCACAATGCGAATACTATTTTGGGCGAGATGTTATCACATTAGGGTTGGCCTGTTGCACGTGGTCACATAGTGTTTAAACCAAGGTGGCCTAAGATACTGTCTTTATTCTTATTACAGTATGCTAGAAGCTATGGTTAAGTACAGTACAAATTGATAGATAGAATAAAGGAAGCATGGATAGACAAGATGCCGTAGATAGATAGATAGATAGATAGATAGATAGATAGATAGATAGATAGATAGATAGATAGATAGATAGATAGATAGATAGATAGATAGATAGATAGATAGATAGATAGATAGATAGATAGATAGATGGATAGACGGATAGACGGATAGACGGATAGACGGATAGACGGATAGACGGATAGACGGATTGACGGATAGACGGATAGACGGATAGACGGATAGACGGATAGACGGATAGACAGATAGACAGATAGACAGATAGACAGATAGATAGATAGATAGATAGATAGATAGATAGATAGATAGATAGATAGATAGATAGATAGATAGATAGATAGATAGATAGATAGATAGATAGATAGATAGATAGATAGATAGATAGATAGATCAAAAAATTGTAGGATCATTCATCATTGCTGCAGGGAAGCCTTATTGTAATTTGCTAATTATAAAAGAGAACAGCATATTATGCACATGAAATGCAAGCTTGTACCCAACACAGAGCCACACACACAAGCATACTGTACAATGGAAGTAGCAGCATATTTCCAAATGTACCTCTTCTAATGTCACAGAATCATGTGAACATGGATTTTTGTAGAAGCAAATAAAATATTTTAATTCATTTTTTAATGTTAGATTGTTTTCCTTAGTTACCCAGGCTTGAAATTTTCCCATAAAAAAAAAAAAAAATCAAAATCCTAAATTACCTAATGGTACTATCTTCCTTATAAAATAAATAATTACTTTTTTTGCATTACTTTCTCATACTCTGATATGTGTGCGATCATGCCAATCTAAAAGCTGGCAATTCTATTACTCCACCTACAGTACACCTATGTGACTAGGGAAAACACAAAATATTTTCAATCTGATCTATGCAATATTTTTCCTACAAAATGTAAATATATATAAAATTAAGCCACCCATAATATTTAGGATGCCACACTGCTTGCACGCAAGCAAATAATATCTGCGCAGCAAGGATGGTAGTTAGCTAACTAAAAATTTTCTAAGTTCTATATCATAACCAATGGGGAGAATTTACTATAAAGAAGAAATAGAGACCATTTACTTATGAAAATGAAGCTCACTGAGGCTTGTTAATACAATAAAGCCATGTTCACTTCAATCAAGCAATCGCAAGCTAAAAAAAAATTTTTTTTTGTAATTTATTAAAAGCAGTTCTGTGGTGTACCAGCAAATTTGAGGGCTAGTGGTTATTAAACAAACCTAGCTTGGATTCACAAGCTGTCTGATATCCAACATTCAGCAAACTTTGTGACTTACTCCACTGAAGTCAATGGGAAATACAGCTTGTTTTGCATTTCGGGCCATTTGTAGTGCTAATAAGCAACCTATTGTCAATCAAAAGACATGGAAAGGACACACTGCTACAATGCCAACATTAAAAAGAAAAAAAAAAAATATGGCAGGGACAGTTATTTTTAATGCGGCTTTGAAGACAACATTGAACATACACATATTCATTTAATTACAGATTTGGGCCATGCATTACAGTTGCATATGTTGTTACAGAACAGATTTTTAAAATATTATTCATTATTATATATCTACTCTATCTATCTATCTATCTATCTATCTATCTATCTATCTATCTATCTATCTATCTATCTATCTATCTATCTATCTATCTATCTATCTATCTATCTATCTATCTATCTATCTATCTATCTATCTATCTATCTATCTATCTATCTATCTTGCAGCCATTTGCTAAAATCATTTAAGTTCATTCTTCTTCCTCATGAATGTACACATAGCACCCCATACTGACAGAAAAACACAGAATTGTTGACATTGTTGCAGATTTATTAAAAAAGAAAAACTGAAATATCACATGGTCCTAAGTATTCAGACCCTTTGCTGTGACACTCATATATTTAACTCAGGTGCTTTCCATTTCTTCTGATCATCCTTGAGATGGTTCTACACCTTCATTTGAGTCCAGCTGTGTTTGATTATACTGATTGGACTTGATTAGGAAAGCCACACACCTGTCTATATAAGACCTTCCAGATCACAATGCATGTCAGAGCAAATGAGAATCATGAGGTCAAAGGAACTGCCTGAAGAGCTGAGAGACAGAATTGTGGCAAGGCACAGATCTGGCCAAGGTTACAAAAAGATTTCTGCTGCACTTAAGGTTCCTAAGAGCACAGTGGCCTCCATAATCCTCAAATGGAAGACGTTTGGGATGACCAGAACCCTTCCTAGAGCTGGCCGTCCGGCCAAACTGAGCTATCGGGGGAGAAGAGCCTTGGTGAGAGAGGTAAAGAAGAACCCAAAGATCACTGTGGCTGAGCTCCAGAGATGCAGTCAGGAGATGGGAGAAAGTTGGAGAAAGTCAACCATCACTGCAGCCCTCCACCAGTCGGGGCTTTATGGCAGAGTGGCCCGACGGAAGCCTCTCCTCTCCATGTGTAAGACACATAAAAGCCCGCATGGAGTTTGCTAAAAAACACCTGAAGGACTCCAAGATGGTGAGAAATAAGATTCTCTGGTCTGATGAGACCAAAATAGAACTTTTTGGCCTTAATTCTAAGCGGTATGTGTGGAGAAAACCAGGCACTGCTCATCACCTGTCCAATACAGTCCCATCAGTGAAGCATGGTGGTGGCAGCATCATGCTGTGGGGGTGTTTTTCAGCTGCAGGGACAGGACGACTGGTTGCAATCGAGGGAAAGATGAATGCGGCCAAGTACAGGGATATCCTGGACAAAAACCTTCTCCAGAGTGCTCTGGACCTCAGACTGGGCCGAAGGTTTACCTTCCAACAAGACAATGACCCTAAGCACACAGCTAAAATAACGAAGGAGTGGCTTCACAACAACTCTGTGACTGTTCTTGAATGGCCCAGCCAGAGCCCTGACTTAAACCCAATTGAGCATCTCTGGAGAGACCTAAAAATGGCTGTCCACCAACGTTTACCGTCCAACCTGACAGAACTGGAGAGGATCTGCAAGGAGGAATGGCAGAGGATCCCCAAATCCAGGTGTGAAAGACTTGTTGCATCTTTCCCAAAAAGACTCCTGGCTGTATTAGATCAAAAGGGGGCTTCTACTAAATACTGAGCAAAGGGTCTGAATACTTAGGACCATGTGATATTTCAGTTTTTCTTTTTTAATAAATCTGCAACAATGTCAACAATTCTGTGTTTTTCTGTCAGTATGGGGTGCTATGTGTACATTCATGAGGAAGAAGAATGAACTTAATTGATTTCAGTAAATGGCTGCAATATAACAAAGAGTGAAAAATTTAAGGGGGTCTGAATACTTTCCGTACCCACTGTATATATATATATATATATATATATATATATATAGTGTCTCATAAAAGTGAGTACACCTCACACATTTTTGTAAATATTTTCATGTGACAACACTGAAGAAATGACACTTTGCTACAATGTAAAGTGGTGAGTGCACGGCTTGTATAACTGTGTAAATTTGCTGTCCCCTCAAAATACCTCAACACACAGCCATTAATGTCTAAACCACTGGCAACAAATGTGAGAACACGCCTAAGTGAAAATGTCCAAATTGGGCCCGATTAGCCATTTTTCCTCCCTGGTGTCCTGTGACTCGTTAGTGTTACAAGGTCTCAGGTGTGAATGGGGAGCAGGTGTGTTAAATTTGGTGTTATCGCTTTCACTCTTTCACACTGGTCACTGGATGTTCAATATGGCACCTCATGCAAAGAACTCTCTGAGGATCTGAAAAAAAGAATTGTTGCTCTACATTAAATTGGCCTAGGCTATAAGAATATTGGCAAGACCCTGAAACTGATCTGCAGCACGGTGGCCAAGACAGCACCGCACATTGTATCAAATTGGTCTGCATGGCTGCCGTCCCAAAAAGGAGCTTCTTCTAAAGATGATGCACAAGAAGGCTCACAAACAATTTGTTCAAGACAGGCAGACTGACATGGAATACTGGAACCATGTCCGGTGGTCTGATGAGACCAAGATAAACATATTTGGTTCAGATGGTGTCAAGCGTGTGTGGCAGCAACCAGGTGAGGAGTACAAAGACAAGTGTGTCTTGCCTACAGTCAAGCATGGTGGTGGAAGTGTCATGGTATGGGGCTGCATGAGTGCTGCCGGCACTGGGGAGACACAGTTCACTGAGGGAACCATGAATGCCAACATGTACTGTGACATACTGAAGCAGAGCATGATCCCTTCCCTTCAGAAACTGGGCCACAGGGCAGTATTCCAACATGATAACAACCCCAAACACATCTCCAAAACAATCACTGCCTTGTTAAAGAAGCCGAGGGTAAAGGCGATGGACTGGTCAAGCATGTCTCCAGACCTAAACCCTATTGAGCAACTGTGGGGCATCCTCAAACGGAAGGTGGAGGAGGGCATCTCTAACATCCACCAGCTCTGTGATGTCATCATGGAGGAGTGGAAGAGGACTCCAGTGGCAACCTGTGAAGCTCTGGTGAACTCCATGCCCAAGAGGGTTAAGGCAGTGCTGGAAAATAATTGTGGCCACACAAAATATTGACACTTTTGGCCCAATTTAGACATTTTCACTTAGGGGTGTACTCACTTTTGTTGCCAGTGGTTTAGAGATTAATTGGTGTGTGTTAATTATTTTGAGGGGACAGTAAATTTACACTATTATACAAGCTGTACACTCACTACTTTACATTGTAGCAAAAGTGTAATTTCTTCAGTGTTGTCATATTAAAAGATATAATAAAATATTTACAAAAATGTAAGTTGAGGGGTGTACTCACTTTTGTGAGATACTGTATATATATATATATATATATATATATATATATATATATATATAGAGAGAGAGAGAGAGAGAGAGAGAGAGAGAGAGAGAGAGAGAGAGAGAGAGAGAGAAAGAGAGAGCTACTTTTATACGCACATGAACTTTAATAACATGCCAGTCTTAGTCAGTAGGATTCAATATTAAGTTGTACCAGCTTCAACTCTTCTGGGAAAGCTGTCCACAAGGTTTAGGAGCGTGTCTATGGGAACGTTTGACCATTTTTCAATAAAACACATTTGTGAGGTCAGGCAGGCTCTAATTCACCCCAAAGGTGTTCTATCAGGTTGAGGTCAGGACTCAAACTCGCTCATCCATGTTTTTATGGACCTTGTTTTGTTCATTGGTTCAAATCATTTGGTAGAGGGGGGTTTATGGTGTGGGGTTGTTTTCAGGGGTTGGCCTTGGCCCCTGTCAGGGCACAAACACCAGGAGAAGGGCTCTAGGACCCAGCAGCGCTATCAGCACTTTGGCAGGAGAAGGACTTTAGGACCCAGCAGCACTACCAGCAATTTACCTGGGCCTATTTAAGGAAACCTGCCAGTGATTTTAGTTGCTGGTTGATCTTCAGCTCCTCCAGTGTGTTATCCCTGTGATATTCCAGTTCCTGTCTCCTGTTACCAACCCGGCTTGTCCTTGACCTGTCTCCTGATTGCTTCCTGTGTTTGACCTCGGCTATCCACCTGACCACGCTTGCTCTGATATCCACCTGGCTCCTGATCTTGGCTATCCACCCGACCACGTTCCAGTCTCAGCATTATCCAAGTCCTGCAAACACCTCACGGGCGCCACCTGTCTGCTGATTCCACTCCAGCACTCCAGCTGTACTCTGGATCCTCCTGCACACAATCCAGCAGGCGACCCGTGCTACTTTGGGCCTGACCTCTCCTGTTCTCATCCTCAGGGGGGTCTGGAACTTAGCCGCAAGGGAAGCCCTCTCTCTCCATTGGCCTCTAGCACCAGGTACGTGATAGTATCAACCAGCCAAGATGTCTGAGGCCGAGAGAGGTGCTTCCGCATTAGAGGCCCTATGTCAGCAGATTACAGTTCTTACACAAGCAGTCCAGAGCTTACAAGATGGCTACTTTCAGCTGGAAGGACGCCTTCACCCTCTCAGTTGTTCTGCTACAGCCGCACCTGCTATGGGTTTACCCCCTCTGGAGCCCAGAGTTCCCACTCCCGATCGCTTTTCAGGTGACCGACGGAAATTCAGGGCTTTCAAAAATGCTTGTGACCTTTACTTTGCCCTGCAACCAAGGACTTTTTCTCTTGAGACTGTCAAGGTGGGTTTCATCATTTCACTCTTATCTGATGAGCCACAGTCCTGGGCTCATAATCTCATTGAGCAAAAGAACTCAGTCTTGGATTCAGTTTTCACCTTCTTTGAAGCTATGGCTACCTTATATGATGATCCACAACGGACTGCCACCGCAGAGTCGGCCCTTCATGCTCTTGTACAAGGCAGACGACCTGTGGAGGATTACATTGTGAAATTTCGCAAGTGGTCAGCTGATACTGGGTGGAATGATGCCGCCCTAAAATACCAGTTCCGGCAAGGCTTATCTGAGTCTCTCAAGGACGAGTTGGCTAGGATTGAGGCTCCCGCCTCACTAGAAAGTCTCATCCAAGTCTCTATCCAACTAGACCGACGGCTGCGGGAGCGAAGGTCCGAACGCACTCAGACCCTTCGACCCACATGGATAATGCCAAAGGTCCCAGGACCAACACTCCCAGCCTCTATTCCCCAGTCCATGAATATGTCCGATGAGGAACCCATGCAAACTGGCCTACTCCGCCCTGCTTTAACCCCTGAAGAGAGAGCACGCAGACGACAGGATAACTTGTGTCTCTACTGTGGGACTTCGGGCCACTTCCTTCGCAGTTGTCCTGTTCGCCCAAGGAAGTCCAGCCTTCCACGCCCCTCTTACCTTCAGTTGTCTGGGACTATATCCACTCATTTAATTCTCCCCATCTCTCTGCAGGTGGATGGAAAGGAAGTAAAGCTGCAGGCGATCATTGACTCTGGAGCCTGTAGTTGCTTCCTGGATATCAACCTAGCCAAGAACTTGCGCATACCCCTGAAACTGAAGGAACAAAGACTTGATGTACATTTAGCAGATGGCACTGCTCCTAGCTCTGGACCAGTCACTCAGGAGACTATCCCTGTCCTTGCCACAACAGAAGCAGGCCATCGGGAATTCCTCCGCTTTGATGTCATCAGGTCTCCTATTTTCCCAGCCATCCTAGGGATACCCTGGCTACGGGCCCACAACCCGCAAATTGACTGGCCCAAGGGAGAAATCATCTTCTCATCTTCCTATTGTCAGCAACACTGTGGCGTCCCCACGCCTGTCAACTCTTCAGTGTGTCTCTCCGTTCAACCTACACCGGATCCCTGTCATGCTGTTCCTTCAGCCTACCTTGACTTCCTTGATGTGTTTGACAAAAAAGGTGCCGATGCCTTGCCCCCACATCGGTCCTACGACTGCCCAATTGAGTTGCTACCTGGAGCAGAAGTCCCCTTTGGGCGCATCTTTCCGTTATCCGAAGTGGAGCTGGAGGCCCTCCGACAATATATAGATGAAAACCTTGCCAAAGGATTCATCCGCCCTTCATCGTCACCTGCTGGAGCTGGCATTTTCTTCGTCGAGAAGAAGGATCGTTCTCTCAGACCATGCATTGACTATAGGGACCTTAATAAAATTACTATCAAGAACAGATACCCACTCCCTCTCGTCCCTGAGTTATTCCAAAGATTTCGAACAGCCCAGGTTTTCACGAAGTTGGACTTGCGGGGGGCCTATAACCTGGTTCGTATTAGGGAAGGTGATGAGTGGAAGACCGCCTTCCGAACACGCTTTGGTCACTTTGAGTACCTTGTGATGCCCTTCGGGCTATGTAATGCCCCTGCCACATTCCAACATTTTGTGAATGATATTTTCAGAGAATACCTTGACCTGTTCTTAATCGTCTATCTGGACGACATACTAATTTTCTCAGCCTCGCTTGAACTCCATCGAGAGCACGTCAGAAAAGTGTTAAAGACCTTAAGAACCCATGGCTTATATGCTAAAGCAGAAAAGTGTGAGTTCGAGAAACAATCTATCCAGTTCTTAGGACTCATAATCTCCACGAAAGGGATTTCCATGGATCCTCAGAAGGTATCAGCAATCTTGGAGTGGCCTGCACCTTCTGACAAGAAAGGGGTCCAGAGGTTTGTGGGCTTCGCTAATTTTTATAGGAAATTTATTCGGAATTTCTCAACTATTATTGCCCCGATCACCCAGCTCACTCGCCTGCACTCACGCTTCTCCTGGAACCAAGATTCTCAAGCGGCTTTCGAAAACCTGAAGGCTCTCTTCACCTCTGCTCCAGTGTTGCAACACCCTGACCCAGCTCTTCCCTTTGTCCTTGAGGTGGACGCATCCGAAGTAGCTACGGGAGCCGTGCTCTCGCAGCGTCAGGGCCCAAAGGCCCTGCTCCACCCAGTAGCCTATTGCTCCAGGAAGCTGAATCAGGCCGAAAGAAACTATGACGTGGGTGACAGAGAACTCCTGGCAATTAAAGTCGCTCTCGAAGAATGGAGGTACCTCCTGGAGGGCGCTAACCATCCAATTATGATCTTCACAGATCACAAAAATTTGGAATATTTAAGATCTGCAAAACGCCTAAGACCTCGACAAGCCAGGTGGGCCTTATTCTTTTCGAGATTTAATTTCCACTTGACATACCGCCCAGGTTCCAAAAATGGGAAAGCCGATGCCCTGTCCAGGATGTTCCCCGAATCTGCTGAATGTGCTCCTCCAAGCACTATCTTATCTGCCCAAAATTTTTTGCTGATTCAACCTAACCTAAAGGCATCCATTGAACAAGCTTCTGTATCGTGCCCCGAATCCGAACATGACTCGTTAAGGAGGCAGGGTGGATTACTTTGGCACCAGGACAAAATCTTTGTACCTCAAGAAGTTAGGTCTCTGGTTCTCAGGGCATTCCACGACCACCAACTTGCAGGGCACTTTGGGGCCCGTAAAACTAACGAGCTCATTCAGCGGTCCTTTTGGTGGCCTAACCTCAGTCGGGACTGTAGATCCTACGTCAAGTCATGCACCATATGTCTACGTAGCAAAAGTGACAAAGTCAAAGCCTGGGGGTTATTAAGACCCTTGCCTATCCCTAATCGCCCCTGGGAAATGATTTCTATGGATTTTATTGTTGATCTTCCTCCCTCTGAAAGATTCACGACCATCCTTGTTGTGGTAGACCGATTATCAAAAATGGCCCACTTCATACCAATGATTGGTACTCCCTCTGCAGCGGAAACCGCTCACATGTTTATCAAGGAGATCATAAGACTTCATGGACTACCAAAGAACATTGTTTCGGATCGGGGGGTGCAATTCACCTCTAGGTTTTGGAGAGCCCTTTGTAAAGCCTTGGAAGTGGAACTCTGCTTATCATCTGCCTACCATCCCCAAAGTAATGGGCAAACGGAGCGTACTAACCAAACCCTCGAGCAATACCTCCGCTGCTTTTCAGCTTTTTCCCAAGATGACTGGGCATCCCTGCTTCCGCTGGCGGAATTTGCCTATAATAACTCTGTCCATTCAGCTACAAATCAGTCCCCATTCTGGGCTAATTATGGATTCCACCCTGCTGCCCTGCCTGAAATTATGCCTGAAACTTCTGTACCCACTTTGCAGGACAGACTTGTTTTCATTCAAAACAATTATCAGGTCCTCCGGGAGTCCATACAGAAAGCCCAAGTGGATTACAAAAAACACTTTGATCGGAAACGGAGGGGAAATCCTTCCTTCAAGGTTGGGGACAAAGTGTGGCTGTCTACTGCCAACCTGAAATTGGCCTGCCCTTCACGGAAGCTAGGGCCAAGGTATATTGGGCCTTTTCAGATCAAACGGGAAATTAACCCAGTGGCTTACGAACTATCTTTGCCTGACTCATATAGGATCCATCCGGTTTTTCACACCTCCTTGCTTAAACCAACTGTTCCAGATCCATTTCCAGGGAGAGTGGAGCCACCTCCACCGCCAGTGATGATTGGTGAGGACACAGAATTCGAGGTGGAAGCAATCCTGGACTGCAGGAAGAGAGGGAGACAAACCCAATTCTTAATTAAATGGAAAGGGTATCCACCCGAAGAAAGCTCATGGGAACCCGAAGCCAATGTACATGCCCCCAGACTCCTCCAAGAGTTTAAGGACAAATACCCAGAGAAAATTTCTCAAATAGGCATCCGGAGGCTGCCCGTCAGGGGGGGGCACTGTCAGGGCACAAACACCAGGAGAAGGGCTCTAGGACCCAGCAGCGCTATCAGCACTTTGGCAGGAGAAGGACTTTAGGACCCAGCAGCACTACCAGCAATTTACCTGGGCCTATTTAAGGAAACCTGCCAGTGATTTTAGTTGCTGGTTGATCTTCAGCTCCTCCAGTGTGTTATCCCTGTGATATTCCAGTTCCTGTCTCCTGTTACCAACCCGGCTTGTCCTTGACCTGTCTCCTGATTGCTTCCTGTGTTTGACCTCGGCTATCCACCTGACCACGCTTGCTCTGATATCCACCTGGCTCCTGATCTTGGCTATCCACCCGACCACGTTCCAGTCTCAGCATTATCCAAGTCCTGCAAACACCTCACGGGCGCCACCTGTCTGCTGATTCCACTCCAGCACTCCAGCTGTACTCTGGATCCTCCTGCACACAATCCAGCAGGCGACCCGTGCTACTTTGGGCCTGACCTCTCCTGTTCTCATCCTCAGGGGGGTCTGGAACTTAGCCGCAAGGGAAGCCCTCTCTCTCCATTGGCCTCTAGCACCAGGTACGTGATAGCCCCTTAGCTGCAGTGAAGGGAACACTTAAGGCGTCAGCATAACAAGACATTTTGGACAATTTCATGCTGCCTTTGTGGGAACAGTTTGGGGAGGGCCCCTTTGTGTTCCAATGTAGCACCCTCCTAGGTAGGTGCTAGAGAGAGAGTATAGTTTTGGATCCTTTCTGCTTACCAGAAGGATTGCAGGTACTTCTTTATTGTTCTCTGCCTACCAGAGAGTAGGATCTGCTAGTGAGGTCAGCTCGATGTGTTCAGGTGAAACTCAGTTTGTCTGAAGAGTGTTTCAATAGGGAGGCATATTGGACAGCGGAAGGAAACCTGAAAAATGAGTGCACAGGCATTTTAGTACAGCCCTGTTGATTTGGCAGAAGAAAGTGCATTGGTGCATGCTGGGATACTGTATAAATGCCAGTAGCACATGTGCTCAGGGTCTTTCAGCTGGAGAGCGGAGCGGCTGCCTCCTCCTCTTTAGAAGTTGCCATGCGGCCTCAGGTGGTTGACCTGAAGGCCTAAAGAGCTAGAGAGGAACTGAACCCGGAGGTCTTGTAAAGCTGACTGGAAGGGAGACACTGGAAGGATCTGATCCTGTACATAATGAGTACAGATCTGTTTCAAGGGGCCAGTCCTGAGAGGGGCCATCCCTTCAGCTAGAAGAGTCAGTGGACGGGTGTCAGTATAGGGGATGCTAGAGAGTATCCTAAAGATAATGTAGTTCACTAAGTCTTTTGCTGGAGAAAGAGCAAGGAGACTTAACCCTTTCCATACATGTGGCAGTATGGTTAAAGCAGTGTGACTGCTTCCAGGAGCAACCTGGTGAGGCCAAGTGATAGTTGTCCTTATCAAATGTATATAGTTCCAGTTGGAGTATTCCACTATTCCCTTCTCCCATCCAAGTTCAACAATAAATACCAAAAACCAACACCCCTGGACTGTTTATTGAGTAAAAAGCCATTGGGAGTATGGATAAATGTGTGAACTGTACCCTAAGTGACTGTCTACTTGTAATCCAAGGAGGCCCAACAAGTCATCATACAGCAAGCCCTACGGGGACAGTGCTACATTTGGGGGCGTCATCTGGGATTTCCTCTGAGTTACAGCAGTGGTTGCTACCAGCTATGGCTGAGTATTAGACCAAGTAACACTATGTCTTCTCAAGTAAAATGCTGGAGTGGCAGTGGAGAAAGTAATGTCTGCTACAGTGTCACTAGTAAAGTGTACAGATTTTTTTTTCTGGTTGACACCAGTTAGTTAGTGTCAGCATCAGCGTCAGTTAGGGTCAATTCCAGATAGCGTCAGAGTTTAACCCTTTGGTTGCCAGTAACACTAACACACACACACACTATATACCTCCATTACTAGTATAGTGTCTGAATGGATCAACATCTTTGATCTGATCAGAACTATACCAGTGTCCCCAATAGTTTAGTGTTCCCAAAAATGCGGCGTTAACAGGATCACCCCTGACACCTGCCAGCACCTGGGTTCTCGTATGCAGCAGAGTGTCTGTGCTAGTGCCGTTCAACCTTCTGGTGAACTAGCGAGCACCAGCGGCCTAGTACATCCTGGTCGTAGACAAACCAGCACTGCAGTATCACTTGGGGACGTGACAAGTCCCATAAGTGCACAAGCTGGTGCAGTGGCTAATACAAGTAGTGGCCCGCAGCCACCAAGAACTCATAGAGCCCATAGTGCCCTTCCTGATGTGCTTGCAAATCCTGATTGGCAGCCCACAGATTCTGCAGCGCCCGTACTTCCCCCTTTCACTGGCCAACCCGGAATTCAAGTGGAAACAGCCAATTTTACTCCCCTTGATTTTTTGAGCTGTTTTTCACGGAGGATCTGTACGGATCTATTGTGAACCAAAGAAATTTGTATTCTAATCAATTTATCCAAATTTGACCCTTGCCAGACAATTTGGCTGGAAACCTATAATGGTTCCCGAATTTAAAACCTTTCTGGGCATATCCCTCAACATGGGCATTACTAAAAAGTGTGAGTTGCGGTCATATTAGCCCACTGACAAATTCATCATATGCCCGTGTTCTCTGCTGCCATGGCCAGGGCTCGATACGATTAAATATTGCGGTTCATGCACTTCAGTGACAATGAACTCTGTCGTCCTCGAGGTGACCCTGGATATGACCCGCTCCACAAAATTCGGCCCCTCGTAAACCACTTCAATCAAAGATTTTCAGCCTTGTTTATCCTTTGACAAGATGTCTGCATTGACAAGTCCCTGATTAAGTTTTCTGACTGCCTTGCTTTCAAACTGTTTTTCTCCAGCAAGTTTGCCAGATATGGGGTCAAAATGTATAAACTCTGTGTCAGGGCAACAGGCTATACATGTAGTTTTATGGTTTACGAGGGAAAAGATAGCAATGTGGAGCCCCCAACTGCCCAGACTATACCAGTGCTTCCTTATCAGTGTCCACTAGTAAGCAGATATAGGAGGAGTCCCTTTATAGTGTAGTTTAAGCAGTGTTTTCTGCAGCTAGCACATTTCTCTCATGCAAGGAGTAAGTATCTCCCATGGTTAAGAGAGGTGGGATTTATCCTTCCTTCTATGGATAGTGTAGGACCCATTGATATTAGGGTACTTTGACACAGTGGTGGGCTTAAGCACGATATGGCCATATGGTGTGACCGAATCCCCATTTTTCCATTTTTACTCATTTAGATCAGGTCTCAGTAGCATTGTTATATTTGAAAGATACTCCTTTTGTATGTGTGCGCTATCTCTGTGTTTATAATTGCCCAGGCTACATAGGGAGCAGCAGCAAGATTGTTTGGGACTTGGTGTCACCCTTATTCGGAAAGGGGTACCATTTATATGAGGACAACTTCTATATAAACGTGCCGCTTTTTAGACACCTCTTTCAATTAGGAATTGGCGCATGTGGCACCATGCGATCTAATCGCCGTAGCTTCCCCCAATGGATTGTAAATACCCCACTTAGTCAGGGGGAGAGAGCCTGCTTGAGGTGCAATGAATTGCTTGCAGTGAAGTGAAGGGACAAACGGAATGTTTTCGTTCTGTCTTCCGTTCATGCAGACATGATAGTAAAAATTACAACAGCGACTAGTGTTGAGAAGCCCTCCTCTGTGTCCATTACTACAACCGTAAAATGGGAGGGTGGACTTCAATGACCAGATGATGGGGCCATACTTAATTGCCCTCAAGGCCAGACGCTGGTGCAAAAAAGTTTCTGTATACTTATGTAGCACTGCCCCCTAGGAAGCTGCTGAGAATTGCACCTTCTGGATTCCCCTGGGTTACCCTTAGCAACTGATAGCAGACAAATAGCATTTCAGATCCTTGGCTCAGACAATAAACAGTCCAGGGGATGCTGGTTTTTGTGTTTTATTTTAGAACTGGGATGGGAGAAGGGATGAGTTGGATACTCCAACTTAAACTGTGCACAATCTTGAGGACAACTAACTGCAGTGTGCGGCAAGGCCGCTGCTTCACTTTGCCACTGAAGTAAGGATAAAGAAGACAGGATACATCACTGTTGTGCCAACCCACTGGGATAGTTACAAAACCTGTGTGTCACTGGCTGGGTTTCCTCTACTGTCCAACAGGCTCCCCTATTGGATACAGTGGGGACACTCCCTCAGACCAGATGAATCACACATGGACACATGCAACATGCAAAACTAACAATCAGGCTCCCCTGATAAGCAAATGGAGCTGCTAAGCTTTTATCCACCTAGCGCCTACCTAGGAGGGTGCTACACTTATTCCAATTGGCTCTTTTCAACGCTACTATACAAAGCATCTGGAAGAAGTGGATCCTTCCTAAAATTCCAGGAAGAGATCATCACAGCCCTTCTGTATCCAGAAGTTGCTGTGGCCCAATTTCCCAATCAAGATGCGGTGAGCCGGCTGCATGAGAGGCATTTTCTGGATGTCCTCCCTGGTACCCCTAACCAAAGAACATTCCAAAAAAGATGCCGGGTCTGTAGCAAGCGCGGATATAAGCATTACATCCACTTTTTTTGTCCCTCCTGTCCTGGCGGACCTGGTCTCTGCATCAGTGACTGTTTTCATCGCTAGCACACATTAGTGAAGTATTATTATAGGGTACAGCACGGCACAGTCTAGGGCACACTTTCACACAGGGTCTCGAAAGATGTTAGATGGCTATTACATTTTGAGAGACCCTAACCTGGAACGTTGATAGTTACAATAAAAGTGTAAATAAATAAATAAATAAATAAATAAAAAAATAAATAAACAAGACAAAAATAGTTGCTGTTTTATTGTTCCTACTGTTTTACTGTATTTTCTCCTATACTGTAATGTTTTATTGTTACTGTGTTACCCTTGTTTACTTTGCAGGTATGTAATTCTACTGTTTTACTGTACTGAATCTGTGTTTTATTTTTAACCATTGCTTGCTTTGCAGGTATGTCATTCTACTGTTTTACTGTACCATTACTGTGTTTTATTGTTAACCATTGTTTGCTTTGCAGGTACGCCATTCGACTGCAGCACTGATTTGCTTATTTTTTACAGCAACATGGATGTCTCTCACAATACATAAAATCAGCGACTCCAGCACTGTAGGAGGTAATTTCACCATTACAGTTAAAAAAAGAGCATATATAGTGAAGCATAGGGGCAGGGGTGGTCATAGGATTGCCCCTATGCTTTGCCATATATTTTTTACCCTTTTTTTTGCACAAATTGCGTTAAAAAAATTGTTTTATTGAGTTAATGTTTTATTGATACTGTGTTTTATCATTAACCATTGTTTGCTTTGCAGGTACGCCATTCAGCTGCACCACTGATTCGTTTATTTTGACAGCAACAGGGTTTGCTCTCACGTTGCCCACGGGCTGAACCCAAAAAAAAGAACAATGCATGTATGCCCATCATTAGAAGTGGGTGGATACAGGGTGGTATTCTAATGATGGGCATACCACCAATTAATTGATGTGAATGAAGGAATCTGTTTGGTTCTCTTTTTATATATATATATATATATATATATATATATACACACACACGTGCATCTCATAAAATTAGAATATCCTCAAAAGGTTTATTTATTTTAGTAGATGTATAATTTAAACCCGCGCTAGGAACGAAAAAATGCAATATGATGTGAAATTATATTTGAAATTGTTTTTGTAGCTGCTGTTCACTAAATATAAATTTAGGAAAAAGGTGATGTACTAAAAACAGCGCTTGCAAAAAATTATTTAAAAGTGCAAAATAAATCAATATAGTAATAATCGTAAAGTGCAGTAGTGCAAAATACAAATCAATGAATGCAATAAATATCACAATTCCAAGTGCAATGGTGCTAATATAATATTAATCAGTGCAATATGTGCAAAGTGCAATAGTGCTAAGTGCAATATTGCTTGGTGCAATACATAAATATAAAGTGAAAAAATATTGGGACAGTCCAATATAACTGTATAAATAAAATCCAATGCTCAGTGCAACGTGCTCAAAAAGTGCTGCTGTCATAAAGTGCAATCAGTGCTCCAACAAGTGCCAAGGTGCCACGAATCCCTTTGGGAATCCATTCACCAGATCTGCTGGACCTTCTTAGAAGGTCAAATGAGCCTTATGATATATCCAATAAACGGGACTCCTCCAGGCAACAACACCAGTAGATCCCCTTCTTTTATCCCTCACAAAGGAAAAAAGGAACTAGCATAGTGAAGCCCGAATTGTATGTTTATTTATTAATTAAATTAAATACTCACAAGGATAAAATATAGGTGCGCATGTAGGAATATAGCACAGCCAGCGTGCGTTCCACGGAATCCAGGAAGTGACATCAAGATTGGCCGTAACCGGAAGTGCATCGACACGTTTCGCCTGCCTACAAGGGTGTTTGAAAACCTTCGGAGTTATTCCATCTCTAGGAGTCCGCCATAATTTGAATCTATGTCAAATCATATCTATAATGTATGGTAAGCCGATGATCCTGACCTCGAATGTCAATATAGAGTGATAAATATGTGAACATTATGACTTATCATATATTTTCTCTCTTTTTTATAAGCATAATAGATTAAAAATCTCCTCATTCCTGATGAAGCAACAGTCAGTATATTAATCTGCGAAACGCGTCGAATGAGTGGATTAGGCTGTATAACTATTCATCTATGCATTATTATATTCTGTACCAGCTGTATCTATTGGTGTTTGTTTTTATGTCAAATTGGAATAAAATGCTGTTTTTATAACACATGCTTACCTTACTATGTGACCTACCTGGTAAAGTCCCAATTTTCAAGATCCTACTGGTAACTGGGACCAGAGGTTCAATCTCTCTTTATATGCAAATTTAGGGATGTGGGAAGGTTTAAATGGACAGCACTGATTTATAAGCTAACTAATAAAAAAAAGTATTTTTAATACAGAAATGTTGGCTTACTGAAAAATACATCCATGTACAGTATAGTGTGAACTTAATATTTTGTTGGGGCTCCTTTTGCATGACTGACTGTGGAAAGTTTTCATTTCATTTAGAAATCAAGGTCCCAGAGTCTGACAGAAGAGTGGAGAGGCACAGAATCCAAGTTGAATGAGGTCCAGTGTGAAATTTCCACAGTCAGTGGTGATTTGGGGAGCCATGTAATCTGCTGGTGTTTGGTCCACTGTGTTTTATCAAGTCCAAAGTCAGCATAGCTCTCTACCAGGAAATTCTTGAGCACTTCATGCTTTACCCTGCTGACTAACTTTACGGAGAGGCTGATTTCATTTTTTAGCAGGAACGTGGCATCTGCCCACACTGCCAAAAGTACTAATACTTATTTATTGATCATGGTATCACTGTAGAAGAAAAAAGGATGCATACGGCTGATAATTAAATAGATAGTAGGGCACCTTCATCCAGTTAAATTGATAGAGATTTCATGGATGTTCTGTGGAGTAAACAGTGAAAGTACCAGTAGGTTGGGGGTGAGAGACGCAATATCACCACATAGCCACTGGGTATCACATGTGCATCACACAAATTCCAGGAAATAAAAGGAGGGGGGTGCATGGGATTTTAATGGTGCCATAAACATCCAAATTACAAAAAAGCCAAAGGATAAAATATAAATGTATTTATTCAATTTCAACAATTCTAACATTAAAAACTCTAAACGAGTATCAAGTGTTATACAAAAAACTCATATAGTGTATACATTGAGCAACAAATACTACAGTTATAAAGATGGATCATGGATAGGTATGCGATGTTCCGAAAACCATGATATCCTGTGGCTAGGTAACAAAAAAGGTCCATGTCCATCCAGAAACTTGATGGCCAGCAAACTCGCCTGACCTAAACCCCATAGAGAATCTCTGGGGTATTGTCAACAGGAAGATGAGAGACACCAGACCCAACAGTGCAGATGACCTGGAGGCCCCTATCAAAGCTACCTGGGCTTCCATAACACCTCAGCAGTGTCACAGGCTGATCACTTCCATACCACACCGCATTGATGCAGTAATTCATGCAAAAAGAGCCCTGACCAAGTATTGAGTGCATACTATACTGTACATGGACATACTTTTTAGTAAGCCAAAAATGTTGTATTAAAAATCCTTTTTTTTTTGTATTGGTCTTATGTAATATTAAATTTTCTGAGATACTACATTTTGGGTTTTCATTAGCTGTAAGCTAGAATCGTCAACATTGAAAGAAAGAAATGCTTGAAACATATAACTCGATATAAAATATAGGAGTTTCACTTTTTGAATTGAATTATTGAAATAAATGTTTTGATGATATTCTAATTCTAATTTTATGAGATGTACATGTGTATATATAGATATTTATTTAAGACAAACAACAGTTTTACTAATAAAAATTATCTGATTTAAAAAAAAAAGACAAAAACATTTGTTACAAAAATGTTAAATTTTTATGTCAGGTATATTTGGAATAATGCCTTACATTTTTGTATTATCCTTTTGAGCCAGGAAGGGGAGCTTTTCACATTTTCTGATCTCTCCCTTTGCTTCTGATGAAAATTACCTGAACTTAATTCTAAGCGCCGGTTCACACTGGCGCGACGCTACTTTCAGGGGCGACCTCCGAGATCGCGGTGCGAGCAGCGCGCCGCGACCTCGGAGCGGCCGCCACAGACTTCATAACATTGAAGTCTATGGCGGTCGCCTCCTGGTCGCCCCAAAGAAGCTCCGGACCCTTTTTCTAGGTCGGAGCGACTTGTGTCGCTCCTATTAGAACGGGTCCGTAGCTTCCCTATGGGAGGCGACCTGCGGCGACCTGTGAGGCGACCAGGTCGCCTCACAGGTCGCCCTAGTGTGAACCGGGGCTTAAAGAAATTTACACACACAAGTGAATGCAGCATCTACTGTCCTTTTCCTGAGACCATAATCTTAATCCATTGTTATGTATGAGATGTTTGTTTGAATGAAAACATTGTATATTTCATTTAAAAAAGGTTAAAAACAACATTTCAAAAGCTTATAAACATTCAGGAAGAACCACACATATAAAACTGACCCAAAACGATTATGATTTTCTTTAACACTCTGTAACATCTCAGACAGACAATTTCCTTTGCTTTTTTGGTTATTATTCATTCAGGCCTGGTTCACACAAATGCGACTTCTGATGCGACTTGCGCCTCACAGAAGTGCATGACAAGTGAAATTCCACTGTTTTCAGTGGTGCCCATTCCAATCAATGGGACTCAAAATGGTGCGATTTTGAAAAAGGATCCTGCACTACATTGCCCCATAGAATATGCAAAGTCGCACCACATAAACGCACATCAAAGTAGCATCGCAGTAGTGTGAACCAAGCCTCAGTGTATTCTATTTAAAACTGAAATTTATATATATATATATATATATATATATTTTTTTTTTTTTTTGCTTAATAAATAAGCAATTCTGTCTGTGGTTTTTATTTTATAATAATAATATATGTAAAAATATTGTGTGTAAATGAGGCAATAATTCCAAATGTTATTGTGTTAGAACAAAAAAAAAAAACACCTGTTTTTGTATATTTTATTTTCTACATATTGTACAATTATTAAGCTAGGTTCATCTTTCAGAATGTTGCTGTGGGATTCATAAGCAGAAATAGCTAGAACATACTTTAAGCATAAACGTAATGCACGGCTGAACACTCCTTGCTTAGCAGCTCCTATGGAATGAATGACCCCTTGTTTTCAGGAATACTTTTCAAACAGAAAGAAACAAGATCTATTCCATAGCTCCCAATGAAACTTCTTGAAAATGTATTTTCTCCTCAGTTTGACCGCACGGTGGTATTTGATCGCTTGCATTGTTGTGACGCGGCTTTTGTGCTCTCACCACAGTCTGGGGTGAATGGTACTTCAGCTTGTCAATCTCACCTGAGAGAGGAAAAACATGGAGGCCTCAGCCCAACAGACAGAATCCCTTATTGGGATTACTTGCTTTATTTGGAAAGAAAGGACTTAATCTAGCTTAGATTATAATATGCTTCTTATGTATTTTAAATGTTTCAAAGGATTTACAGGAGAGCTACATTATCAGTGTGTTATTTGGGAGTGAGACAAGCACAATATTCATTGTTAGATGACACAGGAAAGGCTCCAATTGCTAGAGTGGCCTTGTCCTCTACCGCAGTATTGGGTGTGGACCAGGGAGCCTGTGTCCATTCCAAGCACTGTGTGGCCACAAATGTGGCATTGGACACACTTTTTAAATTACTTCCAAACGGGGCCTATTCTGGCACTCCTTTCCTACATGTAAAAATCATCATTTTTGCTGCTCCCCTGAGAGAGCCATGTGTGTGTGTTCCAGAGACCTACTGGTACTAGGCCTCAGTCTGTGCTATGGGCTGAAGGCATAAAGAAGCTTTGCCTGTGGAAGCTTGGCTGGAGAGGTGGGTTTTTTCCAGATGTAAAAGTACTTCTTGAGGATAAGATGTTAGGAGTTGCTGCAGGGACTATGACTGTCGTAGGGTTTCATATTTACAGGCTGTCCCCTTTTTCCTCAGCATCATTTTGTGGGTACTACTATAGGACCTAACACTGCTGGAAAAAAATGTTTAGGAACCTCTCCTCCAGGATTTTTGTAGTACCTTTGGGTTATCTGCACTCTAAACCCACCTCCTTGCATTTTCCTCCACATCTGTAATTTAAAGTAAAAAGACCTCTTGACTGAGCCTGAATTTGTCATTGTGCTTCTGTGGCAGAAAATCAGGTGGGCAGCCTCTGGACAAGTAAGGGGAACACAATTTACTTCCAGCAGCCCCTCTAGGGGTTAGCACTACATTTAGATAAAGTGGAAAAGAATTATACCTATTGGCAACAGTAAAGAAAGTGATATGAAAATTCAAAATGATTTTGGTTTTCCTCAAAACAGGAGGTACGCAGTTATTCTTCCAACAGGGGCACCAATTTAGTAACAGTTGTCCAATTCAGTATCAGTTTTCAAGGGGGTGGGGATGTCCTCAAAATTTTTGTTGTGTCTCTGGGACAAGAAATAATGGAAAATCTCCCCTGGGGCACAGACAGCAATACAAACTAAACTGACAGTAAATCATTCCCTATGCTTTACAAAATTTTTTAAAAAGTTTTGACTTTAGATATACTTTAAATTTCATAAAATGTTTTATGGTTGTGTAAGCAATATGACCCTTACCCTCTGCCTATTTTGCATATGACTTATCGTCATACAGATATGCACACATTAAGTTACATAGTAATAATAAAACAAGCTGCGCTAAGTGATCAAAAATGGGGTGACCAATTAATAAATTGATCAAAATGTATGTTCAAATATATCTACAAATTGATTTTATACAAATAAATAAATAGTGACAACGGTGATGAACCAAGATGTCCCAAATAACTATAGTGCTAGGAAATTGGAAAAAAAGTATGCTAAATAATGATATTTAATAAATTAATAGGCAATAAATATAAATAAAAAAATCTAGCAAAAATTGATAAGCATCTGGATACACCGTAATGTCTAAAAGCATTAATTAAATAAAAAGAATTAATGAATATGTGAATAAAAAGTCCAAAAGTCCTATTGAAGAGTATGACACAGCGTGTGATATTCAATAAACTGTGCAACAAATCTACTGCAAGTGCTCAATCCGCCACCAACATCAGATCTACTTACCAGAGGCCAATTATTATGGGACTTGTAAACACCAAGGCAGAGGAAGCAGCAGAGTTCCAATAAACCAAAGGATAACCTGGGGAGATATTGACGACTGTGAATATACACCATTGTTTCTCAACTCCAGTCCTCAGGGCACACTAACAGGCCAGGTTTGCAAGAAAACTGAAATACATCACAGGTGATATAATTTGCTGCTCAGTGATTGCAGTAATCTAGTCTGCATCTCCGCAAGGTAATACTTAAAATCTGGCCTGTTAGTGTGCCCTGAGGACCGGAGTTGAGAAACACTGATATACACGCCGTAGGTGTCACCTAAGTGAAAACACTTGTCCCAATCTCACGGCCCATGGAAAGGTAAAGCAGCCTTCATGGAATAAAAAACATTGGGAACTCCATAGTATAAAACCATCTAAGTAAACTTGATTATAAAAAGAGAGACAGTTACAATAATGCAGAGGGTGAGTGCTAAAAAAGCAGCCGGCCGGCTGGAAAATCCACCCGTCCTTCCGGGTTACGTAACCTGGAAAATATAAAGAAACTCCACATAGTGTGATAACATCTGAAATCAAATTTTTATTGAAAGGTATGTAGCAGGTTTTTCAGGCCTGTGGCCTGATGTGGGTCTGCCATTGTTACCGGTTACCTTCCCAGCCCAGGTGAGCTGTGGCCCTGAGTGTGAAGACTGAGACATGAACCACTGCGGCATCTTTGTTTTGTTGTTTTATTGTAAAGGGGCTGGGAGAAGGGAATGAGTGGGATACTCCTTTAAGCTTCAACTATATACACTTGGGACTTTGTTCCTGAAAACTGCCTGTTGGCGATTCCTTGACGCCAGTTGGCGCCAGCTAACACCCACTATTTCTGGGAACACTCTGTAACTCAAGAGAAGTGCTGAATCCTCAACTTGTAGTCCAGAAGATCCAGGACTGGGAAATTGTAGAACCAACGACACTGTTATACTGCAACAAGTCACTGAATATTTCTCTCCTGCCTTGCTCTGGCTTGAGGTAGTATGTTGTAGAATCCTGTCAAACTGTGCATTCCAACTGGCACACTCTGTACAATTCAGGGCCCATTAGTAGGTGCCCCCTTTAACCTTGAACTCTTTGGGATTCTCTGTCTATGCACCCCCCTCTGTAACTTCAGGGTCCTCAACCTAGGTACCCCCTTTCAGCTAGCTGGCACTGGATCCAGAACCTCTTCCGGAGTGGTCCCCTCTGACTCTGGCAAACCCCCAGGGGCAATCCGCAGTACTCACGACCTGTGTAGGCTTTCCTGGGACTGAACCCCTCTCACTCTCCACAAGTTCTCGGCACACCGGATCCCCTCAGCTCAACTCAGCACTCTCTGGATTCTCAGGCGACACCCAGAGACATCTTCTTCCCTCAGACAGGAGGAGACACAGCTGCCCTCTCCATCCTGGGACTCTGCAACCGCCAAAGACCTCGTGTCACGTGCCACCCCCAAACTTATACCCCCTCCCAGAATCCTTTGCAGCATAATCTGCCTTCTAGGGTAGTTACAAATCTGGATGTGTTCCCTGATTGGGTTTCCTCCACTGCCCTATGAGAAGCCTCTCACAGGAGCCAGTGGGGAGACTCCCCCTTCAGCAGGCACACCTGGGAGCCATGACACCCTGGCTAATAAATCACAGCCCTGCTGTTAGGCAGACAAGGCCCACTATATATTTACCTAGCACCTACCTGTAGGGTGCTACAGGTAAAAAAAAACTTACATTTTCCATATAAATGACAAACATAAGAACACATGTGTCTTAAATGGGCGCAGTATCGAGGAGAAAGCTAAATGTAACCAAATCTAAAACACAAAATGTATTTAATTTAAAAATATGATTACTATGAATGTAACTTAATTAAAAAGGACATTATATATCAATTTGCAACATTAAAGCGGAGTTCCGGGCACAAAAAAGATTTTTTTTTTTTGTGCCCCTCCGCTAGGTATGCCGCACCTGAAAAGGAATTGGATAGTTATTTTTTTTTTTTTTGTTTACTCACCTTTTTATTGACGATCGTAAATACTCACCTATGACAGCTTCCTCCTCCAGCGCCGCGGCTCACCCCGTCACTTCCTGCCTCGCGATGATTCCTGGGAGCTAAACGTCATAGCTCCCAGGAATCAATGCGCCGCACCGGCCCCGCTCGTCATTTCCGGGCGACGCCGCATTCCCCTGCTAAACAGCTTCTGGGCATGCCCAGAAGCTGTTTAGGAATGCGGCGCCGCACCGGAAGTGACGAGAGGGGCCGGTGCAGCGCATTCTGGGACACGAAGACGCGGAAGAAGACGGAGAAGAGGACCGCGCCGGCTTCAGCTGCCCACAACCGAGATGGAAACGCTGTGGAAGAAAACTTCTAAGTAAGTATTTCTTCTAAAAGGTAAGTGCGAACCGGGACAGATCAGAGGCTAGCCATTGTGGAATGTGCTAGCCCTGACTGTCCCGGGGGTATGTTCAAAAAAAAAACGATTCTCTGCCCGGAACTCCGCTTTAAGGCATCCTCCCAAGTTTACCAAATACATTTTAAATTTGTTAAAATAAATGCACATGTAAAAAAATGTATATAGTGCCATCAGTTAATTCATTTACACAACTATTTTTTCTACTTCCCTCTTAAAAATCCTAGCTATCATAATATCATATCGCCATATATGTCAACCCAATGTCAAGCAGCTTCTTGTTTGTGTTATGTTCTGAGTTCTCATAATCTACTGTTATAAAACATTACATGAAATTTGTAAAACCGGATATCTTAATCTAACATTTTGCTAACAAAATTAAATGAAATATGACTGTCATGACCCATAACCCAATCATTTTTCTAACATAAATTTGTTGTGATTACACATTATGCAGATTTTTCCTAATATTTACTTGCCCTGCTTCCTGTTCCTGGAATATTTGCTGCGTTTGAGTTCTACAACCACTGGGAGAACCATTTGACACACATCAGTGTATGACGAATATCCATGTGTGTTGGGTGCTTACCACAACCCCCCCTCGTCCGTGCTGTGGTTGAATTCACTGAACCCTAAATCACAACTGTGTCCTGTAGTGATATAGGTGGGCTGTGATTGGAACTATTACATTCAGCGGTGAGCCATACAACAAACACAACCAGGGCTTTAGCTTTCAATCAAAGGATCCAGAAGTGTATAATGGGCAGACAGGTAAGAAACTAGAACAATCTTCTACTGAAGGAAAGGCTAAAGAGTCCTCGCTCTGAGATTCTTGCTAACCACTAGCATATATACATATTATATATATATATATATATATATATATATATATATATATATATATATATATATATATATATATATTTTTTTTTTTACATACTATAATTACTATAATATATTAATTACTGTAAATTGCGTTATTTTTAGGCTCTAAAGAATTTCTATCATAATATATTTTAACTCCAGCCCTTTTATTCCATTTTTGACTCAAGAAATTTATCCTTGCTCTTGTCTTTTGACAACAGTATTAGAAGGACCCAAGTGGGCAGTTTGACCCCTGTTAATGTCTAATATTTGGCTGCATAGACAACAGACTTTTGTAACCTTACAATGCTGTTTAGAAAACATAAGGAGGGTTATCAAGATAGCTTTGCAACATGTGAGCCAAAGTCATCAGCTTAATAATACGAATGTAGATTCCATACAACACAATGGTTCTATGTCATGACTGCCAAAAGTTTTACAGCTTTTTATGAGTCTCTTTCTTAAACCTTACATTATTTTGAAAGTCATCCAAACAGAACCAATTTTGGTAATTTTGGAAAATGTCTGTATTTTTCTCTGTTATTTTTATCTCAGACCTCTGAAGAGAGAAGCTAAACATAATTTGCTTCATCCTGAGAGACAAGAAAATGGTGGTGGGCAGAGGTGAATGTACAAATCTTTATAAAATATTTCAAAGTTTTAAAGGGAAAGCAGAACGTTTACCATTTCACATAAATAACACTTGTGTATTGATCGGTGTCCCAACGTGGACCTGTCCTGTGCTTGCCAAATACTTAAAAAATGACACCCAACCTAAAAATCCATGGTGAATGAGCTTTGCACGCTGAGCTATAAACATCCAAAAGGATTTCAGAGGAAAAATACTTTTTTTTTCGTAACAGATGAGAGCATTAGAAAGAAGCCGGCCACTGCTGATGTTTTATTTTGCATAGTGGTGCAGTTTTTTGAGACTCTGGAAAAATGACAAAAAAAAAGACAGAGTCAAATAACCCATAATACCTATTTTTATTCTCTATCTGTACCATTTTAGGGAGATTTCCCCTCCCTTCCTGTAAACTAAAAAAAGTGCATGTGAACACATACAAAAAAGTGAACCCAGGGTGTGTCTCTGGTCCTGAAGTAGGACCTTTCCTGACCCCCAGGGGTGCAAGGATCCTGATGGAGGTAAGGCAAATTCAGGTCCACCTACTCAAAAGACTCGGAAGCTAACAAATGAGTACTAGGTGAGATGCTATCCTGAAGAGTTATCCCCCTCCCCCAAGGCAGGGGATGTAGGAACCTAATGGTCACACATCCACCACTTAGACTTCAGAGTAAGCTTTCACCATCCTCCATCCAGAGTGAAAGGGCAACACATAAACGAGTGAAGGGTGACATGCAAATCAAAAAGATGCCAGTGCAAGGGCATTGGCTAGGCCATGTAGTCTGGTAACAAAAATGTCCCCAGTCTCAGACAAAAGGCATAGTCTATGAGGCATGGTGCATAAAAAAACATTTGGTGTCGTGACCTAGTTCAGTTTTACACAGTGGGATCCCAAACCTATAGTGCTACTCTGGCATCCCCAGGGCACCACTCCCAGGGGGAAGCTTGACACTGTGGGCTCTCTGCTTTCCTAGCCCTCAGCCAGACAAGGCACCATTGGTCAAAGGAGGGGGCACTGTCCCCCTCAGAACCCTCCATGCTAAAAAAGTACTCTTGAACCACCGCTTACATGGTGCATGTTATATTTGGTTTCCTTTCCCATTGAGAAAATACATTGAGAAAGCAGCAAGGATACTATACAGCCTGCCATCCTAGCTGTAAGGACAGAATAATGGTGGAGCACCCCTACTGGACACCTATAAGAACAGATTCTACACGTGATCTTAGCCAAAAGGCCAAGAAGCCTTTTTGTACATATGTCACAGGAACAAGTGTCCTTATTGGAAGATTTCCTTTCTATTTATGTCCTGGTGGAAACCCAAAATATTGGATTTACCCATCACTTTAATTCCTGGTGACGTTGCGGATCAGGACAATTAGAAAGCTTGAATCCCCTTAACGGGAACACAGACAGACAATCTCCAGTGTCCAACCACACCTGTATAATATATACAGTCTTTGTTTATATCCTCTAGTAGTTTGCAGTCATATACAGGGTTAGTTGTTAAACTAGTTGTAGACCTAAAGACTCCATGTGATTTACAGCTTTTCAAGGACAGTGGGCCAAAATCCTGCACTAGAGAAAAGATATACCTGCACTCAAATCCCAACAGCTTGTACGTGTATTTAAACTATCAGGTGCTAAAGGGGTGTGACCCCATATTAACAATACAAATTCTGGGTGGACCCTCTGCACACTGCTACACCCTTTCCAGCAAACTTTGCAATGAAAAACAGGGATATTTGGTTTACATATATTGCAATACATGTTTAGGCTGACCAACTGCATCAAAGTAATCCCTCTTCTGGCCAGTCCTGCACTGCCTTGCAACTGCAAATGCTACGGTGGACACCATGCCAACATGGGGCATAAAGACCCAAGGTGGAGGAGAGCAACTAGGTTCAGATCTGGTCACTAGTTGTTCTCCTCCACCTTGGGTCTTTATTCCCCATGTTGGTATGGTGTCCACCGTAGCATTTGCAGCGGCAAGGCAGTGTAGGACTGGCCAGAAGAGGGGTTACTTTGACGCAGTCGGTCAGCTTAAACACATATTGCAATATATGTGAGCCAAATATCCCTGTTTTTCATTGTATAGTTTGCTGGAAAGGGTGTAGCAGTGTGCAGAGGGTCCATCCAAAATCCTACCCTAGTCTCACCAATTACAAAGCACATACACATTTCAAGTTCTATTTTGCAGGCCATTGACCTACATAGGAGTAGTTGGTTGCCAGTGTCATGTGTCAACGTGCATCCTTTTCAAAATTTTTGAATTTCGATTGGGTTAACATCCATTGACCTAGGCTTGTTAACACTTGCTGGCAACACATCAAAACGTATATTACATGGGTTTTAATGCACCTCCGTTGATTTCTTTGGGCCTGCTAATGCATGAAAGCGTAGGAAAAAAAAAAGCATATATGTCGTATTTTTCAAAACACAATGTACACTATTGGTAACAGATGATATTTTTATAATGGGGAAGTTGGACAAATGTTAGCATGTTTCTATGCATGTTTTAAAACACAGAGTAAATGTAAAGAGTAAGTAAAAAAAAAAAAAAAAACTATCTTGACTACTTAAAAAACAAACCTAAATGAAGAAGAATAACAAAAATAAAGTTGATTTTTTTCAAGCCTTTTTTGCCCAAGTAGTTTAGTGAGTGAAAGTGAAATGTTTAATTTCAATAAAATTTCACAGACAGCTAAATAAATAATTTTGTAGCAAAATCAATGTGCCAATATCATCATTTTCTCATTCATAATGTTAATACTTACCAATCCCTACTATTACAAACTCTTGCAAAGTTCCTATTTATATTACAATTCTTCCTTAAGGCTTTATTGTTCATTGCCCAGTGAAGCACCATTTTACAGTGATACACAAAATATCTAATAAAAAAAAAATAAAGCTGAATACCCGATGGTGTAACATGAGCAGTTTATATTGCACGATGTACAGTGGAATCTGATACTGAATCTTCTTTCTGTTCCACACATTTTTACCTCTTCCACCATGTGCTGAGAAGATAAGCTGTGTGCAGGTCAGTTCTCTAGTTAAGTCTGTCATCAGGTGCTAATTTATGCGCTGGCTGATCTACTACCCCCCTTTATCTGAACATTTGGACCAGGTGTCACCTGGAATCCAGCCACCTCCTCAGGAATAAAATAATATGTCCTCCATTCATAGAGCTACAGAGCTTGGCTAGTTCAGGTCGCCAAACTCTGTTTTAACCCTTTCTTTGATCTGCACTGTTTCAGCAAAAAAAAAATACCTTGGGACAAACTGTGGACATGAATTGCCCTGAAGGGAACAATTATTACAGTTTTTCTTCTTAATATCCGTAAACTATATATTCAAAAAGTGTGTTTGCAAAATGGCCAAATACAACAAGATCCGGTTACCTGACCTAGCTTGAACCAATACGACAGTCAGGCCAAGAATAAATGTTTAATTGCTACAAAAAGCCCAGATGATTACTGATTAAATGATCACTGTTGAAGAGCTGCAAAGGCAGTTCTTGGAAATCATAAGGCCCTGTTCACACGTGAGCATTTTTCAGCTCATAAAATGCTAATCTCTGAAGTCTCAAAATGCCCAACAAGCAAAATCCCTTTCATTTCAATGGTCCCTGTTCACATATAAGCGTTTTGTTGCCTGAAGCTCAAGCTGAAGCAAAAGGCCTGAAGCTCAAAAAAGTACACAAGCTTCTTTTTTTGGCAGATTACAGGCCCTTTTGTTAGATGTCAATGCCTGCCTCCAAACGCCTAAAAAAATGCCTAAGAAACGCCCAAAAAAAGTCTGAAAACAATATGCTCAGGTGTGAACGGAGCTTAGCTTAGGGCCTGATGCACATTGGAAGTTTTTACAGCTGCTGTTTTTGACTTTAGGCATTTTTTTCTGCAGCCAATAAACTCCCCAGTATGTTGTCCTATGTGTCCATGCACACATAGGCTGTTATCAGCGTTTTTTGGCAGGGGCGTTTTCTGGCTGAAAAACAACCCAAAACTAGTTGGTTTTAAGAAGAGTTTTTCAGGTGTAAAAATGCTCTAACTCTGATAAAAGCTAAAAAGCTCTAAAAACCGCTGCTATGCGGTGTTTATCAGAGTTTTTTAACCATAAACATTTGTGGGAGTATAGCTTTGCTAAAAAAACACTACAGCCTTAAAACCACCAAAAAAATTCTGAAAAACTCATTCTATGGCTACAGCTTTCTACAGCTAACTCTACTGACATTTTTATAATGTCCAGTGTGCATGAGGCCTTGCGGTTGGAGGTGTAGTTAAAATAGGTGGCTTTTTTTTTACCACCCCCTAACTACACCCCATAAGCTGCAAATGCACCTAGATAGGGATACCCTTACACTGTAGCCACAATGCTTTGCTTCCCTGCGCTGCAAAAATGAGGCTCTGAGGAAGAGGCAGGGCCTCAAAACGCGTTAGCCCTTCGTCTTCACAAGACATTGGACCTCTAACAAGGATGTTGCTCTATGGAATTGATATGCTGGAATATTGTGCATGTTTGTGAGTAGCTGATTTTAAAATTTGTTTCATTAAAAGCCCACTGAGGATAATACGCTAGGCTGGTGCACCCTTTTCTTTGTTTTTATTTGCAGTGTTTTGTTTACCACCCTGGTCGTAGAGGGCAGCAAAGCTTTGCCATAGTGGATGCCAAGTGTGAGTTCCGGGATACAGGCAGCCCGAGGACCTGGTTCTGAGCGCAGGAGCAGGGTGCTCAGCATCACAATTGTCTTTTCTGGAGTAGCTGCAAAAATGACCCCCTGTTGAGTTTGGCAGGTAGTGCATATGATATATCCACAAGCGAACAGGGCTGGGCTGCAATCTTGAGCCAAACACGTTGTTCGCAGTTGTGCTGTGGAATTTCTATTAAAATAGCCATTGGACGGTCAAAAAAAAAGAGCCACTCAGCAGACAGCAGTATTGCCTCCGTGAAAAACATTTCACTGCGGAGAGTAACGCATGTGTAAACGAGCTTACAGAGTGACAATGAAAAAAAATCTGTTCCCGGTCCATGCAACAACTGGCACAATTTGGGAGAATCAGGTGACTCATGAAGGAATTTTTGAATCAGTTGCAGAATCACATCAGACAGACATTTGTCTCTTATTTATCTCCACTTTTCTTATCAGTAATATGGTGGTATTTTTTATTTTTTTTTTATTTTTACTTGTTCAGAAGTTGTCAATCAAACCTGATTTCTTTTTATGAGCGGAGCACAAGACTGAGCCTTTAAAACCGATTCAAAAAGGTCAGGGGAAAAGGCCCCCATTACTTGTGCTGGAGGTAAGAGAACTTAGAAGTTTCAAAACAGGGATCAAGGCTGCAAGACAGTAGGTAAGTTTGGCTTCTAGCAGGAAAAGATTTGGGCTGTGGCATTTGGCTTGAGAGGTGGCCTGTAAAGAATTCAATAAACGTTTTTTGCTTTAACAGAGTCATATAAAGGCAAATGATTATGCAAACTGGAGTCATACTTGGAAAAATTATCATGATCAGGATCCAAGCAGTAAAAAAAGGCACATGACTGGAACTGGCCACACAAGAGTTACAAATGGGCAACTGGTCAGTAGTTTCAATGCAGTTCTGGATGCAGTTCTGGGACCAGGGCCTAATCTTTCCTGTAACCCAATCTATGTGCAGGTTATGAAGTTTAAGCCAGGGATACCCTGGCCTAAGATAAGGGGATAAGCAGGATATGTTATCAAGTAGAAGCTGATTATCTCCCTATGAAATTCCCCAGTGGTCAGAGTAATAGGTACAGTGCACAAGGTGACCAGGCCCATGGACAAGGGAGAGTTATCAACAGCTAAGACTAAAAAGGGTCTGTGCACCCTAGTCACAGGAATTTGTAGATGGTGTGCTACCCCCTGGAAAGCTGTTTGTTCCCCTCCACCTTAGGCATAAAGTGCGTTCAGCAGCACATGACGCTAAGATAGCCAGGTACCCAGGGATTACTGAAACTTTTTCTTTGGTTTCTTGTGGGCTTTGGTGGCCCTCCCTCCACTCCTGTTCCTACTCAAAAGCTTGCAAAAACTGTGCTCACTGAGAAGTCAAGCCCTTTGAATTACCTCTATTTTTGCCTGTCCCTAAACTCCCTTAAACGCACATCCAGGCTAACTTGTCCTCAGGTTCCGCAGTGGCTACAGCTGCCGATGCAGTCCAGTCAGTCGCTACACCTGCCGATGCGGTCCAGTCTGCCTCTGCACCTGTTATTCAGATCCAGCCCATGTCAATTGAGCCAACTGCTTTTTCTTATTCAGAACTTTCTGTAACCTGACCTCACCCTACTGCTACTACATCCACTCAAACCTGTCTACTAAGTTCAATCCATCCTTTGGATAGACTGCCTCATTCGGCCAGGTGGGGCTTTCAACCTTTTTTTAAGCCTCTTTGCATCCTGTTTGTGTATTAGCCATCCAACTTGAATCCTGTGATACATCCCCTGCTAACCAACCTGACCTTGCGGATCCCCTGACCTCTGCCCAGTCTGATGGTCCTGTGCTGGATGTCCAGCTTGTCTTTAAGGGTCTGGGGGCCCCTCCTCAGAAGGTGGGTAATGCCAGGAGCTTCTAGTGCTCCTGCACCTCATTCCAGCATCCGGGTTTTGGCTATGGCACTCTCCTTGTCTGTCCACCTGCAAGGTGGTTAATACTAGGGGGAGTACAACTGGGAGAATCAATGGTGGAGAAGGATCTGGGTGTTCTGGTAGATCATAAGCTTAATAATAACATGCAATGTCAAGCTGAAGTTTCCAATGCAAGCAAAATTCTTTCTTGTATTAAGAGAGGTATGGACTGCAGATAGAGAGAGAGATTTAATTTTGCCCCTGTACAAATTATTAGTGAGACCTCATCTGGAATATGCAGTTCAGTTTTGGACACCAGCTCACAAAAAGGATATTAGGGAACTAGAGTAAGTGCCGAGAAGGGCAACCAAACTGATAAGAGGCATGGTGGAGCTCAGCTATGAGGAAAGATTGAAGAATTGAAGAACCAAATTTATTCTCTCTTGAGAATTGGAGATTGATATGGATATGATCAACATGTACAAACACATAAGGGGTCCATATACTGAACTTGGTGTTGAGTTATTCACTTTAAGGTCATCACAGAGGACAAGGGGGAACTCTTTATGTCTAGAGGAAAAGAGATTTCATCTCCAAATACTGAATGATTTCTTCACAGTAAGAGCTGTGAAAATGTGGAATAGACTCCCTCCAGAGGTGGTTCTGGTCAGCTCAGCAGAATGTTTTAAAAATGGCCTGGATTCTTTCCTAGGTGTACAAAGTATAACTGGGTAATAACATTTATAAATGTAGCACTGTCCCAGTAGGGCTTGCTGTGTGTTGACTTCTTAGGCCTCCTTCTGGTTACCTGCAGACAGTCGCTTGTATTTTTTTTTTACATATCCCTCCTTACTCAAGTTTGCTCGTTACTCAATAAACAGTCCAGGTTGTTTTGTTTTGTAATTATTGTGGAGCTTGGATGGGAGAAGGGAATAGTATCAGCTAGCATACTTGATGCAACTACTTTATCTTCAGGACACTCTCTAGCACCCCTTGACTGACACCCATCCTCTGACTCTTCTATTTTAAGGAATATCCCTCACAGAACAGGCCCCATGACACAGATCTGTACTCACAGTAGGCAGAATCACATCCTTCCTGGCATCTCTCTTCTAGTCAGCTCTGCAGGACCTCTGGTTTCAGTTTCCCTCTGACTTTCAGGCCCTCAGGTTGACTACCAAAGGCGGCATGGCAATTTCTACAGAGGGCAGCCACCCCCTCCCCCAGGGACTCCGCTCTCGAGCCGTAGACCCCGAGCACATGTGCCCCTTGCATTTATACAGTCACCCAGCATGCACTGAGGCACTTTCCTCTTTCAGTAGCCAGGGCTGTAACATTGCCTGTGACCTCACTTGTCAGGTTTCCTTCTACTGTCCGATATGCCTACCTATTGGACCAGTGTGAAACATTCAGACAAGCTGAGCTGCACCCAAGCATCATGAGCAGACCCCATCAACAGATCACACTCCCTGATAGGCAGAGAGCACTCCAAATTTACCTGGCAATCTTCCTGGTAAGCAGAAAGACCCAAAAACTATACTCTCTTCTATCACCTACCCAGGAGGGGGCTACATAGGTAAAGTTGATCCAGGGAATATCCGATTGCCTCTCGGGGGATCAGGGACATTTTTTTTTTTCAACTGCTGTAAGCAAATTGGACCATGCTTTGCTGGGGTTTTTCACCTTCCTCTGGCTCAACTGTAGGTAAAGGATTGTGTATATGGGATTGTATGTGTTTTTTTACATTTTTTTATTTGTTGAACTAGATAGACTTGTGTCTTTTTTCAACCTGACAAACTATGGAACTATGTTTTATTGCACAGCTTTTGTATATTTGGGGCAAGATTTTTTTAAAGGAAGTTCTGGATTTCAAAATAACAAACATACATACTCTCCTAGGTGGATGTAGTTCCAATGCTGCATCTGTCCCCCACTGCCTCTAAGACCGAGACCACTGATCACTCAGTTCCTGGTCTTCAGTGAGCAGAGCGTCGGCTCTGTGCTCTGCCCCTCCGGTGCTCACTGGACCACAGGGCTGTGGAGGGTGAGGGAGTGGCTGGCTCAGCCTTTCTGTGGCACACTGAGAGTCTGAGCCAGCTGCCACTCAGGCATCTGGGTGGATGCCAACATTGAAGTTGGGATCTGCCCAAAGTCTGGAGTGGCTCTGTGATGTCAGCTGACAGCAGACTTTAGCCCGCTGTTGGCTGAATACGGGTCACAGGAGCTCAAAATGACCCACAGGAGAACTAGAGCCGAAAGAGCTTCGGCCCTACTTCTCTTTTAATATGGCCATAATGCCAGAATATGGCCATAATGCCTCTCCAGTATTTTTTTTTACTAACTTGAATAATGATTCCATAAACTCTGTGGGGTCTATGTCCCATTTCACACAGGCATTCTGCTAATCCTGTTTTTCATCCATCAATTTTTGGTTGGAAATCAGGCAGTAATTACATCATATTGTCTCACGAATCTTAATGGTTAATTATCCTTTTACATCCACCTACATCTGTGTCTGTTCAGTTCCGTTTTTTAAATGTAACAAGGCTGTGCCATATTCTATTTAGATGGATCTGAACAGATGTAAATGGATGCCATCTGTTTTATGTCTATTGCACTTATATCTGTTTTTAGGCAAGAAAAATATATTTTGTTTATACATTTGTCACCTATGAGGAGTTTCTTCATCAACTAAAAAGATTAGTGTGTGCTGTAAATTGCCTCCAGCATTGCTGATGTTTCTTGTAGCTGGAGGCTGCCATTTTGTTGAAGCCCAAAACAATAATTTCCTTATTGGAAACTCTCTCCGTCTGCTTGATCTCAAAAACTATATGCCACTTTCTGTAATTAAAATGTGTGCATTTTCAGCCTTGATTGTATGTCTTGACTCGGCTAGAGAGGAAGGCCGACAGAAGCTATACAGTGCTGAAGTTCATAATGCTGCTGTTGCCAAGGAAGAAAAAATAGAATATCAGAGAGATAAGATAAGAAATTATCCTTGTAAGTTTAACTTTTTTGTGTCTCCATGGCAGCAGAGTTTGTCCCGTCACCTCTCTTGCTTTTCTTTTATCTCTGCCTAATCTGTGTTCCCTTGGCACAGTCTGTATTAATTCTGTTGCTTCTTCCCGGCTGATCAGCCTATAGCAACTCACTGATTTTAGGCATAGTGCAGAGAATACAAGACAATTGAGCGTGTCCAGAGCAGTGTGAGACAGTGTGTTACTGGATTTTAAACAATGTAGACACTTGTTTGTAATGCTTTATATAGCTATACCTGTAAAAGGGCCCAGCCTGAAGTAATTTATCAGGACTTAATTTTCTGACTAAAGTTGCACTTTAATTGATCATACCCTTGTGAAAGGAGCATTTTTACACAATTTTTCCCCAAGATCCACACAATTTTCTGTTTTGATTCACATGCGAAAGTGTGTGAATCCTTTGTAAAAACATTTTTATAAATAGATCCCTATAACTTTGGAGAAAACCTATAGAAAATTGCTGCTCTCTGAGAAATGATGCGATAATCTAAAAAGGAAATAATTAATTTATACACACTGTATTTGATTTATATTAAATTTATATTAAATCCAAAATGTAAAATCAAAATTTAGAGGCTTCCCCCTAAGGCCAACAAAAACAAGGATAGAGCAATTTTCTTCTGCTTTTTACCAACCTCCATGATAGTAGAATATGTGACCTATTAAAGCAGTAGTAAACCATTGAGTGATTTTTTTTTCTAACCTGAAAAGTATTGTCATAATGTGCTAGTATGCATTGCAATGCGTATAAGCACAATATGTTAAAATTACTTGAAAACAAAGACTTCCAGTGCCGAGCTGTCACTGCTGAAGGCACTTCCATCTTCACTCGGTCTTCTTTCCGGTCCGTGGACTCCGGCTGTGTGACTGGTCAGAGCCTTGATGACGTCACTCCCGCGCATGTGCGCAGGAGCCGGAACAGGACTCTGAAGGAATGGCCCGGGTGGCCATTCCTTTAGAGCACATGCGCCGGTGACGTAACCGGCTGCATTTACAGTAAATGTCTCCTAAACGGTGCACATTTAGGAGATATTTACAGCACCTATAGGTAAGCTTTATTATAGGCTTACCTAAAGTTAAAAGTCAGAGATGGGAGTTTGCTCACACTTTAAGACTTCTACAAAGTGTAATTGTAATATAAGAACAGGGATTGTTTTATTCCATGTACGTGCAGTACAAGTATAGATAGTGAAGTAGAATATTTTCTTTTTTTTTTTTTCCAAAAATAATATTTTCTGTTGCAAATGTGTACATATAGTATCTAATATCTGAAATAAAGCAATAAATAAAATTGTTTCTAAAATTAAATATTCAGCTTATTAACCCCTTCCCACCCAGCCCCTCATCCCTTTAAGTGGGTCTTTATGCTCATGGGGCAGGGCAGAATGTCCAATCACGTGACCACTGTGATTGGCTGTCACAATGGTCAGATGATCAGGAGCCCATCCTGCTGGTTCCCAATCATTACTAGAAACTAGGAGCTTTCCACAATAGATCGGTCACTGTGAATGCTCTCTCAGCACAGAAACCTTGGCCGCCCATGGCTTTAAAAACCCTTGTCTGTTTCAGGGCACATGTGGTCAGCAAAAGGTTATCAAATCACTGGTGCACAATTAGTAAAGATAAACTATGCTGTAGTCTGCCCCGAGATTCAATTATTACTCCACTGTGGGCTGCCATCTTGCTTTTCACACTAAAAGTACAAAAAGTCTACATTTGCATATTAGTAATTGTGCTGCTTAATCTGCTTATGCTGCACCTTTGGGGGAGAAAAGAGCTGATAGAGGAAATTATGAGGGTACCCACTTATGAAAAAAGTAAATTGTATCCAAAGCCAAAACTTTTTTATAGCCTTGGATGCAGTAGACAAAAAACGTTTGGAACCTAAGGGTTTTTATTCCGTGTCCCTGCTTGGGAGATTCCCCTTCCCTATGTGCCCTGATGACCAATGTAACTGGAACTAAAATTGAGGAAACTACAAAAAGTTGTGGCTTTACCTACATGTTAATGACATTTTAGGTGTGTAGATATTGTCGTTTTATGGTTTGATTTTTATTCAGTCTGTTTCAGTGCTTTAAGTGGCCCAAAAGAGGTGCCGGTACTCTATAATAGCCTATAAATTTTGTCCCCCACCCCACCCCACATCAGGGTCCCCACAGAGCATCCCCCCTGGCCTGGGCTTGGACTCCGGAGCAGGGGGACTCACTGGTGGTGACTGGTCTGGCTCTGGAGTGGGAAATATTCTTAGGGGGGGCAATTGAGGGCGCAGATGTTCAAAATGAGCATACTGGTACGCTAAGGCGCACAGAGAGGTGGCGGTATGCTCAAGAGCCATATTTGGAAGTGGCGGTACTGAGTACCAGTGCATACCGGCCCACTTAAAGCACTGGTCTGTTTAGTATTGAAGTAAAAAAATATCTTCTAATGCGCAGCATGTTTAAACCAATTAGTTGCATTAGGACTGAAATACTGATATACTTAAGCTGATAAATCCAAACCTAGCTCTTCATATCTTGCTATGAAATAAAATTTTCTGAACATTCTAAATCTGAAATGTGCTTGAAGCCAAAAATTACAATATTATTGCAGATATAGACCAGTCAAAGGATAATAGTTTTTTTTTACTTACAGTATAAAGATATAAGATAAAAACACAAAACCTAGATTCTAGATTTATCCAAGATTTTGTGAGACGGTTTAATCATGGGTACAAGTATACCTAATTGCTTCTGGGTACTACAGTAAAGTCTTATAAAATAAATTAACCTAAAAAAACCTTTGTTGTTTTTGGCCCTTAGGCTCTTCATTTTTCACTTCTTTTCCAGTAGATCTAACACTTCAAACAGCGGATAAGAAAAAGAAAATAGGTTGTGAACTAAAGAGTTTTTTTTCTGTAGAATGTAATGAAGGCACATTGTGGGTAAATAACAGGACGCAGCTGTGAATGAACACATAAACCCCATAGGTCCATTACCAGCTGCCCCTTCTGTGCACTCTTTGCCAAAGTCAATAGGTAATAGCAGGGGTGCTGCTATCATTTTTAAAGATTTAGGGCACCCTGGGACACATTAAAGCAGAAGTACCGCCTAATACCTTAAATTCTCCCATGCAGTCGTTAATGTAAGCTGCATTCAGTCTTATGTGTCAACATTAAAAAATACCTGTTTTTCTACCTTTATTTTGCGGTATTCAGTGCCGTCACATGACTTCCATTCCTCTTCCTTCTGAGTCCAAGAGCAGCAAGTGGGTGTGGTTACTGAAAGCTAGATGACATCACTTCCAGGGAGGGACATTGTTCCTGTATAAGGAATTTGAACACACTAAGTCGCATCACAAGTCACAGCCCATTTATTTCAATGGCACCCGTTCTCATCTATGCGACTTTGAAAATCAGCAACCTAGAAAAGGTACCTGTACTACATTGATGTAATTTTGATGTAAAGTTGGATCAAAGCTGCACTCAAAGTCGCATCAAAGTCACACTCCAAAGTTGCACTCTAGCCTAGTGGCTATGTTTCCACTAGTGCGACATTTAAGTTGTGCAATTTAGAGTGCGACTTTGAGTGCAGCTTTGATCCCTTGATCCAACTTTACACTCTCTGGATTTAAGTTGCATCAAAGTGCAGGCACCTTTTCAGTCGCTGATTTACAAAATCGTATATATGGGAATGGGTGCTATTGAAATCAACGGGCTGTGACTTCTCATGGGACTTTAAGTCGCATGACAAGTTGAACTAGTGGAAACGGAGCCTAAAACTCATTACTTACATGTAATGAGCAATAGAAATCGATCTGTATCCTTCTAAACTTTCAAAATGTTTCTTTGTACCTTATTTCTTTCATATATTGTGCCGCTCACATGACCCCCTTCTTCCTCTCTCTCTCTCACAGGAAAAGCTGCTAGCCTGAATGAGGATATGAAGACAGGAGGAGATCATGTTCTGTGAAGGATAGGAGGGATGGGGTGGGGCTAGGCAGGTCTAGGCTGAAAAATCGACAACCTTTTCAGGAAGTGAAATACAGCTTAGCAAATTCAGATAAAGGGATCACCCCCTTGTGGCAGTATTTTGTTGAACCACCTTTTGCTTTATTTACAGTCTTTAGTCTGTTGGGCTATGTCTCTACTAACTTTGCACATCTAGACTTTGCAATATTTGCCCACAACTGCTCAAGTTGAGTTAAGTTTGATGGTGAATGTTTGAGGACTGCATTCTTCATGTCATTCCACAGATTTTCAATGGGGTTTAAGTCCGGTCTCTGACTAGACTTGATGTTATACTCTGACTAAAAAGCGTTCCTTTAATTTTTTTGAGCAGTGTATATTTAAAAATTCAAAAAACTTTTATTTGCCTTATTCTTTCTTTATTTTGTAAGCAATAAAAAAAACATGTTTAATATGTCTGAAAATGTATTCAAGTAGCAAGTCTGAATGAAATTCTAAAGATCCTTCAAATGAAATTAGTTGACTCAATAATGGCACCATCTAATGCTCTGGTGAATAATTTTTTGGAATGAATGTTCAAACAAAATTTAACTGTGTTTGGCCAGCCCAGAGTTCAGAGACTACTGTATACAGTGTGCAATATAGCATATACAGTTCAGCAGTCAGAAAGCAGTGGTCAAGACGAGAGTTGAGCTGGATGTCCGGGTTCAGCAAGTTCGACCGAACTTGAAAAAAAAGTCAGGGTTCGTGACCCGAACTTAACCCGAACTTTACCCCGATCCCGAACCCCATTGAAGTCAATGGTAACCCGAACTTTTGAGCACTAAAATGGCTCTAAAAAAAACATGGAAAGGACTAGAGGGCTGCAAATGGCAGCAAAATCTTCTTAAGAACAGTAAAGTATGAATGAAAAACTGAAAAATAATTGTCCCCTTAAATTGGTGGTTTTTGAATAGCAGATTAGAACAGCAGTGTCTAAACGCTGTATGTGAGTGTCACAGTAAAGTATGAATGAAAAACTGAAAAATAATTTTCCCCTTAAATTGGTGCTTTTTAAATAGCAGATTAGAACAGCAGTGTCTAAACGCAGTAAGTCACAGTAAAATATGAAGGAAAAAACTTTTTTTTTTTTTTAATCCAGATTAAGCAGACACATATGCACTGAGCTTGCTTACATGGTCGCTACACGCCGCACGCCGCCCACCTAACAGACTGATAAACGTTTTTTTTTCTCCCTCCTCCTCACTGGGCTCAGGTCAGGGCAAAAAGATTGTGCACTGCACCCCCACACTATAAAATCGATGTAGATCGCTGTCTGATTAAAGAAGATTCTTCCTATTCTCTCCCTGTATATTTATGACCTACAAAAAAACTATCAGCGCAAACCTATTATATGTGATAAATTAACTCAACACCAATTCACTGTGCATAAATCAGGTGTGTGAACTTATAAATCAATAGTGGTGTCCGGCAGCATGCACCAATCGTGTTTCACAAATCACAATAAACTATAAATCATACAAAAATGTGATGCGCCAGAAATATAAAATCAAAAAGTGATGACAATAAATCATATCCAGTTCATAAGGCACATAGCAATGTGTGTGCTTCCAATAAAATGATATAAAGAGTGTCCCGTGTTCAGATGAAGAAAATCCAGTGATGAAAACAACTTGTAATCACCAATATAGTGAATCCCTCCACCAGGTGAATCAGCCTCTCACCTTTCTGAAGGACCCAAACGGGCCAGCAATCACATGTATCATTGATCAGACTTCCAGGAAAGAGCCACACTATATTGCACCTCGAGGGATCCCGGGACATATAGAAAACAGATGAAGAAATCTAGTGCTCTCCGCTTACTAATGAGGGTATGCTTTATTAGAGAAAGGCAGATCAACTCACATTTGTCGGGCACTCAGCTGTGCCTGCTGTATAATCGATGTCAGCGATCTGTTACCAGAGAGAGACTCTGCGTCGGCCACGCACGCTCCGCCCCCCTATACGCGTTACGTCGAGCGTAATGCTCCTTTGACTTCCTCGGTAGGGGTGGCTAGTGCGTGCCAAGCCTCACTTTAAATACATCAACTCTCAGGTGGATTGGCCAGCAGATCTCAGTCCCTCCCCCCGCTCATAGCTCAGTACAGGACACTGGAACCTCCGAACCAGGCATGTTTACGGCGGTGTCACTGGCTCATATCGCTAATGGGGCAATTTTATTGTATGGGCATTGATCAGATTACTATTGCACATTTGCGGAGATCGCGTGGTGGCGCAGACATCTCTCTGGTTTACATTAAAACAGCTAAGACACATAATCACAAAATCTCATACCATAATTATCACATATTAAAAATACATCAATAAGCTAAAATCTGGAATAATAAATGTTGGCTATTAAAATTTATAAAAAAAAAAAAAAAAAATTAAAAAAAAAAAAAATTTTTTAAAATATATTATAAAAAAAAAAAATAAAAACATTTTTTTTTTTTTTTTTTTTTTGTCTCAGATAAAAATATATAATGCATGATGGGGTGTTATTTATTACTAATGAAACAATTTAGATCAAAATCCTTATTTAAACCTCTGGGTGCCAACACCTTGGCCTCGTAGACCCAAAAGGATTCCCTTCTACTTAGCTGGCGAATATAGTTGCCTCCTCGCCAGTGTGGTTGGACATGTTCAATTCCCCAGAATTTCAGGGAGTGAGGTTTCTTATCATGAAATATTTTAAAGTGCTTGGATACGTTGTGTGAAACCTCTCCCTTCTTTATGTTAGAGATATGTTCCCCTATCCTCACATTTAGGGCTCTGGAGGTGCGTCCTACGTACTGGAGTCCGCACCCACATTCCATCATGTAAACAACCCCAATTGTGGTACATGTTATTAGGTCTTTGATCTGGTATTCTTTACCTGTGCTATTGCATATAAAAGTTTTCTTCTTTTTGGTGTTCTTTTTAGTCTGCTGGCAAACACCACATCTGCCGCACGCATGGAATCCAGACAAGAACTGAAAAATAGTATTTTTCTTGGGTCTAGGGGGATCTATCACTCCCGGGGCCAGCCTGTCCTTCAAAATAGGGGCTCTCCTATATATGAAGCCAGGTCTCTCCGGGAGGTGGGGTCCTAAAATTCCATCTTGTTTAAGCACCCCCCAGTGCTTTCTTACAATACGTTCAACCTGTTTATGCTGAACGTTGTAATCCAGCACTAGTTTAAAGTTGTTGTTGTTTATATTATCATCCCTGGATGTAACAGCCTTGTTGGCTAAAAGTTCTGTTCTGCTCAGATTGGATACTTGTTGTAAATCAGAAGACACTTTTTTCATATCGTACCCTTTCGTTTTGAACCTGTCTACCAGTATTTGGGACTGTGCTTTGAAATCTTCCTCCTTAGAGCAGTTCCTCTTGATACGGATCAGTTGACCCCTCGGAATGTTAAAAAGCCAATTCCTGTGGTGGCAGCTGTCCATAGACAAATACGAGTTACGGTCAGTAGGTTTAAAAAAATTTTTAGTGTGTAACTGGCCGTCTAGAACAAAAATCTCTAAATCGAGGAACTGTATCTTTTCTTTGCTCTCAGTCCATGATAAAACAATGTTCCTATTGTTAAAATTCATTCTAGCTTTAAAATCATTAAAAGAATTCAAATCTCCCTCCCATATCATGATCAGATCGTCTATAAATCTCTTGTAAAAGATCAGTTCTGGGGGTCTGTTGGATAAAACCTCTTCTGCTTCCCATTGGGCCATGAATAAATTGGCTACACTGGGGGCAAATCTAGCCCCCATAGCCACGCCTTTGGTTTGTAAGAAAAAGTCCCCTGAGTACCAAAAATAATTATGTTTTAAACAAAAATCCAAACTTTCTAACAGGAATTCTATGTGATCACCATCCAATCCCGACTCATCCAGGGCCCATGATGCGGCCCTCATGGCGGCATCATGCCCGATGATCGTGTATAGAGAACCTACATCTGCAGTCGCCAGAATGCAGTTCTCTGAGATAGGGAGGGATTGTAGGTCCTGAATGATATGTTTGGTATCTTTTGTATATGCTGGTGTCCGGGTAACCAATGGCTGCAAGTAAAAATCAATGTATTGGCCCAATCTGGAGCTCAGGGAGTCAATGCCGTTAATGATTGGTCTCCCAGGAGGTTTCTCCACAGACTTATGGATTTTGGGGAGAAAATATATAATAGGGGTTCGACAGGCCGTAGGGTTTAGATAAAGTGCTTCTTTTTTATTCAAAATGGCGTCCTCCAGCCCATTTTGAATTAGTACATCCAGTTCTTTTTTATATGCATTGAGTGGGTTACCCCTCAAACAACAATATGTATTCGGGTCTGAAAGTTGTCTTTCCATTTCATTATTATAATACGCTTTACTCATGACAACAATACCCCCCCCTTTATCCGCTGGTCTTATCACCAGCTGTTTATTAGCTTCCAGGCTAGTAATACCATTTTTGATCCATTGGGGGTCTTGAATTTTCCTAACTTTTAATTGCTCAATATCTTGTGACACCAGATTTTTAAAAACCTCCATATATTTGCTATCCTTATTTGGTGGATTGAACACAGATTTGTTTTTCAACATCGAGTGGTGTGTTCTCTCACTATTCGTGGGGCGATTGTCTGGTTTAGATAGGAAATACTTCTTCTGATTTAAACCCCTCATGTATTTCTGTAAGCTAACATATGTGTCGAATTTATTTAGGTTTTTCACTGGGGCATATTTTAACCCTTTATCTAAGACTTTCGTCTCCTCCTTGGTCAAAGGTATGCCACTGATGTTGAATATGCCTGCTCCTATTGGGTTTTGCTTTTTTTGGAGGCGTCGACCTGCTCGTCGTCCTCTTTGTCTTTTCTTTTTTCCCCAGATTGTTTTCCAATTGGACCCTTGTACCCCCACAGGGCACTGGGTTTCTCTAAAAAAACATCCGGGGGATTGTTGATTACGGCTGGCGGGTAGAGTGGGGTAAATCTATTCATGGTGGGGATATTATATGACGTAGATGGGCGAGGGGAGTCATATATTGACTCCTCCCTCCTGTCTTGTCGTTGATCATGTGTGCCCCTTGGTTCCTGGGGGTACCAATTCCCTTGTTCTGCCTGATAGGGACTATTCCTGTTCCCTTGTGTTGGGAAATACAGGCCATTACTGTTCCTGGGTGCCTGTTGATATGGGCCGCTATTTCCCTGTGTTTGATGATAAGGGCCACCATTGTTCCTCCCTTGACCTCTACCTCTTCCTCTTGGTCCACCTCTTCCTGCTCTCCTCCCCCTTCCATTACCTCTTTGTGGTGCATGGTAGGTGGGTGCAGGAGTGTTGTTAGATTCCCGCCTTGCAGGAGCAGGCGGCGCTCTGCTCCATACAGGGGGTGTCATATTAACTCTCTCCGGTGTACTATCACGGGATGGTAATATAGAGTTGCTCTGAAGATCTTTCTGCCACTTAAAGACTTCATTCCCTCTATAATCATTCATATCCCTAATGAACTTCTTTCTCTTTTTTTCCTGAGTTTCTTTATCTGTTTTTTCTAATTTTTTCTTTAGTTCTCCTGCTAGTTGGTTGAACTCAGGAGAATCTTTTAGTGACTCCAATTTCTTTTTGAGCTCAGCTATATGCGATTCGATTATCGCAAGTTTCCTGCGTTTGCGAATAAGCAGGAAGTTCATGAGGTCTTGTCCTTTAGAATTGAAAAAGATAAACCACTCATCTAATGACTCATCATCCTCAAGTCCGTCATTAGGGGGGACTTCCCACCTCAGACGTCTTGGGATGAGTTGGTGGGCTATATACTGCTCAAATGACACAATGTCCCACCAAGCCCTGGTTTTCTTTTCCATAAGGATACCTAATTTCTTAAAGGATTGTGTAATGTCCTCATATCTGCCTCTGTTTTTATCTCCTGAGAAGATGTCATCAATTATAATATTCCTATTGTCAAAATAATCAAATATATCCATGGTTGCTGCTAATAGGTGAGTGAAAGACACAATCAAATGAAATACAAAAAAACTATCAGCGCAAACCTATTATATGTGATAAATTAACTCAACACCAATTCACTGTGCATAAATCAGGTGTGTGAACTTATAAATCAATAGTGGTGTCCGGCAGCATGCACCAATCGTGTTTCACAAATCACAATAAACTATAAATCATACAAAAATGTGATGCGCCAGAAATATAAAATCAAAAAGTGATGACAATAAATCATATCCAGTTCATAAGGCACATAGCAATGGGAACATAGGGGAACATATCTCTAACATAAAGAAGGGAGAGGTTTCACACAACGTATCCAAGCACTTTAAAATATTTCATGATAAGAAACCTCACTCCCTGAAATTCTGGGGAATTGAACATGTCCAACCACACTGGCGAGGAGGCAACTATATTCGCCAGCTAAGTAGAAGGGAATCCTTTTGGGTCTACGAGGCCAAGGTGTTGGCACCCAGAGGTTTAAATAAGGATTTTGATCTAAATTGTTTCATTAGTAATAAATAACACCCCATCATGCATTATATATTTTTATCTGAGACAAAAAAAAAAAAAAAAAAAAAATGTTTTTATTTTTTTTTTTTATAATATATTTTAAAAAATTTTTTTTTTTTTTAAATTTTTTTTTTTTTTTTTTTATAAATTTTAATAGCCAACATTTATTATTCCAGATTTTAGCTTATTGATGTATTTTTAATATGTGATAATTATGGTATGAGATTTTGTGATTATGTGTCTTAGCTGTTTTAATGTAAACCAGAGAGATGTCTGCGCCACCACGCGATCTCCGCAAATGTGCAATAGTAATCTGATCAATGCCCATACAATAAAATTGCCCCATTAGCGATATGAGCCAGTGACACCGCCGTAAACATGCCTGGTTCGGAGGTTCCAGTGTCCTGTACTGAGCTATGAGCGGGGGGAGGGACTGAGATCTGCTGGCCAATCCACCTGAGAGTTGATGTATTTAAAGTGAGGCTTGGCACGCACTAGCCACCCCTACCGAGGAAGTCAAAGGAGCATTACGCTCGACGTAACGCGTATAGGGGGGCGGAGCGTGCGTGGCCGACGCAGAGTCTCTCTCTGGTAACAGATCGCTGACATCGATTATACAGCAGGCACAGCTGAGTGCCCGACAAATGTGAGTTGATCTGCCTTTCTCTAATAAAGCATACCCTCATTAGTAAGCGGAGAGCACTAGATTTCTTCATCTGTTTTCTATATGTCCCGGGATCCCTCGAGGTGCAATATAGTGTGGCTCTTTCCTGGAAGTCTGATCAATGATACATGTGATTGCTGGCCCGTTTGGGTCCTTCAGAAAGGTGAGAGGCTGATTCACCTGGTGGAGGGATTCACTATATTGGTGATTACAAGTTGTTTTCATCACTGGATTTTCTTCATCTGAACACGGGACACTCTTTATATCATTTTATTGGAAGCACACACATTGCTATGTGCCTTATGAACTGGATATGATTTATTGTCATCACTTTTTGATTTTATATTTCTGGCGCATCACATTTTTGTATGATTTATAGTTTATTGTGATTTGTGAAACACGATTGGTGCATGCTGCCGGACACCACTATTGATTTATAAGTTCACACACCTGATTTATGCACAGTGAATTGGTGTTGAGTTAATTTATCACATATAATAGGTTTGCGCTGATAGTTTTTTTGTATTTCATTTGATTGTGTCTTTCACTCACCTATTAGCAGCAACCATGGATATATTTGATTATTTTGACAATAGGAATATTATAATTGATGACATCTTCTCAGGAGATAAAAACAGAGGCAGATATGAGGACATTACACAATCCTTTAAGAAATTAGGTATCCTTATGGAAAAGAAAACCAGGGCTTGGTGGGACATTGTGTCATTTGAGCAGTATATAGCCCACCAACTCATCCCAAGACGTCTGAGGTGGGAAGTCCCCCCTAATGACGGACTTGAGGATGATGAGTCATTAGATGAGTGGTTTATCTTTTTCAATTCTAAAGGACAAGACCTCATGAACTTCCTGCTTATTCGCAAACGCAGGAAACTTGCGATAATCGAATCGCATATAGCTGAGCTCAAAAAGAAATTGGAGTCACTAAAAGATTCTCCTGAGTTCAACCAACTAGCAGGAGAACTAAAGAAAAAATTAGAAAAAACAGATAAAGAAACTCAGGAAAAAAAGAGAAAGAAGTTCATTAGGGATATGAATGATTATAGAGGGAATGAAGTCTTTAAGTGGCAGAAAGATCTTCAGAGCAACTCTATATTACCATCCCGTGATAGTACACCGGAGAGAGTTAATATGACACCCCCTGTATGGAGCAGAGCGCCGCCTGCTCCTGCAAGGCGGGAATCTAACAACACTCCTGCACCCACCTACCATGCACCACAAAGAGGTAATGGAAGGGGGAGGAGAGCAGGAAGAGGTGGACCAAGAGGAAGAGGTAGAGGTCAAGGGAGGAACAATGGTGGCCCTTATCATCAAACACAGGGAAATAGCGGCCCATATCAACAGGCACCCAGGAACAGTAATGGCCTGTATTTCCCAACACAAGGGAACAGGAATAGTCCCTATCAGGCAGAACAAGGGAATTGGTACCCCCAGGAACCAAGGGGCACACATGATCAACGACAAGACAGGAGGGAGGAGTCAATATATGACTCCCCTCGCCCATCTACGTCATATAATATCCCCACCATGAATAGATTTACCCCACTCTACCCGCCAGCCGTAATCAACAATCCCCCGGATGTTTTTTTAGAGAAACCCAGTGCCCTGTGGGGGTACAAGGGTCCAATTGGAAAACAATCTGGGGAAAAAAGAAAAGACAAAGAGGACGACGAGCAGGTCGACGCCTCCAAAAAAAGCAAAACCCAATAGGAGCAGGCATATTCAACATCAGTGGCATACCTTTGACCAAGGAGGAGACGAAAGTCTTAGATAAAGGGTTAAAATATGCCCCAGTGAAAAACCTAAATAAATTCGACACATATGTTAGCTTACAGAAATACATGAGGGGTTTAAATCAGAAGAAGTATTTCCTATCTAAACCAGACAATCGCCCCACGAATAGTGAGAGAACACACCACTCGATGTTGAAAAACAAATCTGTGTTCAATCCACCAAATAAGGATAGCAAATATATGGAGGTTTTTAAAAATCTGGTGTCACAAGATATTGAGCAATTAAAAGTTAGGAAAATTCAAGACCCCCAATGGATCAAAAATGGTATTACTAGCCTGGAAGCTAATAAACAGCTGGTGATAAGACCAGCGGATAAAGGGGGGGGTATTGTTGTCATGAGTAAAGCGTATTATAATAATGAAATGGAAAGACAACTTTCAGACCCGAATACATATTGTTGTTTGAGGGGTAACCCACTCAATGCATATAAAAAAGAACTGGATGTACTAATTCAAAATGGGCTGGAGGACGCCATTTTGAATAAAAAAGAAGCACTTTATCTAAACCCTACGGCCTGTCGAACCCCTATTATATATTTTCTCCCCAAAATCCATAAGTCTGTGGAGAAACCTCCTGGGAGACCAATCATTAACGGCATTGACTCCCTGAGCTCCAGATTGGGCCAATACATTGATTTTTACTTGCAGCCATTGGTTACCCGGACACCAGCATATACAAAAGATACCAAACATATCATTCAGGACCTACAATCCCTCCCTATCTCAGAGAACTGCATTCTGGCGACTGCAGATGTAGGTTCTCTATACACGATCATCGGGCATGATGCCGCCATGAGGGCCGCATCATGGGCCCTGGATGAGTCGGGATTGGATGGTGATCACATAGAATTCCTGTTAGAAAGTTTGGATTTTTGTTTAAAACATAATTATTTTTGGTACTCAGGGGACTTTTTCTTACAAACCAAAGGCGTGGCTATGGGGGCTAGATTTGCCCCCAGTGTAGCCAATTTATTCATGGCCCAATGGGAAGCAGAAGAGGTTTTATCCAACAGACCCCCAGAACTGATCTTTTACAAGAGATTTATAGACGATCTGATCATGATATGGGAGGGAGATTTGAATTCTTTTAATGATTTTAAAGCTAGAATGAATTTTAACAATAGGAACATTGTTTTATCATGGACTGAGAGCAAAGAAAAGATACAGTTCCTCGATTTAGAGATTTTTGTTCTAGACGGCCAGTTACACACTAAAAATTTTTTTAAACCTACTGACCGTAACTCGTATTTGTCTATGGACAGCTGCCACCACAGGAATTGGCTTTTTAACATTCCGAGGGGTCAACTGATCCGTATCAAGAGGAACTGCTCTAAGGAGGAAGATTTCAAAGCACAGTCCCAAATACTGGTAGACAGGTTCAAAACGAAAGGGTACGATATGAAAAAAGTGTCTTCTGATTTACAACAAGTATCCAATCTGAGCAGAACAGAACTTTTAGCCAACAAGGCTGTTACATCCAGGGATGATAATATAAACAACAACAACTTTAAACTAGTGCTGGATTACAACGTTCAGCATAAACAGGTTGAACGTATTGTAAGAAAGCACTGGGGGGTGCTTAAACAAGATGGAATTTTAGGACCCCACCTCCCGGAGAGACCTGGCTTCATATATAGGAGAGCCCCTATTTTGAAGGACAGGCTGGCCCCGGGAGTGATAGATCCCCCTAGACCCAAGAAAAATACTATTTTTCAGTTCTTGTCTGGATTCCATGCGTGCGGCAGATGTGGTGTTTGCCAGCAGACTAAAAAGAACACCAAAAAGAAGAAAACTTTTATATGCAATAGCACAGGTAAAGAATACCAGATCAAAGACCTAATAACATGTACCACAATTGGGGTTGTTTACATGATGGAATGTGGGTGCGGACTCCAGTACGTAGGACGCACCTCCAGAGCCCTAAATGTGAGGATAGGGGAACATATCTCTAACATAAAGAAGGGAGAGGTTTCACACAACGTATCCAAGCACTTTAAAATATTTCATGATAAGAAACCTCACTCCCTGAAATTCTGGGGAATTGAACATGTCCAACCACACTGGCGAGGAGGCAACTATATTCGCCAGCTAAGTAGAAGGGAATCCTTTTGGGTCTACGAGGCCAAGGTGTTGGCACCCAGAGGTTTAAATAAGGATTTTGATCTAAATTGTTTCATTAGTAATAAATAACACCCCATCATGCATTATATATTTTTATCTGAGACAAAAAAAAAAAAAAAAAAAATGTTTTTATTTTTTTTTTTTTTTTATAATATATTTTAAAAAATTTTTTTTTTTTTTTTTAATTTTTTTTTTTTTTTTTTATAAATTTTAATAGCCAACATTTATTATTCCAGATTTTAGCTTATTGATGTATTTTTAATATGTGATAATTATGGTATGAGATTTTGTGATTATGTGTCTTAGCTGTTTTAATGTAAACCAGAGAGATGTCTGCGCCACCACGCGATCTCCGCAAATGTGCAATAGTAATCTGATCAATGCCCATACAATAAAATTGCCCCATTAGCGATATGAGCCAGTGACACCGCCGTAAACATGCCTGGTTCGGAGGTTCCAGTGTCCTGTACTGAGCTATGAGCGGGGGGAGGGACTGAGATCTGCTGGCCAATCCACCTGAGAGTTGATGTATTTAAAGTGAGGCTTGGCACGCACTAGCCACCCCTACCGAGGAAGTCAAAGGAGCATTACGCTCGACGTAACGCGTATAGGGGGGCGGAGCGTGCGTGGCCGACGCAGAGTCTCTCTCTGGTAACAGATCGCTGACATCGATTATACAGCAGGCACAGCTGAGTGCCCGACAAATGTGAGTTGATCTGCCTTTCTCTAATAAAGCATACCCTCATTAGTAAGCGGAGAGCACTAGATTTCTTCATCTGTTTTCTATATGTCCCGGGATCCCTCGAGGTGCAATATAGTGTGGCTCTTTCCTGGAAGTCTGATCAATGATACATGTGATTGCTGGCCCGTTTGGGTCCTTCAGAAAGGTGAGAGGCTGATTCACCTGGTGGAGGGATTCACTATATTGGTGATTACAAGTTGTTTTCATCACTGGATTTTCTTCATCTGAACACGGGACACTCTTTATATCATTTTATTGGAAGCACACACATTGCTATGTGCCTTATGAACTGGATATGATTTATTGTCATCACTTTTTGATTTTATATTTCTGGCGCATCACATTTTTGTATGATTTATATTTATGACCTGTTCTTTAAAAAAAAAAAAAATTCAAAATTTGTGCCTATAAAGTCCCACCTCTAGGGGAATTATTTTGCTGCATATTCCTATTCATTCCCTGAAAGCAATCTCCAGCCTGCCCCTACAATAATCTCCTATCTCTCCCTCAGCAGCATCAGGAACCTTTCCCTACACTAGTTAGAGCAGAGTGACGTGCGGCGCTATGTGACTCCAGCTTATATAGAGGCTGGGTCATATGCTGCACTGGCCAATCACAGCCATGCCTACTAATGGCTTCTAAGGGCACACTAGTTAAACGCTTGTTGATTGGCTGCCCTGCAGCTGTTGAAACCGCGCTATTAAAACCGCGCCAAAACATGAAATAAATTACCGAACAACGGACTGTATCCCGAACATACAGTAAAATGTTCCGGTCCGTGTCCCAAAGTCTGGTACGATCCCGAACAATACAGTCCGTGTTCGCTCAACCCCTAGTCAAGACTATGTGATGAATGGACGAATGGCACAGCTTGCAGTGTGCTGAGGTCAGGCATAACCACAAGGTTCAACACAGAACCCAGCATACAACAAGACCAAAAGCAGGTTCAATAGTGATAAAAGTGAGATGGGTGGCGTGGGCAGCGCAAAAGGTAAGTATTCCATGTTTTCCAGGTTGGAGGTAAATTAGTTGTACTCACCATCTTTATTGGTGGCCAGAGGTTCAGCTTAGCCATTTTTAATTTCACAATAACAATAAACACTGCATCCAGTAGTCAGTACCATGCAATCACTGGATAGTGGCAGTATAAACACAAACCCCAATAAATACTACCTTAGGAGTCACTCAGGCATAAATTCTCAAGCAAGACCCAGTTACTACCCACAACCACTATTATGTTGTCTACCAAATTTCCCAAACTACAAAGGCGAGTTGATTCAATCCAGATGGGGAGACCTGGGGCACATGCCCCCAATGACAAAGTCTATTGACGTAGCAGGGTAAAGGTGATATTATCAGATTTATAGGCCATAATTTGAATATGATGGTTTCATTAAAACAATCCAATCTTAAACAAAACCTTTCAGCCTAAATTCCCTAATAACGTGGTATTTACAATGAATAGCAGGCACTTCAAAATGCTGCATGTCAGCTTCACTCTCTTCTACCCCAAACCGAAACCAAGTTACTATGGCCATTAGTTCTGGCCTCTCCCTTTAGCCTCCTATGCTATTGGTCATTAATGCTACCCATCACACTCATAGGCCAAATGGGAGTTGTTAAAAGTGATGGGAGTTCAGACCAGAGCCCAAGGCTACAGACTACAGCTGGATGCTATTTGGTTAAGAGAGTATACCAAGCTTCAGGGCTAGCAGGCTGCTCAAGACCATGGAAAATGGTTGTGGGGTAAATTCTGTAATTGAAAATTTCTCACACAATGTGGAAGTGGGTAGACCTTTAAATCAGCTCTATATATAAGCATGTGTGAATTAAGGTGATCCCTGACTTTAGGAACAATTGTATTTACAAGCCAACTGCATTACCTGGACAATGGAAAGGCAGTGTTCTGGGTTATAATATGATTATTGGATAATTTCCTTGCCTGCTGTGTGGATTAAGACACTCTGTGATTATCTGTGGTTTATAAATTCTTCAGCTCATGTCATGGAAAAGAGCTTGTTCTGTGTACTCTGCATAGTAGAAATTCTTTGCTGGTGTGGCTGTGCAGCATTGAACTTTTTCTTTGATTTGTATCTTGTATAACATGTTATTGCTGGTAAGGTCTTAGTACTGATCTAACCAATTTGATTAAATTTTAATATCAGAGGGCAGTTGGTTAGAAAGAGATAGATTCTGATTGGTCTATATAGATTTTTGGCCAGCTCACATTTCCCTTTACTTTCATGTATATGTAAAACTCAAAACAAACTACTTTTGTCTGCCTCGTTAAATATACCATTGAGAGAGTTTTGTTATATGTCTCCACAATAAAAGCAAATAAATAACTTGATCCTCCCAGATGTAAAAAGCTATCATGTGCTCTCTGCAGCATTATCCTAAACCAGAGGTCTTCAAACTATGGCCCTCCAGTTGTTCAGGAACTACAATTCTCATTATGCCCAGTCATGTCTGTGAATGTCAGAGTTTTACAATGCCTCATGGGATGTGAAGTTCTGCAACACCTGGGGGGCTGCAGTTTGAGTACCCCTGTCCTAAACCATGTTATGAGAAAGATCCACAGAAGAAAGAGCTCATAGTGTATTATGTTGTGACAAAATGACGAAACGCGTAGAGAGGAGCTGGCTCTGCGTGTAGCTCATCACACCAGGAAGGTATGCCATTTCCAAGGAAGTTCCGTTGTCATTTCACTATTGCTTCACTGTTTTTACTATGAGCTCTTTCTTCTGTGGATCTCTTCCCCTCAACTGAAACATCCTTCCACCTATTGAGCAACTCTGCTTGTCTGCCATTATGGATGGAGGAAACATCAATAAGGCTATGTAATCCTCCTAACATCTTTGAATGTGTTTATGATCATTGTGGAAGCAATGATCCTGGGATTGCGGTAAGAGGCAGTGTGTTCGTGTGGTGGTAGTGTTGGATATTGAGTCACCTTCCATTGGTATTTTTGCACTCAGAAGTGGAAGATTTCCTGTCTGGACAACTAATTGTTGGACTTTTTATTAATATTAATTTTAGGCGCTGCATTCTCTATTCAAATGTCAAAATGACTTGATTGGTGAATGTCAGTCCAGCGCAGAGGGTGTTCCCAGGAAGGCTGTGTTTGCATACAAACCACCACAGGTAATGCCCACATGAGATGCTAAGCCTCCTTGATTGAAATTAAATATCAGTAGAGGAGAAGGAGCTTGTACAGCCGTGCAAGACTGAGTGCAAGACTGAAATTCAGCTTTAATTTTCAATTTCAACTGGTATGCACCATTAAGAAAAACACTGGTAAAATGTGGTATATTTTTCCTTCTATTTCAATAATAACATTAAACCAAGAACAATCAATGGGCAGAAAATGCTTACCATAACCTTCCCCATCCTAACATGACATTAAAAAGAAATAAGCTATGTTTTACATAAATAAAATGCACCAGTGTGCAACATTAAATACTCTCAATTGTATTGGGTTGTATGTTCCATGTCATAGGTATTGCAGCTAATACACTGAATTCCTCAGTCTACGTCCTTCCAGTGCATGACTGGTGGTTTCAAGAACTTACAACTAATTCGATTTTCTAGTTAAAGTCTCATATCTTGCCTTCATATCTGCCCGTTGGCCAAGGAGTCATGTATCCATGTCTGTTTGGAGTCATCTGCTTTACTGCATGTTCCATGGTAAAACAAGTCATTTTACAGTATTTCATGAAGCCCCTTTATATACACTGAACACAGCTAATATGGATAACTCGACCACTGGATTTCATTAAACGTTGCACTTTCTTATCAGACAGTTGCTTTTCCTGAAATAATCCCACAAGTCACTGCTCGAGATCAAGCCTCAGGGTGTATAGTGTATAGCTTAGGTCTAAGCTCAGCAGGAGTTTTGTAGTATATCCTCATGAGGTCAAGTGATGTCTTCGTTGTCTAAAAGAGTGATCGTACTGTTCCAGTAGAAGATGGTTTTATTTTCCTGAATGGAAATTTGCAACGTGTATCGTATTTCAGGATGTAAAATAGGAGTTTTGCATGGAGTACAGACGATCAATGGGATTTCCAACTCTGGATTGCAAAGAACCTACTTCTGGTGCTGCTAGAAGACATTCACCCAGGCTGAGAGATGCATCATCACTATCCAAATCATGGAACAGGGTCTCTCCACCTGAAAAGACGTAAAACCACAAAATGTAACTGCTATATAGAAAGCTCCAACAGAACAGTACTCTCTAATACAGTGGCGTTAACACTATGGAAGATAAGTAGGAGGACCCTTTTACACCGAGCGTGTGTGTTCTGATCAGCAGAGGATCTGTAAACAGATTGGAATTGGAGCTAAGTGGCACAAATATCACTCCACCAAGAGGAGGCAATAGGAAGAGAAGGTTACTAGGAAGAGAGGCATGGTGGATTTTTAGACTTAATTCCAGATCACCTTTAGGGTTAAACCTGAGATGGGATCTAGATCTGCACATACATTAAACTGTCTCTCTCCAGTATCTCTCTTCCCTTTTGTTCTCTTTATAATTTTTCTTTATTATTTTCATTGATTTTTTTTTTTTATTTTCATTTTTATCTATGTATACTATCATTGTGTAGTTTGTGGATATTAGGTGGCACATACATGGGTTTCCTTAGTATATACTACAACTGATTCTATTTTTTGCTAATTGTCTACAATTCATTGGAACAATGAATAGGTGGAGCCTGTGATATGTAGAGTCACTATATATTTCAAAGTTTTGTGTCTAAATGTAGTTATGACTAAGGCCTTATAGGCTGAAACGTGTCAACTAATCTTATCAGCAGTTGTGTTCTGTGGTTCCTGAATAAAGATGAAAATTTTTTTAAGAGCACCTACTGGTGTGTGGATCATCTTTCTACACTTTTGGACATCCATGTCTGCACAGTTTTGCCCTTCCTTAGCTCAATAGACCAATTTTAGGTCTTTGAGCATGCAGATGTAAGCAGAGTTGCACCTGTTTTTTACATCTGACTGCCTCCATCCCATGTCCTATGTTAGAAAAAAAAAAAAAAAACAGAGAAAGACATAGATGTTTTCGTTTTTTTGGGGCCTAGATGGACTTGGAGGTAATCACATGTAAATGGATGCACATCTGCCTGCTCATAGCCTAGCATGGGGCTTCCGTTCAGACCTGCCTGGAAGGTGGATCTGATCAGAAAGCCCATGTAAAACAGCATTGTGCTTGATGCTTTATTATCAAGATGTTAGATCTCAAAGGAAAATTGTGTACCATTTTGTTGGGTCAGGGATAGTTTTCAGCTCCCATGGGTGGAGAGAAAAAAAAAAAAAAAACCCTCAATAATTTATGCAGCAAAGGTGCCCTTGGTAGTGTGGGGTGGTGGCCATGGAAGAGTCAAAGTCATCAGAGGTATTATATAGACACTTATTGATAACACCAAACATGCGTTTCTTGGCTAATCTGCCTTTTCTTCAGTTTATGCAGCTGTTTCACTGAGTTGTAGTGCCTCCTGGTTGCTTAGTAATCCTTGCATTGTGTCTGTGTGAACACAAACATGCGCCTAGGATTTCTAAGCAACCAGGAGGCACTGAACCTCTGTGAAGCACCACATAAACTAATAACTTTGACCCTTCTATGACTACCAGTCCACTCTATCAAGGGCACCTCTGCCATATAAACCCTTGAGGGCTTTTTCTCTCCACCCTTGAATTCTACCCACCTCCCAAACATTTCTCCTTAGGACCTAGGGTTGGGCTGACCAGAGGCATTGAGTGTAACTGTCCACTACCAGCATGGGGACAGGGATATTCTCTGCGTTCTAAACTGGAAGATTTCATTTTCCATACATTTTGGCTAGTTGCAATCATATTAAATGTAAATTATTTTCATGTCAGATCATCACACTTCTGTATAATCTAAAATACTGTACAGCTGTTAGATTATAATGGCACTCCTGCCTCTCCTCTTGTTTTCTCTTTTTCTGGTGAACACCACATTTTTTTTTTTTCTCCTGCCTTAGTTCCTATGGAGGGTGCTGTTAAAAGTTCTCAGGAGCCTGGCAGGGAAATTTATTTTAACTCCCACTACAGCCAAAACAGACCTCTCAAGACTCTTGGGCTAATTTAATAAATTTGTTTAGAAACTTTACACAATAAATTGTATAAATGTTAACTTTCAAAAAAATAGCTTTTCTCATGATTGCCTTTGAAAACTCATCCTCTGTGTATATAAAAAATAAATTAAAAAAAAAGCTAAGAAACAGCTTCAGGTCTAAAGTGCATACATCCCGAGATGCCTGCCTTACGTGTAGAAGCCTGAAAAAGCCTTCGGACATGGCCAAATGTTGGGTAGTAATGCCACTTCTACATACTCCCAAACCTTGCCCACTCCTTCCTGCCTTCCGGACATTCCTACTGGCCTGTTTGGCAGCCCAGCATCGTAATAGGCTAATAGAAATGTGAGGGGGCCGCAAGCATTAACACTACCTGGCAGGGCTGCTGTTAGAAATCACAGGTCCCCGTACAGCCTACCTGGCAGCCCCCCCCCCTCGAATTTATCAAGATAATATTTTCACAAAAAATACACTAAAATCATTGTTAGCAGATACAACATAACAGAGAATTTAAAGAAAAAGAAAATGTATAATTTTTTTCTTAAATGTTAACAATTTTTGCAATTATTTTATTTTACAATTTTTTTTTAAATGATTGATTACAATGTTTAACCACTTGCCGACTGCTCACATTGAGGGTACTGCGGCAAAGTGGCTCGATTCCGTCCAGCGATGTAGACCTACGTCGCTGGACTCCTCCCCTTCTGGGGGGGGGGGGGCGCGCGCGCGCCGCCGGAGGCTCGCTCCCGCTGTATTCAGACACAGTGGGAGTTGGGCCAGGGGAGGAGAGGCGGTGATCACCGCCGTTCTTCCCCGATCATCGGGGATCGAGTGAGGAAAACCGCCCGCTTGTGTTAACAAAGCGGGCGGATCTTCTATGTGACAGGCAGGGACAGATTACAGGATTCAGCATAGCTGAACCTGCGATCTGTGCCTGTGTCACACAATCCCCTCCCCCCACACACGTCAGTAAGCACCAGGCATACATTTAACCCCTTGATCACCAATAAAGTTAACCCCTTCCCTGCCAGTGTCATTATTACAGTAACAGTGCATATTTATAGCAGTGATTACTGTAGTAATGTCACTGGTCCCCCCAAAAGTGTCAAAAATGTCAGTCAAGGGTCCGATCTGTCTGCCGCAATGTCGCAGTCCCGCAAAAAAATTGCAGATCGCCGCCATTACTAGTTTAAAAAAAAAAACAATAAAAATGACATAAATCTTTTCCGTAGCTGCGATAACTTTTGCGCAAACCAATCAAAATACGCTTATTGCGATTTTTTTACCAAACATATGTAGCAGAAAACAAATTGGCCTAAAATGTTAAAAAATTTAGATTTTTACATTTTTTTTGGGGGGGGGGGGATTTCATATAAAAAAAATTTGAAAAATATTGTTATTTTTTCAAAATTGTCGCTATTTTTTTGTTTATAGCGCAAAAAGTAAAAATCGCACAGGTGATCAAATACCACTAAAAGAAAGCTATATTTGTGGGGAAAAAAAGGACATAAATTTCATTTGGGTACAGTGTCGCACGACCACGCAATTGTCCGTTAAAATAACACAGTGCCGAATCGCAAAATATGGCCTGGTCAGGAATGGGGTAAAATCTTCTGGTCATAAAGCGGTTAAAAATACGCTTATTGAGAATTTTTTGTCAAAGACATGTAGCTAAATACATTTTGGCCTAAATATATGAAAAAATTGAATATATTGGATATTTTTTAACTGTCAAAGTAGAAAAATATTGTTATTTTTTCAAAATTGTCGCTTTTTTTTTTATTAATATCGCAAAAAATGAAAAGTGCAGAGGTGATCAAACACCACCAAAAGAAAGCTTTGCTTGTGGGAAAAAAAGGACTTAAATTTTGTTTGGGTACGGCGTTGCATGACCTCGCAATTGTCAGTTAAAGTCGCACAGTGCCAAGTTGCAAAAAGTGGCCTGGACGTAAAGCAGAAAAATCCTCCGGTGGTAAAGTGGTTAATTAATGATTATTATTTTTTTTTTTTTTACAATTTTTTTTTTCTACAGGACAGTGAAAAGGGGGCACACAGGGAGGGGGGTCAGAAGAAGGCAACACAGGGAGGGGGATTGGTGTCAGAGAAGAAAATACAGGAATGATGCCCTGTGTCTATGCCTCTCTCCCTGACCAGTCTTTCAGCTGCTTCAGAGAGCCGCACAGGACTTTCTTCTGTAATGACCCCTCCGCCCGATGCACCGATTCCCCGTGCTGTTGGGGCCCCCCTGTATGCCCAGGTTCCCTACAGGAGGACTGGTGGTTCCCCCCCCCCCATCAGCAGCCCTGCTTCCTGGACATGTTGAAGCTTTTTTACATCAAAACGGTCCAGCATCCAACTGTATGTGTGCACTTTTTTTCGAAGCTGCTGTTGGTACTGTATGTGCTGGGACTTCCATGTGACCAGATTTTATAAAGGAAAATGTTATTGTTCTAGAGGTAGAGTAGATGCAGAGATGCAGAGGGTATTTTTACTTTTTCAGACAAATTGCGATAGCACCTAATTTATATTTATTACGTGTTCTCATTCACATAGTATAACTTGAAATAATATTTAACCGGTTGCCGACCGCCGCACGACGATATACGTCGGCAGTCAGCCCCGGCCAGGCAAAGTGATGTATATATACGTCACTAGCCTGTCACTTGCTTGGGAGCCTATAGCGGGCGAGCACGCTCCCGCGGAGGCGCGCTCCCGCCCCGGCTCGTTCCCCAGCAAGTCCGTGCGCGTGACCGGCGGACCCGATGTCCGCCGGTCACTCGCCGATCGTCGGTGCAGAGGGAGAAAGTCAGGCGGCTGATGTAAACAAGCCGCCTGTCATTCTCCCTGGTGTAGAAACAGTGATCATATGGTTCTACTATGTAGGACCGTTGATCACTGTTCCTACACTTCAAGCCACAGCCAATCACAGTAAGAATCACGCCCCTAGGGACACACACCACCCCTCCCTCTCAAATAAATAGTACCGCAAAAAAATCGCAGATCGCCGCCATTACGCATTAAATAAAAACCACCAAAAATGACAAAAATCTTTCCCTTAGTTAGTAAACGCAATAACTTTTGCGCAAACCAATCAAAATACGCTTTTTGTGATTTTTTTTACCAAACATATGTAGCAGAAAACAAATTAGCTAAAAATGTTAAAAAATTTTGATTTTTACATTTTTTTGGGGGGGGAATTTCATATAAAAAAATGTGAAAAATATTGTTGTTTTTGAAAAATTTACGCTATTTTTTTGTTTATAGCGCAAAAATTAAAAATCGCACAGGTGATCAAATACCACCAAAAGAAAGCTCTGTTTGTGGGGAAAAAAAGGACGTCAAATTCGTTTAGGTACAGCATCGCACGACCGTGCAATTGTCCGTTAAAGTCATGCAGTAAAAAATCGCAAAAAAACCCCTGGTCAGGAAGGGGGTAAAATCTTCCAGGGCTTAAGTGGTTAAACATTGCTCCTTATCATTTTACTGGCTTTTTACATTATTCTCTTTTTTATGTAAGAGCTTGGACAAATGTAAGTATGCATATGTTTTTACCTGATGGGCCACTTTAGAAGCTGGAAATCACTGTAGTTGTAGCTTCTACTACAATAACCACCGTTATCTTCTGGGTCATGTGTGGCAGCTCCTTTGCATACTGATCACAGGAAGTCACTCAGCTGCCATTTACAGAACACCTTATATTTTTTTCAATGAATACAAAATGTTCTCTGACTGGAAGAGGTGGATAGGAGAGGCAGGAACATCATAATCTCCACCACATCCAGTCAGAGAAAGCCTTGTATTCATTGAAGATAGCTGAAAGATACCAGCAATTACTGTAGCAGTGCACACTACTACAGCGATTTCCAGCTTCCATGGTGGTCCCTGGGGTTTAGAATTAGCATACTTATTAGCATACTTACTTTGTGCAAGATAGCTATATATAAAAGTTTTACCCAAGCTCAACCGCTATGTTTTATATCTAGGAGCTGGAGTCCGGTGCTCTAGCTGGGCCGTTCAATTCCCAAGGTAGTAGATATCAATAAGATAAAAGTCGGCAACTTGGAGTGGTCTTGCAAAGAAAATTCTTTTATTGGCTACATGTATAAAAGCATGATACAAAAGATGCTAATGCGTTTTGGCTTTTGCAGCCTTCCTCTTTGCATTGGTTTTTATCTTGTTGATATCTCTTACTTTGTGCAAGCTGTACCACAGTAACTATGCAAATAAGATAATACCTGGAGTTCAGCTTTAAGGAGGAGACTGAGGATTTATGTTTGTGATAATTAACTCTGTCTGTACTGTGCTGGCAGATTTTCATTTTCAGTTGTAAATTAGATGTACACGACTTTCTGTCCTAACAAAGGGTTACAGATCTCAAGGCTTGGTTGGTGCATTGTTTGGTAATGCAAAAAAAAAAGTTCCTTGCTTTGTCCCTTTTCTTTATTTTCACATTGCCATCTTTTCAAAGCAATAGACATTGCTTATAGATTTAGTTTAATGGTTTAAACTCTGTTATGTGAATGGGAACACATAACAGACATACAGTTGAGGTTTCTCAAATTTAACTGCAAAAGTGGAAATACACTTTAAAGAATGACTCAAAATGACAACTTGAAGCTTAACTCCAGAAATTCAGCCAGTTTGAAAAATGTTCTGGATTACTAGTTAAGGCCAACGAGGTGCATGCCACCTTGTGGACTTATCTCTGTAATTTACAACTGAGTGCCAGGGGCATAGCTATCCCTATACTTCAGCGCTTGGACATTCTGGTCTCAGCTCCATCATGCTGTGTTTGTAGTATCCGCAGAAGCATCCCCGACTGCTTCTTATAGCATTTATTTAACATGAGCACTTGGCTGCACTGCTGAACACAACGCAAAGCATCTTAAAATGGTAGTAAAGTTCCCCACCCCAAAAAAAAAAAAAAACTTGTCCCCTGCAAGGTAATGGCATATTGTTCTAGTATACATTGAATACTAGCACATTAAGAAAGACTTACCTTAAAACAAAGCCCTTAAGTGGGGTACTGGTACTGCTGATAAGGCTTCCATCTTCACCGGAACCTCCTTCCAGGTCCGCAGGCTGAGGCACGATGACATGACTCCTGTGCATGCACACGGGAGCCATGGCACAGTGCTTTGATAGGGACGGCATGCCATAGTGTGCATGCACAATTTTTGTTACTGGCTGCTGAAGTAGGGAATATCTCCCAAAATTTGCACATTTAGGAGATATCATTTGCCTACAGGTAGGCTTTTTTATAAGCTTACCTATAGGTACAAACGAGCAAGCAGTGTTTACTATCGCTTTAACCAACACCCATGCTAATCAATGCTTTGATGTGTGCTGAGTTTGGACCTAAATTATACATTCCGGAAACTTGATTTAGAGCAACTACAACTACAAAATGTCTACATGTACCCCAGGGCAGTTTGGTCTCTGAAATAACTCTTTACACCAGCCCTAGGCCAAACAACATTCATTTGGCCCACTCTATATGCTTCATATCTTTTTGTGGAGAATTCACATATTTTTTGGGGAGAATCCAGTAAGACTAAGTTACACTGGTTACATTAATTGGTAATTCCTGCTTAGATCTTCTCTTGCCACCCTTCTACATATGCAAAAGATAAAAATAATAGGCTGATCTTCAGTATTTTGTCCTTAACTCGGCATTAAAACCTTTACAGAATTTTATTGTGAGACTCTGGTAAATGTATGTCAACTGGTTCTTTTCGGAATACATGGACTATATTTAAAGAAAATAAAAATCAATCATTGTAGAACAGATCTATAGAAAGGAAAAAAGGATTACCCTTACCATAAGGATGCATGTGGTCTCCTGGCATCTGGGGTGGTGTGAGCCCTTGCTGGAATGGGTCTGCACTGTACATGTTCTGCTCCACAGACAGTAGTTGTTGAGGAAGAGATGTGAACACATTCATGATCCCTTCAATACTGGAGTTACTTGAACTGTGTGTTTGAGCTGTAAGACATTAAGAAGACATTGTAATTTTAATTCATACATTTACTAAATGTGGACAAAATAGAAAAACTTCAAACTCCAGGATTGAAGCTGATGCTAGCACATATTCTAACGAATTGTATGTTGATTCCTACATGGGAAAAACATATTCCTTTTAAAAATGCTAGTTTCCCGATTGAGTCTGACTTCAAGATCTCAGGAACACAAACCTGGAACAACCATGCAAATGATGAAAGTAATGAAAATGGCCTTATTTCTGCACTTGTTCCTGATTTGTGACTCAAAGTACTGAAGCCAAAGCTTAAATTGTATGTAAACCCTAACATCGAACTTTACTTATCTGATGCCTTTTGATCTGTTAAATATACACATGTTTATATATACATGTTTTGCTATATACAGTATGGTCAGTGTTCTCTTTAAGGACAACAGAACACTTTTACCCAGGGTTATGGAGATGAAGAGAGAGGAAGGTCTTCTTTCATTTCCTGCTCTAGGTGGTAATACTGATCCTCCATTGACAGAGGACAATAGGTGAGTACTGTCACCCATGTACAGGAAGTGTGTTAATGATTGATTCATTGGGTGAAAAAAGCCTGAAAAAAAGGAAACTAATGCAACCACCATATCTAAGGACTGGTATCCTTCAACATATTATATTTTGGTTCTTGAATTTGGAAAAATAACCACCACAAAATTAGCAATGTCAGAAGTAGTGGTTAGTATTGTCAGCCTACATTATTCTTCCATGACTGGTCTTCTTTATGAAAACAATAAGTTAAGTATTCACACAGCCTATTTGATGTATAAGATTTCAAAATACAGTAAAACCTTGGATTGCGAGCATAATTTGTTCTGGAAACATGCTTGTAATCCAAAGCACTCTTATATCAAAGCGAATGTCCCCATAAGAAATAATGGAAACTCAGATGATTCGTTCCACAAGTCCTTCAGTTTATAGTCTATATACAAAGAATATAGCAATGTGATAGGTTGTGTAACCATAAAATGTCCATCCACAATATGCAGCCTTCCCATGGGGAATTGGAAGCAAAATCTAGCAGAGCTACAGAATATAAGAGAGATGAGAGGCACCTCTAAGTGTAGCAATATGGTTACATTTAATGAAGGTTCAACATTTAGCAACTCACATGGTTGATGATTAAAATAGGCACACCTAAGTATGCAGGCATCCGGGGTAAAGCTGTCCACATAGACCATCTTCTGAACCACTGGCTCTCACCACTGTCAGTCTGCAATCATGAGTGGGAAGAATAGCCTGCAGTAGAGTGATCTGAAAGTGAGGCTTTGAATCACTTGTGGAGTGCAGCGGGGAAGGGATGATGAAGATGGCTGTGCAGAGGATGGTCTATGTGGACAGCTTTACCCCAGATGCCTGCATACTTAGATGTGCCTGTTTTAATCATCAACCATGTGAGTTGCTAAATATTGAACCTTCATTAAATGTAACCATATTGCTACACTTTAGAGGCTCCTCTCTTCTTTTTTATACATGACGCTACTTGTATATCAAGACATTGCTTGTATATCAAGTCAAAATTTATTTAAAAAATTTGCTTGTCTTGCAAAGCGCTCTCAAACCAAGTTACTCTCAAACCAAGGTTTTACTGTACCAAGCATATTAAAATGTCTACCATGTATTGTCTGAATAGTTATATTGCTATCATTGGGATAACCAGTGGGAGTCCTGCTCTGAATCATGCCATAGTTTATCAGGATAAGCTTGTCATAATGGAAATGTGATGATATAGTTGCACTCAGAATTAAACGTTCGTCAAGCTAGCTAGACCACTCATGATCTTTGAGACTGCAAGCTAAACCTTTATTGACAGTCTGCAGTATTTTAATTATTCAACAATAAAGTACTGTATTTTAACCTTATATTGAATCTGTATCAATCATTTCACACTGCTGGGATTATTCATATGATATGCCCTTTATTTATTTATTTTTTTGCTGTCATAAGAGGGTTGCGGGTATCCAGAATATGCATCCTTGGCTTCCAAAGTAAGACCCTCAAAAATGTGAAGAAAACTTGTAAAATCGTCCTCTCTAGAAGCAAAACTTTTTGAAGTCTATGTCTTTTTTTAGTCAGGATTATTAACAGAAAAAAACAGATCATATAACACATCATCTTAACCACTTTAACACTGCTCACGGTGTTGCTACTGCGGCACAGTGGCTCGTTATCGTCTGGCGACGTAGACCTACTTCACCAGACATTCCCCTCTCTCGGCGGCGCGTGTGCGCCACCCGAGGCTCGCTCCCGCTGTATTCAGTCACAGCGGGAGTCGGGCCAGGGGAAGAGAGGCGGTGATCACTGCTGCTCTTCCCCGATCGTCGGGGATCGAGTGTGGAGAACCGCCCGCTTGTGTAAACAAAGCGGGCAGATCTCCTAAGTGACAGGCAGGGTCAGATTGCAGGATTCAGCATGTCATTTTTACAGTAACAGTGCATATTTATAGCACTGATTACTGTAGTAATGTCACTGGTACCCCCAAAAGTGTCAAAAATGTCAGTCAAGGGTCCTATCTGTCCGCCACAATGTCGCAGTCCCGCAAAAAAAAATCGCAGATCGCCGCCATTACTAGTTAAAAAAAAAAACAATAAAAATGACATAAATTTCCCATAGTTAGTAGCTGCGATAACTTTTGCGCAAACCAATCAAAATACGTTTATTGCGATTTTTTTTTACCAAACATATGTAGCAGAAAACAAATCTAAAATGTTAAAAAAATGTTAAAAAAATTAGATTTTTACATTTTTCTGGGAGGGAATTTCATATAAAAAAATGTGAAAAATATTGTTATTTTTTCAAAATTGTCGCTCTTTTTTTGTTTATAGCGCAAAAAGTAAAAATCGCACAGGTGATCAAATACCACCAAACGAAAGCTCTATTTGTGGGGGAAAAAATGACATCAATTTAATTTGGGTATAGCGTCGCACAAACACGCAATTGTCCGTTAAAATAAGGCAGTGCCGAATCACAAAATATGGCCTGGTCAGGAATGGGGTAAAATCTTCCGGTCTTAAAGCGGTTAAAAATACACTCATTGATGATTTTTTTTGTCAAAGACATGTAGCTAAATACATTTTGGCCTAAATATATGACAAAAATTGAATATATTGGATATTTTTAAGCTGTCAAAGTAGAAAAATATTGTTATTTTTTCAAAATTGTCGCATTTTTTTATTAATATCGCAAAAAATAAAAATCGCAGAGGTGATCAAATACCACCAAAAGAAAGCTATGTTTGTGGGAAAAAAAGGGCGTAAACTTCGTTTGGGTACGGCGTTGCATGACCGCGCAATTGTCAGTTAAAGTCGCACAGTGCCGAATCGCAAAAAGTGGCCCAGACGTAAGACAGCAAAATCCTCCGGTGGTAAAGTGGTTAATAAACTGTATTTATAATTTAAAGCAGGGGTCTTCAAACTATGGCCCTCCAGTTGTTCAGGAACTACAATTCCCATCATGCCTAGTCATGTCTGTAAATGTCAGAGTTGTACAATGCCTCATGGGATGTGTAGTTCCACAACAACTGGAGGGCCGTAGTTTGAGGATTTTTGATTTAAAGAATATTCAGTGTATGGAATATGGCATATGGAAATGTATGCAAACAACATACTTTTTTAACCCCCTTGTCAAAATCCTATGTTTTCCCTTTGTATCCCTGTTTACCTGATGTAAGTGAATTGTAATTTAATATAGATGCGTCTGAAAGCCTTGCAATACTTTTGTAAAAGGAGACCCCCTCTCCCTAATCTTTCCGGTAGGAGTGACGACAAATTTTCAGCAGCAGGAAAGTCTTGAGGGGCCAGCCCATGACTCATTAAAGAATGCATTGCCGGGAAGAATTGTTACCATACCTGCTGGTATCCGTGATGGATTTTGCTGATCTTGCTGCTGTTGTTGTTGCTGTTGTCTCCTTGCCAACTTCTTCATCTAAGTAAAGTACACAAGTAAGATTCTAAAAAATAAGCATGCTTGCGTACTATTCTAGTAATTCCTTCAGGTAATGTGTATAAATATCTAGTCCGGGAACTGCATTGTGTACTCTTTATACAACTCCAACAAGATAAATTATCTGTACTTGCATCAAAATAATAAAGACTTTAGCATTATCAGTATGCAGTTTCCTCACTTCTTTCAAACAATTATCAAAGTGCTATTATAATAGGTAGCGATGGGGAAATCTGTCCAGGTTCAAATATTTAAGGGTTTGGTAAAAGTTGTTCAAAATTTAGCAAACCTGAGGATCATTTCAAGTAGCTTCAAGGGTAAAATGGAAAATATACAAATCCTTTAGATAACATGCTTGTGTATGTAAACCATTTTTTCTATTTTTGGAAAGAGCAGACAAATTTGAACTCCTGTGAAGGTTTTTTTGCTTTCTGGAGTGTCATTAGAGACATCTACCCTTGCTGTCCTGCTGACAACCGTTTCATCAGACAGGAAGTGAGGGAAAATCTGCAACAAGGACACAAACAGAAATAAAAATCTAAAAAGGGGTTCTTGCTATACCCTACTCAAATACAGAAAAGCATTCTTATTGCTTGGAGAGTTTGCCTCACTTCCTGTCTGGTAAAGCCATTGTCACTAGGACAGGAAGTGAGAGTAACTCTTTAACCTCTAGGCGCTGAGCGCACACAAATATGCAGCCTCTCAGCAACCAGGCCTTGACACAGAGCAGCCGCATATTTGCGTGCATTGGCACAAATAGAGCTGTGCCAAGAGCGCACCCCCTGCACGCTCCTGGCACAGTGACCGGTGGCCCACGAAAAGCTCCTGATCGCTGCTTGGTATCGGGAGATTTCCAAACATGTGACTACCGTGACAGACAATCACAGTGGCCACATGGTCCCAAGCCCCGCCACCCGGAATTCACAACCCCTTAAAGCGCTGACGGGAGCCAAAGGGTAGAGCAGTCTTGCTAAGGGTATTAGCAGAACTTTCCCCACACTAGCCAAAACAAAGAAAAAGTATTGAATTGACCATACACTCTAACCCAAAATGGAAAATAAAAGGTTAGTGTTCATATCTTTTGTCTGACAAGACTGGGGCCTGCATTTCTTGCCAATTAGGGTCATCATTTGTATGCAGTCTGTGTTGGCTGACAAAATGGGGCCTGGGTTTATTGCCCAATAGGGTATTCATATGTATGTACTCTGTACATTCTTTCTGTGTTTGTATGGGGTTTTCCTCCTACCATCCAAAAGCAGATCCAGTGTTAACCGCAGTCACATATCTACGGTAAAGACATTAGACCGATAGTTGGAGTTAAAGCATACATAATGGTATGATGTTGTCTAACAAGCACTATCTATAAATTTGTAACACTGTATAAATAAATACAATAAGTCAAAGTAAATTATGTATATATTAAATACTCTAGACTAAATACTGCAGTCTTCAGGAGACTAAAATCTTCAAACCTATAAGAATTTTATTCCAAACTGTAATAGTATCAAACTCATTTGCTCTTTTAGCGAAAAAACACGTAAGTGTGTCCTGCTACTGAGAGACAGTATCAACATATGATGACTCCTTTGGTGAGCATTAAATTATGAATACACAATCATGTTATGTGTTTATCTAAAAAATGGGATGTATAATGTATATTTTTTGTATAGTTGTAGATGAAAAATTCTGGTTCCTGAAAAGGCAGTACCCTGTGAAACACGTCGGACCCCATCTACATACCATATTATGTCTACATCTAGCTGTAATCTCTCAGTTGAATTTTTAATGTTTTACTGATTTTTTCATCAAATGGAATTTGAATAAAAAGATATACTTTTTTTAACTATGGTTGTATTTTGCTCACTTTTTTGACAATAACACTTCCTTAAAAGTCCCCTACTTCTTAGATATATGCAATATATATCTTTCATGTGTTTTTTTTCGCTGATCTATTTGAGATGTGGAAGTGTTAATTGTCTCTAGAACCGATATAACCCATCAATTAGAATCATTTGCTATATTAAACACTGTAATATATGACATTGATTACGTCTGCTTAGTGTCTCACCTTTGCCCTTTGATTTTGGAACCAAACTTGTACCACACGAACACTAAGGCCAGTTTCTGCCGCAAGTGTCTCTCTCACCTTAACCAAAGAAAAATCAAATAATTTTTCATATTAGACAGCAGGCAAGCAAGCACACACCACCTTCTCCAAAAATTGTGTGTGTTTTTTTTTTGTTTGTTTGTTTTTAAAATTAGCTTATTAACATGCATAAATGTGCAATACCAGGGGTACAATATACAGTATATGAACCATAGCAAAAGACAGATACATTTTTTCTGGAATCCATTAGCAAGGGGTGCCTACTGTAATTTGAGGTCACCCACATACACCACAATGTGGTGTATTTTCATAAGCATGTTATTTTAACTATAGGGTCAGTGCCAGCAAAACTGATATTTTAATTGTAGTCAGATTTTAAGGAATTTTATCACAGGCTGTTCTCTTATATCTGCGATGAGGTCCCTATACCTGATATCCACAGGACTTTCTACCTGACAAGGTCATTACAAGAAGGTACTGGAGTCTCCAAAAGACTTGAGCCCAGCGGGTGATTCAGCCAATCAGCTTACACGCATAATTAAAACAGAAGATGTGGTTTGGCTGATTGTCTATTTTAATTAATAATTTGGGTTCCTGTTTTCTTCCTCTTTTCCCTAGAAATTGTTTGTGTGTACACTGTACGGTGCTTATACCTTAGTGTACACTCTCAGCTCACTCCAGGTATCTTACAGATACCTGGAAATGCAGCAGGTGCTGGGAACGAGATAAGTGCATGCCCAAAGACCAAAGAGAACCATTACTAGACCTGGAAAAAATGACAGCAGAGCGTACAGTGGTTGGGGCACAGCGGTGATAGGTGCCTGAATGAGTCATTGCTGGAGGACAGCAAAGAAAGACGTAAGTGTGTGCTATAATCTGCAATTACTGTATGCTGTACATACGTTATAGCAAAACCTCACCCCCTCCAATAAAGTTTAATTTTGCTTTAAAGTGAACCTGTGTCAATTAATGCATTCCAACATATTTACATATTCTGAACAAACAGTAAAAGCACTTTAAATTGATCCCTAATTCATCTCTTTAGCTACAAGCATTTTGGAGAAGTTTCATTTTCAAAGCACACAACACATTATTGAAATCTTAGCTCTTTCCTTTTTACTTTCTGTTGCATCAGAATCTTAGCTTACCAGCACTTTAATGTAAAAGAAAATCAGGTGTTTTAAACTGTTAAAAGCCCACTGAAACCGAACTTAACCACTTCTGGACTGGAAGGTTTTCCCCCTTAATGACCAGGCCATTTTTTGTGATACGGCACTGCGTTATTTTAACTGCGACCCTGTACCCAAATAAAATGAATGTCCTTTTTTTCCCACAAATAGAGCTTTCTTTTGGTAGTATTTGATCACCTCTGCAATTTTTATTTTTGCACTATAAACAAAAAAAGAGCGACAATTCTGAAAAAAAAAATAAATAAAAAAAATAAAAGATTCCCAATAAAAAAAAAAAAACTAAAAATCAAATTTTTTGCATAATTTATGCCAATATGTATTCTGCTACATATTTTTGGTTAAAAAAATCCCAATAAGTGTATATTGACTGGTTTGTGCGAAAGTTATCATGTCTTTGAACTAGGGGAAAGATTTGCTATTTTTATCTATTTATTTTTTTACTAGTAATGGTGGCGATCAGCGATTTTTAGCGGGACTGCGATATTGCGTCTGACAAATCAGACACCTAACACATTTTTGCGGGGACCAGTGACATTACTACAGTAATCAGTGCTAAAAATATGCACGGTTATTGTACTAATGACACTGGCAGGGAAGGGGTTAACCGCAGGGGTGATCAACGGGTTAAATGTGTCCCTGGGGGGTGCTTTCTAACTGTGTGAGGGATTGGCTTGCTGAATGAACCCAGAGACCTGTGTTCCTAAATAAGTGATGGATGTTTACTTATATATAAGTCAATAAGTTTCACTATGTTCAAACCAAAATAAATATGTGGTTCACTGTCATTCAAAGATTAAAGGGGTTACTAACAAGGACAAAGTATCAGCTCACCTTTCTGCATGGTTTGGAGGAGACCTCAAATGACGCTTTAAAGGCCCTACGCTGCTGTGTTGTCAGAATGGTTCTGGGTCTCTTTGGCCTTTTCTGATCTTTGCCATCTTCTCCTTTGCTGTCTTCAAATTTGCTGCCATCTTCATCATCTTCACTTTTACCTGTGGCAAGTGGAAAGACAATGCAAACTCAAAAGAACTGAATGCAAACTCAAACAGAATAAACTCAAACAGCTGTAGGCAAAATGTTATACTTTTGCTGAACCTGTGCCTACAAATTAGCTTTAGCAGCAAAAGGTCTGTGCTGGTATTTTTTGGCACAAGGCTCCAAGCTAATGGAATGCTGTCCTACAGTATCTTCACACTAACCTTCCTGTAGTCCTAGCACTTACACTCAAGCTATCCCTCTATGTAACGCTAAATGTCTTTTATGCAAAAATAACTCTTCATTTGCATACTCACCTCTCCTGCATGGTGGTCCTCTGTACTAATGACCAACCCTGTCCTACACTATCCTCACACTAACCTTTCTGTAGTCCTATCATTAACAATCAAGCTGTCCCTCTATGTAACAATAACCATTCCTTATGCAAAAATATCTCTTCATTTGAATACTCGCCTCTGCTGCATGCGGATCTACTGTACTCATGACCAACCTTTTCATAGAGAAGACAAAGATGCCCAATACTCTTGCTTCCATTTGTGCTATTAACCAGTAATACATTGCATGTCTTTGCCAAATTCTTATTTTGTTTTTTATTGAAAACAATTATTTTACAAGGGATGTAGTTTCTACAAGCATTTTAAGGAGTTGATAATATTATTTGATCTTTTACATGGCCTGTTTTAATAACAATTTTCTAAAGCTGTCCCCAAACAATCAATCAGATTGGAATTTTCATTATGCAACTGTAATTTCCACCGCAGGCTTGAATCTAATTGGTGGCTGTGAAGATAGTTAAAGCATTTTGTGAAGGGATATGTTAAAATATATTTCAAGCCCAGTAATAGTTTTAGGTCGAGTAGGGTAGGGAGTATTTAAAACCCCTGTTCTATTTTTTTAGGTTACTGTCCCATTGATTAGAGTGATAATCCTTCACTTTTTGCCCTGCAGAAGAACAAGAGGTTAGAGAAAGTCTCTCCAGGATGTAAAAAAATAAAAAATAAATTAGTTGTTAGTGTAACAGGTTTACCCATTTGAAAATTTTCCCCCTGTTTCTGATTTGGTGACCAATGTAAAATGTCCATCACCTTCTGTTCGGGTTACAACAGTCAATGGGTCAGAAAGGGGGAGAGGGTATAGACAATAATAAAAAACCTAAAAGGGAATTTTTAATACGTTCCATCAATATGCAAACGCTAAAAAAAAACTGTATGTATATACTCTATTTTAGAATAGAAGGTGATGATTTTTATGAGCCTTATTTGTGGTAAGAGTATCAATTAGAATCTTTCACTTTCAACCATGCACTGGAAAAATGACAATGGCAATCAGGTGTCTTCCTTCAGACAAATTTAAAAATACATAACAAAAATTAAAAAAGACATTATTTTTTTTCAGACATTTTTATAAATAAGGATCACAATTGTTACTGCCTTGAATTTTTTATTCATTTTCCTTTAATATACTTTTTTAGAGCGTCATGTGGTATTAAAAGAATAGGCTAGTCAATATTCTGTAGCTGGCCATATATTCTGCTTCTGATTTACTGTGAAGCTATAGAAATACAACCTATTATGTTTCCCGCTTTACCAACCACAGAGGCCTATCCCTTCTACATCTGAGCACCATAGTAAGTTGTACAGAGCAGTATCCTAAGACAAGAGGATGTAATTCCATCCAAAAGCATGACAGTGCACCCCAAACTACCACATTGGATTTGGTTAAGATGAATTTTGTAGATGTTCTGACTTTTTAGACCCCATATGAATGTAGAGCCATGGGTCCGCTAGATGTTTGCTTAGGCTTTCGTTTTCTGCCTATATATCGGTACTTAGATGGATCTTTGAGCAGCCTATTGAGGTCAAGCTAGAGCATGCAGAACACTATGCCTAGCCAGGTAGGAAGTAGATATGTGGAAAAAGCAATAGCATCACATGGGCCTGCCACGCGGAGAAAACCAAGGTCTACATGTTTCAATACTAAAGTGGTGGTGTAGATAAGGGGGGCTTTGGGGGAAAAACATATGACAGTTTTACTAGTCCCACTTTAGGCTGACTATGCAAGCTATGCAATGGATTTCAGCACATGAGCTAAATATTTATTTTAAAGCTAGACATTTCCTTATTGTGTTGTTTAAATACTTCTTTCAAACATATTTCTTAAGGGACTGATTTAAAATGTGAGGCTTATCTGCAAAACTAATGAATATTTTAGTTCATGAACTACCTGTAATGGAACATAAATTATTAATAACACTTTTTCTAGATTTCCATTACAGCCAATTTGGAAAGGAACTGATCGTGGAATTAAAAGAGCAAATTCATAAGTCCACAAGACTTGATTTAGAACATAGTACGGTATTGTAAATATCCTCTTAATTACTAACCAAATAGGAGATAATCAGCACAGGGTTTTCCTATTAAGATCTGATTTATATTATTCTTAAAGTGAGTATGGCAGAACAAAATCCTTCATTCGCTTACGTTCATCGACGAACACAAATCATAACTAGTGGGTTATATTGCCCCTCCAGGAGTAGGACTAGGCAGAACAAAAACACCTGGCTATGTCCATGGGCCATCCTCAGCTGGTATATAATCCCCCTCTGCTCTAGGTAACCAGTTTTAGTCTGTCTAGTCAGGAGTAAGGACGTAGGCTTCCGGCTGGGATCTCTGGTCCTAGAAATTTTCTCCTTCCTTACATCTTTTTTGCTTTTTTCTCTTGGGAGATCTAGTATCAACTGCCGGGCTTGGGAATGGGCTGGATAATTTAGATCCAGTGGTCCCCCCAGCCCAGCCAGTGAGCGCATGAAGACCGCAGCTATGCGCTAGATTGGCCGCGACATAGCCTCACGGACAGTGGCTGGCCCATGCGTTAAACATTTTGTCGTGTCGCATACGACTGGGCTTGGGTCTGAGTCGCAGCGGTCCCTTGGCCAACAGCTTCCCTACTTCAGTGGCGAGGAGTTCTGTCTGGAGCGTTACCCGCACAATTTTGGTGGTTTTCTTTGGGGTGGACGCGGGTAACCTCCAGTGACGGTCGGACCTGCCTACAGGTTTCCTCCTCCCATGCTTAAATCCCTCACTGAGCTCCCATTCCCCCCTGTCTGGACCTAGAGTCTAGGGGGGGGGTCCCAGGGCAGTCAATGCAGCAGAGACCCCTGGGGTTTCCTCCGCTATCCCCACTCTGTAAGGGTCCTGGGATAATGTGTGTCTCGTCCTGGTAGTCAGGAGGGGAACCAGTGTAGGAGACCCCTAGGTGCATGCCCTGCGGTTTGCAGTGTGGGTATAGTCTAGGGAGTCCCAGTGCAGAGACCAGTGCAGAGTCTCACCGAAATGTGTGTCCTACCTTCAGAGGGGGTCCCCTTGCAGAGGGTGCAGCATTGCAGAGGGTGCAAGAAAGATCCTCGCAGCATGCTTCAGTGTTTGTAGCTGATAGTGGCTATTTTCCCTTAGTCTGGCTAGTCTCCAGTTGGCGGCCATGTTTGTGTAGTCGCATGATGTCACGGGGGTAATTTTCCCTTAGTCTGGGAGATGCTGGAGACAACTGAAGCCTCGTGGGGATGCCAAAGCTCTTCCTCCTCCTCCTCCTCCTTAGTTTCCTCTTCCTGTGCCCGGGACATATGAACAGAGATAGCGTTCATGATGATGCTGGTTTGGAAATTCTCTGCGCTCCTCTGGTCGGTAGGGTGGTTCTTTGGGGTCCCTGTTATCTCTCTCTCTGCTGATAGGTAACCTGAGGCTTGAGGGGATCCTTTAGTGGTGCCAAAAGATTGTTTTTGTACTGCAAGGTCTTCCTTTCCTTATAAAAGTTCAGGGTCACATCTCCCCCAGTGACCCCCTCAAGGAGGTGGTAGGTCCCTCGGATAGCCAGCTTCCCATGGTTGCACTGATGGTGGTCCTGCACTCCTTAGTGTCCCGGGTGGAAGTGACATGTGGGCAAAGGCCCAGGAGGAAGCGCACCCCACCTTCCCCTGCTCAGGCTATCTCATCTGATTCTGAGCCTAATGCCGCTGTGGACTCGGCCTGTCCGGGGGGAATTAATATTACACCTCCTGATCCATCCAATAGTAGGGATGACTCCTCCATGGTCGCAGTAGCATAAGAAAAACCGCTGGTAGACGCACTTATCACTGCAGTGTGTGTGAGACTTTAAAAATGGAGGATGCGGCTGATGTAGCCATGGACATGGCTGTGTTGTTTGGTATGCACAAGTCACATCGTACTCCAAAGGTGTTTCCTTATGTGCCTTATTTTGACAGGTTTTCCTGTAAGGAATGGGAACAATCAAAATGACCCTTTTGGTCCCCAAACGCTGCTGTACGTTACCCTTTTGAGTGGTCACTTTTAAAAAAGTGGGCTAGTCCACCAGTGGTGGACCCTCCTGTTTCCAGGTTGAATAAAGCAACCATGATCCCAGTAGAGGAAACTCCGTCCTTTAGGGACCCGGCTGACAAGAAAGCAGAGGCTGCAGCATACAGCATGTTTACTATGGCTGGTTTGTTCATTGGGCCAGTCTTTGCCTCAGCCCTGGTGTCTCAGACCCTAACTGAATGGGCCAACCTTTTGGGGCCTGGGGGATGAGTAGGTCCCTGCTGCTTATGTTAATTTAGCAGACCAGTTGGTCCAGTTTATTTGTGATGCAGCTTTGGATACAGCTCCTGTGCTGTCCAAACTTTCTGTTTCAGGGGTGGTGATTAGGCGCGTGCTGTGGCTTAAGAATTGGTCCACAGACCAAGCCCCTAAGAAAGCTCTCATTGATCTGCCCTTTCTAAGCAATCACTTGTTTGGGGCTACCCTGGATGAAATCATTAAGGGTATCATGGGGGGAAGAGTACTTTCCTGCCACAGTCAAGGAAAGGGAAGGAGCCTCGCCACAGACAGCCCATTGAAAATTATTTTGTGCTTCTGGGACAGAGAATAAGGGAAATAGGTCTTTTAAATCTTCCCCGGGAGGTTCGGACCAGCAGACAAGACTTCTTCAGCATGAAGGTCTGCCCTCACCCATTATTGGGGTGGGGGGACATCTTTGCTGGTTTCTGGCCTTGTTGACTTCTTTGAAAAAAGCATCAAGGAGATCCACAAAATGTTTCTTTTGGGGGTACCCAGAAATGGGGATAAAGCTTGTCCTTTTCAGGTTTTTTAGGTTCTAAGTCTCCTTGTACGGATTTATTTCCTGCAAAGGTTCAGGGGATGTCTGAACTACCTAAGGTCCCCCTATCACTGTCCAGGGAATTGATTTACCTAGGTCTGATAGGTCTTTTTCTGACCAGGGAGGTCCTTCCTCTGCACAAACTTCAGGGACCACAGGCCACGATTCACCGGCTGCTGTCACAAAGATAGTTCTTTTTCCCATGTCCTCTGACAGATGCCACACGGTAAGGCCAGAATCATTCTCGGCTAAGGCTTCTTCCGCAGTTCCTGCGAGGAATAAAGAGCGAGGATCTTCCAATCATCCTGGTGGCTGTAAACGTCCCTTGGGGGCTTCCTCTCAGAGAAGACTGGTTTTCCCAAGGGCTGATCTACCGTTCTATTTTACAGTCGCTGGTTTTAATGGCTTAGCTGTTGAAAGCCAGGTACTAAGGGATATAGGTCAGCCTGGATCAATGATCCCTACTATGGTGAAGGCAAGGAGGTTGTCTTCAAGCAAGATATACCATTGTACGTGGAAAGCATACAATTCTTGGTGTGAGTTGATTGACGCTCATCCTCGATCCTTTTCTGTGGCTCGGATCTTAACCTTTCTTCAACAGGGCGTTGATTAGAAGTTGGCTTGAGTACCATCAAGGGCCAGGTGTCTGCCTTAGCAATCTTCTTTCAATGACCCCTAGCTACACACTCTTTAGTTCATACCTTCATTCAGGGGGCTCGACATGTGGCTCCACCTGTACAGTCTCTTTTGACGCCATGGGATTTAAGTTTAGTACTTTGGGTTCTCCAGAAACCTCAATTTGAGAATGTTTGAGACTTTCCCTTGCCTGCGTTATCCCAGAAGGTGACATTCTTGGTAGCTATTACCTCAGCCTGCAGTGTATCGGAATTGGCGGCATTATCAGGTCATAGTCCCTATTTAGTGGTCCATAGGGATAAAGTTGTTCCTCGTCCCTGTCCATTGTTCCTGCCCAAAGTTGTCTCTGATTTACATTTGAATGAGGACATTGTGTTGCCTTCCTTGTGTCCCAAGCCGGCTTATCCCAAGGAATTTGCTTTGCATACCTTGGTTGTGGTCCATACACAAGATCTAGCAGCTACTGAGTCTTTTCGGAGGCCAGGCTCTCTTTTTGTGGCTATGGACAGACCAAGAAAAGTGCTGGCCGTTTCTTCAGCTGCCATCTCCAAATGGTTCAGACAGACGGTGACTCAGGCCTATTCCATTAAAGGTCAGGTGCCACCTTTCCCTGTCAAGCCGCATGCTACTCGAGCGCTGAGTGCTTCTTGGGTCTTCTGTCATCAAGCTTCAATATCGTAAGTTTGCAAATCGGCCACTTGGTCATCCATGCATACATTCACAAAATTCTATAAGGTAGATACTTTGGCATCTGCAGATGCTTCTTTTGGCTGCATAGTTTTGCAGGCTGCTTTTTAAAGAGGGGCTGTTCCCTCTTGAGGGGTGTTTTTTCTTTAAACCTTTATTTTTCAGACGGGCTTCTGTGACTCTGGTTAAGGCACCTGTGCCTTGGTTAAGGGCTCTTATGTTTACCCTTGGGTTATTTTCCCCACCCCTAATTTTCCTTTTGCCACTGCTTTTGGACATCCCTCTACTTATGATTTATGGAGCGCTGTGTCCGTCTATGAACGAAAGAGAAAATGGGAGTTTTGTAAGATCCATTTCTCTGAGTTAATCGACGGACATAGCACCCGCCACTCTATGGAGTTCTGATACTTCTAATACTGCTTGCTACTAAACTGATTACCTAGAGCAGGGGGGGGGGGGGGGTTATATACCAGCAGAAGACAGCCCATAAGCATAGCCAGGTGCTTTTTGTTCTGTCTAGTCCTATTCCTGGCGGAGGCAATATAACCCAACTAGTTATGACTTGTAGAGCACTGTGTCCATCAATGAACTCAAAGAAATTGATTTTACGGTAAGTACAAAAATCCCATTGTTTCCAGTTCTGGGATAAGCCCATCACTCTGTAATATGCTACACAGGAGTGTACTGCTCCTGAGGTAGCACAGTGACCAGGAAATGGTCTGTTGAAACCTCTAGCAGTGGTTGAGGACCCTGGATGTGTTTTTAAATTTGATCAAAGGACAGGTTTTAATTTTTTATCATTTAATCGTTTAAATAGGTTAAATGTTATTTAATAGGTTTATTATTATTTAACCTGTATCTAACATATCAGTAACTTCCCCACATCCTTATTGATGAAATTCACTTTAGTAGGGCAGTATATCAAGATGTAATCTTAATATACAATCCCATTCAAGTTTATGGGCAGCAGTGAGGGAGAAATTTGTTGGCAAGGATGTAAACACCAAAGCAGGCCCTAGCTGTGTAGAGGTAAATAAGAAATTGGAGTGTGTGTGTAGGGAGGGAGTTGGTAGTGGTATGGTTTAGCTAAGAGGCGGGGGGGGGGGGGGTTAAATGCCATGTGGAACATGTACAGAATAAAAAAAAAAAAGATTTTTAAATACTGTTCAGTGGGGAGAGAATTGCTTATTGTCATTTAAAGGGCAACGCTAAAAACACACAAATCCTCGAAATAACGTGCTTGGAGATTGCTGTAATCCTGCATGTAAAGATGCAAATGCAATAAGATGTACTAATTTAAAAGTGCCATTTTGTGTTTACAAACACTGGCCTGGGAACTATCATTGAGCAGCTGTAGCTCTATTACCTCTAAATGTCAGTTCCTCCCCGGATTCCATATGTACACAAACCCATGGATCTATCATTTAGTGCTGCTATCACTACCACCTCTAAATGACAGTTCTCTACAAGCTCAATTTATATTTGGTCAATTACATCACCCAGTATCCCATCAGCTCCTGTATGTAAAAAAGCCGGCAGTGATCCTGGGTTCCTGCCACTTGCAAAAGGAGTAGCGGCAGGTTAAGATGGTCAGGCATGGTAGGTCTAAGAGTCAACATCTCCGGGATTCACTCAATGGGATTGATGTGGATTTACATTGTTGGACTTGATGTTGGATATACATTGGGGGACATTTCTTTCACAATAAACAAAATTTTCCACAGTGTAGGGGTTTTCTATTTATGTTTTTTCGTGAATGGGAGTACTATGTATGGCTCAAAATTTGTGACCTCCCTAAAGTCCCTCACAGACTTCCACATCCTTTTTGGGGAACAGGATGTAAGAACAGCATAATGGGGGTGAGGTGCCTAGCGAAAGGGATAAGGGTCTTTTATGGACCTTTGTTTTCCTTAAAGAGATTTATCAAAAGCTGCAAGCCACCAATAGAAGAATGGCTTCTGCCTGTGTCAGCTAAGGGTTCAATCTGGGGGAATAACTTGCCAAATCTGCCCTTTCTGTTGGCCGGTTCAACAAACTGGGACCAGCTCAGGTTCTGGTTAGACTCTTAGTCGACCCAAAACACATCCCTTGTAGGGCAGTGAGGGGAAGAGTGTTGGTGCTGGGCCAAACAGACAGTAAATACACTCCCAGAAGAGGGGAGGGCTATGATATATATGGAATAAAAAATTAATATAAAAAGAATAAGGGCTGATTTATGAAAAAAAAAGTTTTGCTCAAGGTAACCATTTAGAATCATTGTTTATTCTTGCCTAAAGATGAAAAGTGAAAACTGCTATTGACAACAACTTCAGTTTTGTGCTATTTTTCTCTGGTTTTAATCCATCAGCCTCAAAAAGTCTTAAGAAGTAAGTAGTTTAGTGAATCAAGTGATTTGAGATCACAAAGTATTCAAACTGTTAAATATTCTAATATGCTGGTTCATATATATTGATTATAAGGTGAAAATAAAATGTTTTTCTTGGGTAAGCTACTTGATATTTTATTCTATATGTGCAATTAGAGCAGCGTATCGATGCATTGTAGGCCTGTCTATCAAAAGACCAACCAAGAAGTAAGACTGGGAAAGAGCAAACAAGAGCCCACTGGGAGCTCTCCACTACGACACCCTAATATCGCACAGCTTGTCACCACCTGCCAGAAAAGATGATATTCAAGTTGAATAATAGTAAAGAGCTCTTAAAACCAATGCAAATTCAACAAGGGGAGACTTTTTAATTACTGAGAAATCTGCAGTCTTAAATGTCTTAGGCACTAGAAGGGATACTTAATTAAGCCTTAACCCTCTTCTCTTAGTCCTGCCTGAGAAGCTGAAACCATATTGTGCTTGGTGACCTTTACAGGAGCTGGTCTTGGATGGCTCTAGACAATTGTAAGGTCCATATAGTACAAAGGATGTTTATTATCAGTATGAGATGAAGACGAAGAATAGGGGGCATCCTGAATAATGAAGCTGCACTTACCAATCTCTTTCTTTCCTTTAAAATCATTGCCTCTGTTGGTTCGAGAGAATCAGAAGAAGAAGCAGAGTTAGGGCACTTAATTGGAAATGGGGATGGTTTTTGAGTTGGTTCTGTTTACATAGGATTGAGTGCTTGAGTTGACAGAGGCTGTAATTGAAGTGTGAGCTTTGGAGATTAGCTGCAGCATATGGGATCTGTGGCTTGGCTCTACTCCTTTCTACGTTTTCCAATAAAATTGGGTTTAACTTATGCTTCCCCTCTCTTACCCTCTTGTCTACAGAGAGCTCTTTCAAAGTTAGACATCAGAAGGATACAGAAAGTGATACAAAGCAAGAAAGACCAATCATGGAGAATGAACATGACAGTGGATAGCCAAATTCAAAACTGAGTCTGCAGAAAACTAGAAAACTGTTGAATTAGCAAATATATATATATATATATATATATATATATATACTTGTAGGGCGAGTCACTTTCCCTGTATACAGCAGTCCAAAACACAGGAGGGCTCTCACTCATCCACCCCAAATAAGTATCAGTAAAGAAGGATGCAATCTCCAGATGCAATTTCTTTTACTTCCAAATAGAATTCCATTCAATTACATGCATTGTATCAGCAACTGTACAGCCTCAAGCATCCCTGCTCCACAGGGAAATTGCATCTCTCTCTCTCTCTTTATATATATATATATATACTGTATATATATATATATATATATATATATATGTGTTTTCTTCAAAAAGTTTCCACACTTTTATAGACATATAGATATCTTGCGATATAATATATATACAGTATGTATGTGTGTGTGTGTGTATATATATATATATATATATATATATATATATATATATATATATATATATATATATACACAATTAAAGAAGCAATCAACTTCTAACACACTTAAAAGAAAAGCAGATTTTTTTTCTAACTGCTTATGTCTAACACAAAATGTGCACCCAGAAATGTAACAAGAAGCCACAAAGCCCAGGCCACCTACAACTAAGGTTCAATAGCCAGGTTTGACAAATTAATCCAAAAAAAATGAATAAATACTAAGTAAAATGTGTTCTTTCTGAAAAGTATTTTTTTTTTTTTAAATCTAAAATTAAAAATACACACTGTTTATATAGCCTATATGGAAAACTGTTTAGGAAGCTCATTAAAAAGCAACAGTAGCATTTTTTGTTTTTTTTTTTTAAACAAAATTTGTTTTCTTCTGTGCAAAATGGGATCTGGGTGTAGAGGATGAGGATCAGTTGCTGTATGCTCTGGCCCACCATTTTTTCTCCCAAAGTAAAGTCAAACGCGTATGCTCACAATTACATGTTATTTACTATTAAATACTTTAGTGAAATTATTAGATATAATTTGTTTTACAGTCTTATTGCAGGAATTGACGATGAAATGTTGATAATAAAACAAAAGAAGTCGTTACTATTAAAAAAAGATCAAGTCAATTGAAAGGGCACTCTTTAAGGATTTACCATTAGGTACGAGCATTAGGTGGCACAGGGGAAAAGATGAGCTTCCCCGTATTTTTATTGACAATATTCTTTTGTGTCTTCAGAAAGGAAGTTAGGGGAAACATACCAAACAGTGCAACCGACCAACAGAGTTTTTAACCCCCTCCCCACTTTATTCAAAACAAGCAAGAAGTCCCTGGAGTTGATTTGTTTCACTTTGCATGAGACATACCTGAGTCTGAAGCCGCTGGGCTCACTAGGCTGAGCAGATCCCGTTCTCTTTCATAGTCACTCTTACAGAGAAGCTGTCCATCTTTCAGCACAAACTCATCACCTTTCTGAAGCTGCCTCTCACATACACAGCAGCAGAAGCACGAGAGATGATAAACACTCTTTTGTGCCCTCATGACAAACTCACTGGGAGTGATGGTGTCAAGGCAGGACCCGCATTTCACTGCAAAGAGTCTGTAAGAAAAAGAGAAAAAGTTCTAATAACGTACACATGAGGACTGAAAAATATTTAGGTATTTTCTCGTTACCTTGCCCTTTGGGCTGGCGATACATTATACAATTTTCTATACAATTTTCTTGAAATTTACCTTCAACTATGTTGTACAAAGGCCTGCCTAATTGGATACAAGTGAAAGTGTTGTTTAGCTTTGACCTCATATTATGTGGTTTGTGGTAAATCTAACAGAAAAATGTACAAGAAAATTGAACATGTATGGCCAGCCTTATACACGATATCCTTGTCAAAGCACAATACCATGATCTATTTTTTTTTAGTTAAATAAATGACCAGGTCATGAAATGTTGTGTTTGGATGAAGACAACACAAACTGTTGAGGTCATCGCCAGTCTATCAATTCACCGATACAGTTGACAACGTATAGAAATCATAGCTTTACATGGTAGCCTACCTAGCCATCCATGGCTCATGAAGCAATGGGCACCTGATGTCAATATAAGGACTTTCGTACACTTAATGTAATTCAGAATTGTAGTGCAATGCATTTCAACATGGTAAAATTAAATGAAAATTCCCAGGACGTGGTTCTGTACAGACCAATGCATGTGTTAACTATTTTAATGCATGTAATTTGCTGTGTTCCTGATTATGGCAATACAGATCATGTATGGGTTAACCAGAACAGCCTTAGATATTATATGGTAACCTAATTTATAGGAAAATTCAGAAAAGAAAATTCTTTTAAAGGTGGCCTGGAAGTTTGTTGAGTTGCCCAATACAAAGATATTACATCACCTGTTAGACTGCTATTCTTTGAAATATTTTAAAGTCAAGCATGGGCATTTGTATTCCTCTACAAATTTACATCTAAATCGCTGGAACTAGGTTTAAATTTACTACTAGGCACAGTAGGCTTGTGGCTACTGGGAAAAGGGAAAGAGGTAGCTTTTTCCTTTATAATTATTGACCGCACATTTATCCTCATCATAAGGAGTAATAATGGTCATCACATATTTATGCAGACAAAATATTCTAAGCCAGGTATGCACCTGTAAAATTATGAAATGTTCTGTGTAAATCATGCTAATCTAAGCAGAGGGGAGTTATCTTTGTCAACAAAAATGGTGCACTGAATGGTTCAAGTAATAGAAATGCCAGATTGTTAAACCCCTACCTGAGCTTAGTGCTGACAGCAGAGACTCCAGATTGCTCAATGCTGAAAATGTATATACTTTTGTGTAACACTGACAGTACCTTTATTTGAGGACAACTTTTTATATGTCTGTTATCAGCACTCAGCTCAGTCAGGGATAGGATAGCCTGTGCAGGTCTTCCAGCCTGAAGCTTATAAGGGACCTGGATTGGACAGCAGTTGGTGCAAGCCATCTAGGTTCCAATCCACTACTTCTTGAGATTAAGCTATCACATATCTGTCTTTAGTCTGCCATCTTGGGCACATTTCTCCCAGGCTATAGGCCCTTTCTCTGAATTCTCATCCAGAGGCCTAATGTTCGAAAAAAAAAAAAAAAAAGAAATGTCCACTCCATTTGCATTTTTCAACACTTACTGCAGTCAGCAACTTCTTTCAACAAACTCGATACTTGACATATTGCTGTGCAGAGCACTTCCTAGTGCATCGTAATATCCTGACAGCAGTCACTAACAGTGTGGAGCGCTAGTTTGCTTAATGCAGCCATCTTCCCTATTCTTCTAGGAAGCACCAGAAAATTGGTTTCGCTCCCCTCTGGAATGTTCAGTTCTTGGATCAAGGCCTTACTACTGCAAGCCGCAGACTCACAGCTGAGGATCAAGGGTGGCAAGACCGCCTCCATTTAGCATCCTGCTTGATTTCAAATGTCCCATTCACGATCTTGTCCAGCTGGGCATTCTCACTTACTATTCCTGAGATATGATCTACATGGTACAGCACCAGAGTGTCCTGTTCGCATACCCTGCTCTCCCTGGGCCTCAACCACAGTTGGTATTATATGGGCACTAGTTTCTCCAATTACATCACTACAGGAGGGTCAAAACTAAAAGGGGCATGAACACCTGCCAACAATCTCAGCTTGCTATTTCTGATAGGATAGGGACAGAATATAAGTAAATAACCAAAAGTAAACCACCCATAAAATTTAAGGTTGCATTATTAGAATGATTCAAGTAAAGGCTAAAATTATTAGAAATGTCCATTTGTGCCTGGTTCTCTGATGTAAAATATCAATAGCCTACAGTTCTGTATGAACAAAGTTTTCACTGAGAATTCACTAAGTGGTCACTTTACGTTACAAACCCACACACAGTATTTTTTTTCTATACACATCCATATATAATATAAGTCAAATATAATAAAAATAATACAACATTAATATGACAACAGTTTTCAAATGTGTCTAAACAAAAATACATTAGCTAATTGTTTTAAAATGTATAATTACCTGGAAATTGGGAAAGTCAGATACCAACAATGTTTGGTATATGTACATGCATAATAATAACTCTGTCGTCAATGCACTATCCTAGATAGCAAGCAATTGTGCTGCAAGTTTGAAAATGAGTTGCTAAGCTATTGCTATTGCTAGACTTGCCGGGCTTCACAAGCTTGTTGCACAATTGCAGTCCGCATTGCATTCCATTGATTCCATATCAACTTTCTTTGCAAACATTCTGCAAGTCTGATGCAAGTTCTGGTTCAGTTATGTTGTGCAATATTCAGGGTTCACTGTGGATGAATTTCCATGCTGTAGACTTGCCGAAATCTTGCTGTAGACTCATAAATTCAGCTTTTCTCTTGCTATTGACTTGCCACGCAAATTTGCTACAAATTGGAAAAGTGTCGACTAGAATTTGTGCTTCAAGTACTCTGCAAGTGTACAACATGCCAGTGAAAATGTGCAGCAAGATAACAAGACTTACAATTCAACACTGCCACAAATTTGCGGCAAGTTATCCTTGCTATCTGGGATGTTCAGATAAACAGCTATTAACATTTACATTTTGAGTTAGTCTAACAACTTATAAGGTCATAGGATCTAGGTTGAATGTTTTGCCGGTTAATCCTCTTTTGGAGCACTAGAGCAAAATTGTTTTACTTATTGGAACCAATCACTAGCATAACTGTTATTCAACCTGTCCCTGGAAACTGAGGAATGGTAACACATAACTGGTGATATACTGTATAAGCTTTATCTTTTTCCTTTTTATTTTAAAACTGTTTTAAAGAATGCAAATTTTTGTAATACTTTTTATTTCCTAAAATCGTAAAGCCTACAAATGTAAAGGTTAACTCTAAATGAAAAACTGAATTCTGAGATGCACAGAGAGAGAACAGTCTTACTGCAGGCTCTGTACTTTTATTTTTTATCTATGCATTGCTGTTGTGTACCAGACCTCCTCACTCCTTTTTCAATAATCTGATAGTCCTGGAAAGTACCTGCTTGAAATGCTCTTACACCCACTTTTTGTTTCACATGTACAAAATCTTATCATGTGAAAATGGCAATACTACGATGTTTCTTTCAGCCTTTATTAGGGTTGATTTACTAAAACTAGAGAGTGCAAAATCTGGTGCAGCTCTGTATAGAAACCAATCAGCTTCTTGTATTTTTTAATTTTTTTTTTTTTGTCAAAGCTTTATTAACCAAGCTGCAGTTAAAGTCCGATTGGCTACCATGTACAGCTGAACCAGATTTTCACTCTCCAGTTTTAAATCAACTCCAATGTATTTCAAACCTGCCTTGTAGGTTTGAATGTGATTTGTGATGCGAAAAGCAGAAAGAGAATTCACAGGATTCACGAAGTATACTCCTTCTGCTCCCATTCTTAATCATGTGAGGTAGTTTGAGTGCTATTGGTGAAGTGGATTACAAAGAACCAAGATTAGGGTGAACTGACTAAATTGCCTGATGTAAGCACAGCTGCTGTGTGCTGAAATGTGGTAGTAGCTTGCTTTTAGCTCACCGATTGATTTTGCTTATTTTTCTGAGTTACCCTTTATTATGTTTATCTCTGATGTTTTAAATATGTTTATATATCCAAGAATATATATAATATCTCTTATTTCAATACTTATAAACCCTTTGAATGTTGTTGTGCATGGTATTAAATTGCTGATTGCTGCAGAGCAGGATTCTATTAGCTGTTGTAGTAGGTCATCATATAAAGGGACAGTTTAGAGTTGTTATTGTATTCAGGATTGTAACATGTGCAAAAGTTGAGGAAAAGAGCAAGCAATGGGCATTGAAAGTTTTCCCAGCGCTGAATGAATGCTGGGCACAAGGTCACCTTGGCCATTACAACATCCTACACATAGGTGATACTAGGTGTGTGCACCTTGGCCTAGACGGTCACTGTCACCACCAATATTGGAGGTATAGTGTTAAATGTTTAAAAATATGACTTACAGTGACCAGACATTGAAATCATTATTCACAGTTTCCTCTTATAGGACTATTTTGCAGATGGGCAACCAATGTGCAATGACCTGGCTTCCTCTACACCTTGTGTGAAGCAAAATTGATGATTCAAGAAGTTAAGTCTTTGGCGTGGTAAAGCCTTGGTAATTAAGGCTCTCCAGGCATTCAGTGGTAATCCAATGAAGGGCTATTTCCCATAAATAAGTAAGGAACAATCTTTCCTTAAGCATCTGAGCTTTATCATATACTAAGCCTACTGAGAGGTCCAAAGGAAAGACAACTTGTGTAAACTGTCAATTGCTTCACTACTGTTATCAAGTTTCATGAACCGCATCCGTGGAGTATGTTAACTATAATATTACCGGAGACATAACTGAAGCAAATTCCTAAGACTTTGCAAAAAAAAAAAAAAAGAAAGCATAAGTATTTTTGAGTATGATGGAATATGTCAGCCCTTACCCTGTGACAAGTCTGGAGGAGGGGGATACACAATGTGTACTGATTTCATTATTAGAATAGAACAGAGCTAATCTTCTTAAACCCAGCAATAACATGGCTGAAGATAACAGAGCCTCTCAGTTGAGCTATATAACCACACACGTCCCTCAACACAAATGACCCTTTACAAATCCTGATCCTGTCCAGCTGTTTAATCAGTAGAAGGACACCAAGTTACACACTGCCTATTTATTCAGATATTGCATCTAAAGGCCAGAAAGTGCACAACGCAAATGCTATACTTTTTCTTGGTCTGCTAGTTTTCACATACTGTACATAGAACGTGTTGACATACATACAAGGATGTCAGAAGAATAGAAGATGTTCTCAGTCATAAAAGTTTTCAATATGGTGCCCATGGAAGAAAAAGAGACAGTATATTGTAAGATTGCTAAAAAAAAACAGCCCTAAAATTTATGGAGACACCCTGTTTTTTCTCAGCTCACCCAGTCTCCCTGCATGATAAATCTCCCTTCTCATTTACCAGAGACTCAACCTAGCCCTCTTCCCTGCATAGGTGGAAGGTAACCTTCACTTGGCCACAAAGATCTGATATGTCCATCATATATTTAAAATGTGGTTGTTGTATATTTTGCTGATATGGTTTTTATGGACATTGCTTACTATTACTTCTTTTGTTACACAAAATAAATAAAATTACCTGTTTTTGTTCTTTCTATCTAAATGTGACACAGTACTAGTACATGTCTTGTGTATGCTAGGTGTAATTCTTAGTATTTATTCTCATTCTGTAGGTAGGGTTGCTGCCCACTAGTCCTTTTCTTTTTCTGTATGCTGGGTGTAATTCTCAATGACCTTGATTTACCTAAAGTGGTTCTAAGAGCAGAAGGCTTTTTTTTTTTTTTTTTAATGCATTCTATGCATTAAGATAAAAAAACCTTTTGTGGGAACAAGCCCCCCTAATACTTAACTGAGCCCTATATTGAGCCAGCGATGTTGAACAAGAGCATCCTGATTGGCTGAGCAACCGGTGTCAAAGTCAGTGATCCAATGAGGAGAGAGGGAGGTGGGGCTGAGCCGCAGCTTCCAGTGTTTTTTGTCAAAGCTTAATTAAACAAGCTGAAGTTAGAAGCTGATTGGCTACCATGCACAGTTGTGCCAGAGTTTGCACTATCCAGTTTTAGTATATCAATCCTAGTGATTATTGCTAGCGGCTATAACTGCTGACAATAATCGCATGAAAAATCTGACAAGCTTGTTATACCCAAATTGATCAATCAATCAATTTGGGTACAATCAGCCTGCTCATACATAGTTCAAATCTCGGTCAGTCCCTGCTGAACTGGCCAAGATTTAAATCCCTCTATGGCCGGCCTAAGGAATTGAGCATATTCACGTTGCAAGGGAATTTTTACGTAGTAAATGTGGAAATAATTACCTTCACAAAGAACACCCAATCACTTGCAAGGAATATTTAAAAAAACAGGATGTTTTCTTGCCCACATGCACTAAGTTAAGTGAAAAATCTCTTTGCAAAATGAACATGATTAAAGCGGAGCTTCACCCAAAAGGGGAAGTTCCACTTTATCCCCTCCTCTCCCATTTTTGGGCACATTTTTTTGGTGGAACTGGGTACTTAGATTTGATAGGTACCTGCTCCCACTTTACGGCTGTGAAGTTGCAAGGTATCACAGCCGGCTTCCTAAAATAAGCATGCCAGCATCGGGACCTGCAGACCCGCCTGGGCAGTAGTTAAAAAGAAAATAACGCGGGCCAATTGCCCTCAACTTGGGGGGGGTGGGTGCTTTGGGGCAGGGGGGGGCTCTACCCCCTACTCCAAAGGGGGCAAGGGCCTCTTCCTGACAACCCTGGGCTGTGGTTGTTGGGCTTTGTGGACGAGGGGCTTATCAGAATCTGGAAGCCCCTTTTAACAAGTGGGCCCCCAGATCCCACCCCTCCCCCCTATGTGAATAGTACCCCTACCCATTCACCAAAAACGTGTACAAAAGTAATAAGCACACGAGACAGTTTTTGACAAATCCTTTAATAAAAAATAAAAACATAAAAAAATAGTGTCCCTCGATATAAATCCATCATCAATAATGCCGCCTGTCGACCAAAAAAAGAGAAAAAATTAAAAACGCTAAGGCTTGGGAGGCTTCCTGCCGTATGCCTGCTCCACGCTTTGACATTTCTTATATAGGCAAGGGGCGAGGCACCTGGCTACATCATCCAGTGGCACTACCCCCTTCTGAACCAAAGCACCCACCCCTCCATGTTGAGGGCATATGGCCTGATATAGTTAAGGAAGGGGGGGCGCTTGCTCATCCCCCCTCCCCTTTCCTGACCCGCCAGGCTTCATGCCCGGATAAGGGTCTGCTATGAATTTTTGGGGGGACCCCACGCCATTTTTTTCTTTATTTTTTCAATAGCCGGATGCCGGCAATTGTAACCGCAAGTCATTTTAAATGGGATTTGACTCTGTTTTTTTTTTTCTTTAGAAAGGTCATTTTTTATGCATGCTACAGATGGGTCACTTTCAGGCACATTAAAGGGCCCCCCCAAAGGCACTATATTTAAAGGAATTTTTCATTTTTATTGTTGCACTTTTAGCAAAACTAAAATCAATGCTCCTGAAAATGTATTGTTTTTTTTTTTATTGATACATGTCCCCTAGGGCAGTACCCAGACCCCCATACCCCCTTTTATGGCCAATTCCTTGCATATAAGCCTTCAAAATGGGCACTTTTGAATCTTCCTGTTCAGCTCCTATAGACTTCAATGGGGTTCACCATTTGGGTTGGAACAGTTCCCTTGTTTGGGAGTTCTGCTGTGAACTGAACAGGAGGGTGTTTAGCCCACTCCTACCTATATGTCAACCCAGGCTTTGAAAGAAAATATTTCATCAAGTGATAGCAGGGGAAGCATTGATTGCACTTGCTGTGAGATCTAGCTGGAGAACTTTACGTCAATGACCACTGAGACTGGATCATTTGTGTCCTTAAGAGCCGGTTCACACTCATGCGGCTGTGGCATTCGCATGTAATGTCGGAGCGCACTGCTCCTTCATTACATGCGATCGGCTGTGCGGTGTGAGTTTAGCCATAAACTTTGTATGGCTAAATTCGCACCGCACCCGCAGCAAACACGCACAGGACCCTTTTTTGCAGCCGCATCAGGATCGGATCGCACAGCAGTTCACACTTGTGCGATCCGATCCTGTGCGAACTGTCAGATCGCACTGCGATATGCGATCAAACTGGGGGTGTCGTTAAGATTACATTGACACCCCCAGCGTATCGCATATGGCAGTGTGAACTGCCAGGGGTCTGTTTGCGATGCGGGAACAGGCTGCGAATTCACAGCCTTCCCGCATCGCATAAATGTGAACCGGGGCTTAAGCTTTTGGTTGGGTGTTGTTCATAGGTAGCCGTGACTGCTGAAGGATGACTAGCATTACAGAGGAGTCCATAGTTTACAGTATCAATTGTTGTTTGCTTCTGTGGATTGTAGGAAGAATGGGGTTTTAAAGTTTGCTAGAGTTTATAAATTCTTATTGCTGGCATTTTAAATAATGACCACCAACCACCAGCACTATGTCAGATTAACATAGGTGTCTTTAGGAACATTGATAGTGTGAAGTGACTTTGTTAAAAATGCACAGTAACTCATTGAAGCCCATCTGATTTTAGTTTACTGTGGTCAAGTAAATAAAAGTGTATTTCTTAGTGGCTTCGTTGGGTTCCTGCAAATTCTCCAGCATTCAGTCCTGCTGGCCAACTAGACTTATTTTTTTTTCATAACATTTAACTTAAAGCAGAGGTCTTGTACTATTACTGACCATACCACATTTATGCCCCATGCTAGTTATAAATTAAAACCTTTTGCCCTTTTCTGTCTCTATACATGGTCACTGTACCTTACAGTGCTTTATTAAACAAGCAAAAAATATACCCTTCATGCAAGCAAAAAATATGTTTTTGTTTGAATTCAGCTCTATGACACCATGTTATTGCTGTGTATGTCCAGTGGAATGAAGACGTATTCAGCAGAAGTATGCAGCCACGATTATCTTAAACAAGCATGTATACAATAATGGTTCCGGAATAAGCTTGATAAAAAGGTACATCCCAGGCCTCCCTACTGACAGAAATAAAACACACTCTGTATATCGAAACTATTCCCAAGGTCAGGAAATACTTCTGTCCTCCTACAACGCTTCACCCTATCCTTTCTACAACACAAGCATACTGTAAATGTTGCCATCTACAGTCAAACATCTTTATTCACTCTAGAATACGTATATGTTAAAAAGAAAAAATAATAATTTTAATTCTGAAAATATTAGGAAGAATTTTCTGAACTTGAATTGACATTTATTTAACAAACTGAAAAAAAGATAACACTGGTGAAGCAACCAGATTTAAATTTATTAAGAACAAAACTATTCTTCTTTAAAAATGGATACTAAATATTGTATGAGCCATTGTTATTTTCCGGACTAAAGTATCCAATGTAATGTGTACTTACAGGCAGTGTTCTGCCTGTGTATACAATAGTAATGTGGTATATGGCACAATAAGTGTTGTGTGATGCAGAACAGCAAAAAGAGCAAAAAAGAGTCCAATTGGAGCATTCAGGATAACTTTCCATAGCTCTCAATGCACCAGATGGAGCAGCTCTAAAGAGACTGAAGTATCTCTGGGTGAACAGATAAGAAGAACAGCAGGGTGCAATCTGAGTGTACTATATTAATATATTGATTGTGGAAGGGGCTGAAGGGTTTTCTTGGTACCAATAGACACACAGCAAAAACATAAAATCAAGTAAATTTTATTACAAAAAATAGCAGCAAAGCATAAAATTACAACAAAGTGAAAATATGCATTAAAAGAGTTTTTGTTCTCATTGCACCCTGTTACTCTGACCCAGATGTGTTATAGTCTTTAGTCACATCAAGTGGGGGTAATGCTGTGAAGAAGTAGAATGATATTATAAAAAAACGTAAAAACACAGCTTGTCAGTACTCAACTAGTTTTGCGGTTTCCCGTTTCTTCAGGAGTTTGAAGGGTGAGGCACCAAAGAATTTTTTAATGGGTGCATGAACAGGATGGAAAAAAAAAAAAGGCAGACAGGGGCATCAAAACGAATCTCCATGGGCGGATGTGAAAGCAGACATAAAGCCGCAACTACCTGTATAGCCCTCTACAGATGTCAACCATGACTGGTATATGAGGAGGTATTTCGCTTTTCCAGTGTTTCCAATTTAAAAAGACTCAGTGTATTAGTTGGGAAGAATAAATAGTGCCCACACGGTTGTCCACAGTGCCAGGTCAACCAATAGCGACAAATCAAAAGTAGATAATAGTAATGAAGATACAAAAAGAATATAGCGTCGTTTTTTTTGTATCGTGTATTAGGACCCGAATCCACTACATTAGGACATCACAGCCAGTGATCAGAGATGATATAACAAGTAGGTTCCCATATCGATAGGTGTATAAGGAAACACCGGTTAGGAAAAGCCTGTCAGGGAGACTCCTACAGCATGGCCCAATGTCTCAGTACATTTCCTAGCAATGCTACACTGAAGAAATGTCTCCTCTTACACTCAGCTAGCCTTCCCAAATCCCCAGCTTGTTAAATGTCTCTTATTTTTGTGTATTATATTGGGGATGCGGTGCAACATGAGGACCTATCAATCCTATTGTTTTTTATATTGTAGCCTTCTTTGTTTCTGATACTTTAATCCACTTATGTTCTTAACTACTGATTGATCAATTGATTCAGTATTTATTAACTTATATTCTATTCTATTCTATTCTATTCTATTCTATTGAACTGTTATTAGATGAAAATCTGTATATTTTTTTGCCTCTGGTAAAAGTTTATTCTTGCTCTGATTTTTACTAGTTTAGCAAACCAGTCTTAAATCACTAAAAAAAAATAACAAATAAAAGTATACTTTTCCTAACATCAGCCAATTAACCAGTTTATTTTCTTTGGTTATTACTGTAGATATCAGCTGATTGGCTGGTTTGGGTCTTTGCAAGGCATGTGTACCTATTATTTAGTCACCAACATAATGGTCTCCCTTTACTCTTTATGTTCTAAAGGAGAAACAGAACTCCATAAAATAATAATATGGCCTTCATGAATCCCTGATACTATAAACTATGGAATCTCCCACAAGGCTAGGCATCCTGTGGCTCCCTATGAATGTCACCCAGCCAAAATCCTAAAGGACACAAATAACCTTCAGCCCTAAAATGCCTAGACACAAAATCCTGCAGATATCCTTAAAGTAGTGGTGGACATACAGCATTACTGACACTTTTTAACACAGTAATAACTATGCAGATACCATAACTTTTTTCTGTTTAGATCAAGTTTAAAAAGTTCTGTCATATGACCCTGCATTCTTTTTATAATGGGGATGAGGATACAGGACACTGTGCAGACACATATTGTGCCTGTATTTCAGAGTCTGGTCAGCCTCGCAGGCTGTGAGTGAGCAAGGGGCATGTTCAAGAGGCAGACTGTGATTGGTAGGGGGGCATGGTAGGTTAACAAACTACCCAATACAGGTATGCTATGTGAGGATGAAAACTGACCATGCAAGCAGAGATCAGCTTTTGTGCATTCTGTATTCAGTTTGGAACAAGAAAAAAGTGACTGGCAGGATCAACCAGGTACTTCACATGGAAGAAGTACATAAAAATAATAGTGACTATCATTTATAAAATACATAAATGGGAACATACACATAAAGAAAAAAATATATTATACATTTCTCACTAACAGTACAACAGTTATTCCAAGAGAGTAATTGTAGCATATTCTGAAATGAAAATTCTGGATGAAGCAAATAAAATGCTACCAGATTCAATGCATGTGGTCAATTTAGAACAAGAAAGAAAGTGACTGGCAGGATCAACCAGGTACTTCATATGGAAGAAGTACATAGAAATGATAGAGACTATAATTTATAAAATACATATATGTGAACATACACATAAAGAAAAAACTATTTAGGGTAATATATGCTGGATTATTATGAAATGCAAAGTTCTCTATCCCAGGCACCAGTAGAGGGCCCTGTCACAAAGAATGACAACACTACAGAACCCCTTGCTGCAGTCCCCCATTGGCAGGCTGCAATAAAAAAAAAAAAAGCAATGGGGGTTCAACAGGAGACTTGGGACTGTTCCCTGACAATATTGTAACTAACAGGTTTACTCAATAAAAAGAATGTTCATCATTTGTTGATTAATTAAATAATTGAACACTACATTGCTTCACACAGTTAGGGCAAAGTCATACTGGTCTATTTAACACCACATTGGAAACATTTAATGCTACTGAAAATTAATACAATACAATTATGTAATAGTTGTTTTTATGCCCTTTGTCTAAAGGCTGCATTATTATACATTTCTCGCTAACAGTACAAAAGTTATTCCAAGAGAGTAATTGTAGCATATTCTGAAATTAAAATTCTGGATGAAGCAAATAAAATGCTACCAGATCCAATGCATGGAAAGATGCTTAATGTGCAAGCGCGACATCTCTCTTACTGCTATGAAGACACATAAGAGTTGGATAAACAGTAAGAGCTGAAAAGTTCATTTAATGACTCCAGGCCAGATGGCATCACGTCTTTCCAAACCTTTCTGGAGCTATTTATAGAAAGTGATCTAATTACATGCACAATTCATAGTAATTGTGAGTAATTTAGCAGTGGATGCCACCATGGCTAGACAGCATATTAAGACAGTAAACCTGTTTGGAAAACATTGCAGAGGGATTTAGGCTCAATAAAGTTACACGGTTTGAAACAACTAAATTTAACACTAATTTGATACTAAATTTTGCAGCAACAGATTGTCTGATTTTTTCTAATTAGTCATCTTCCTGAGACCATGAATGTTGTGAGTTTAAAATCTTTGAAGTTACCTTATAAACAACAGAGCACACATAGAGCTATTGTCCATGACATCCAATCATGTTTCCTGTTTGATTGTCTTTAAAGTCGAAGCAGAAATCTGTTTTTTTTTGGTTTGGTTTTGGTTATACATTGTAAATCACCCACAAATGTCCAGGATTATGGCCAAATAAAGAATTATTAAGCAATGTATGTAATTCAGACCACTTTTAACCAATGGCTTTTTCTAAATGTTAAAGAGTGTTTTCCATAACAAAAGTTTTAAATCTTTCGAAACGTAACTTACTGAGGAAGTAATGTTTACTAACTGTAAAACTTCCAATTTTCAATCACATACCGGGGAATTAAAAAAAAAGTAGGGACTTTACCCACATATGTGGCAAGAGCACAGGTTAACTTTAACTGGAATGAAACGGTTTAGGTAAATTACCGTGTATCAGGATAGTCAGGATGCAGAACTATACAGTATTCCATTTTGCACAGATACAATTGTATTGTTGTCTACTGTACATATTTTTTAACATTCATCTGTTGTTAATTTTATATATTTATGCTATGGTTTAGGAAATAATAATATAGTTATTCTGTAATAAAATAAACAGTATATACTTTTGTGCCAAAAACTGATTTTAAAAATATTCTGGGCTCTGGACAAAAAAGTGTCTTGTAGATCACTTTGGAATGTAATAGAAGGGCATTTCACTGAGCAGTGTACCAAGTATTTTTAGCTAATAAATTGTTTTTGACAGTCCAGGAAATACAGCATGTTTGATGGTCTATGCCAGTGGAGAAAGCCAAGAGAAAATGCGACTAGACTGACAAGCCTTCTCATGAAAAAGATGTGTCAAGCAGGGTCAATAATGCCACTTGACGCAACTCTTAAAATGCCAAACACAACAAACCCAGCAGCACTCAGCATGGAAAGTAAAAGCATTGACATTTGAAAGCATTTCTTATAAAATTTGAAGGTTTGCATATACTCATAGGGGTTGATTTACTAAAACTGGAGAGTGCAAAATCTAGAACAGCTGTGCGCAGTAGCCAATCAGCTTCTAACTTCAGCTTGTTCAAGTAAGCTTTGAAAAATTAAAACCTGGAAGTTGATTGGTTTCTATGTAGAGTTGCACCAGATTTTGCACTCTCCAGTTATTGCAAATCAATCTCATACTGCGCTTGGAGGACATATTCACAAAAGCATAATTATGCAATTTTTTGGCTCCGCACTCAACTACTGCCCAAGCACATACACTTAAACTGGGTACACATGTACTAAAAGGCGGCCAGTTCAGAAGGAGCAAGACAACTTTGTGTATGTGTATACTCTTCTCCATTTACCAGAAGCTGGTCTAAAGGCCAGCTTCTGTTGAATGGTCATGCTAGAAAACTAACATTCAATGAGCGCTCACAGCAAATAGCTGCAAGCGCTGATCAGCATATTCTGGTAGTGGTGGTGGGGAGGTCCCTTAACCTTGGTGGGGTGAGGGAGGAGGTCCATCACTTGCGTTGATGCAGGGATCTGTCAGTTGTTTTTTTTTTAACCTGCTGTTTGACCAGCAGAGGGGTCCCAGCACCTGCTTAACCCACATGCAATAATGATCTGCCCCCCCCCCCCCCAAATCCCAGAAGGCCCTTGTACAGCTGCACAGTCTAGTAGATCAGCCCCTGCTTACTATTGCAATGCCATTATTAAAGTGTATTTATACCCAAAATCTTTTTTGTTCTTTATAGAAGAGGTAAAAAGTTTAGAACCTCTGTCAGGGTTTACTGCTATCTGGTGCTCTGTTAAAGAGTAATGATGGGCCTATGCGTCGGTGTTAGGCCCCCGCAGTTTGCACCAAAACTTCGGAACAAAGAAAAAGTTTGGACCCAAGCCACAAACTCAATTAAAGTCTATAGGACCTGAACACGAAGCCCCCATTTTGAAGGCTTATATGCAAGTTATTTGCATTAAAAAGGGTATGGGGGCCCGGGTACTGTGATTTTAGTGATGTTTAAAGTGAAACAAGGAATAATTCCTTTAAATATAATGCTGGGTGGTCCCCGTAGTCTGTCTGTAAAGTGGCACATCTGTATTGTGTAAAGAACCTGCTGCAGCAAAACTGAATTTTGTAAAGAATAGAAAAATTACATTTAAATTGACTCGCGGTTGAAAACCATTGCAGGCAATACAACAAAAAAATAAAAAAAAAAACAGCGTGGGTTCCTGCCAATGCTTACCAGGCCCCTTTGGGGCTGCTACGATTTTTTAAGGGAACACCATGCCGAAATGTAAAAAAAAAGGATGTGGGGTCCCCCCATAATCCATACCCGACCCTTATCCAAGCACGCAGCCTGACAGGCCAGGAATGGGAAGGGGAAGAGCGAATACCCTACCCCCCCCCCCACGTACATACTTTTTTAAATTCAGCTGTCATTGGGGAAGCCCGTTGACAGCTGATAACTCATTCGTTGTTAAGGTCACGGCAGCAAACATCCCGCCGAGCGCACAGAAAATTTGGATGTTCGGTGAACACCCAAACAGGCGATGTTCATGCTGAACTTATGATCAGCCTGAGCCGTTCGCCCATCCCTATTAGAGAGATTTTCCTTTTGAGGACAACATTTTATCAGACAGAAAAAGTGACAAACTTAACAACAGGGAAATGCTGAATAAGCACTTCCCAAATGGCGACAAGGTGTTGTTGAGCATTTATTCAGCATTCCCTGTTGGCTGGCACTCTTGTAAGTGTTTGTATTCCATATACATTGGCATACATTATATATAGTGACATACATTATTTTTATGACATAAATTGATGCCCATGTATATGAGCCCTTTGAGTGTGTAAAATACACCCCCTCCCCCGAGGTATATGGCCCATTATAAGGCTTTGTCTTCATTCATAACTGGGGCCATGCATGGCATTATGAATACCTGGGTGCCAAGGTTAGAAATTTGTATTATTCTGGAGAGTGCCACAAGAGACAGAATTCTCATCCTTGCCTAATGGTAAGAACAACCCAGCTAAAAAGTTCTAGATTTTTTGACACTCCATAGTCCATCGCAATCTTTTCATATCTGACAATCATTATCTATGTGTACTTTTACATTGTTGCTGTCCTCTCCCTTTTCTCTGCTCCTCCCGTGTTCTTGTCTGTTTCCATAGCCAAACCAAATTCCTCAGCTAATACACTAACCCTTTCCTGAAAGACTGTGCTTTAGGCAGTTTACAGCACGCTCATGGCCCCCTATACCCAGCAGGACAGTGGCAAAGTGAGGAAGGAGGTAGGATTGGTATAAGAGGATTTAGCACATGGCTCTAACTGATTCCTCTATGCTTTTATCCCCCCCTATTGTGAAGTTACCGGTTGACATTCTGTTCCAGTAGACCAACAATAGCCTTACTCACATATTCATTTTTTTATTTTCCTTTAATTAAAATAAAGGATTAGCCATAATATAAAACAACCACAAGAGATGGCGAACAAATGTGTCTGTTTTCAAGACCCTAACACAGAAGGAAGAGCAGCTGCAAGATGGTAAGGCATGGTATGGACTGTACCAGGCTGTCTGGTAGTGAGCCAGGAGTCTCAGCTGCTTCTTTGCCTTGCAAGCACATAAAGATGTTCTCCCCAAACTGGCTAATATTCATCTACTTTTTGTACAAGCCATAAAATCTATAAAACTTAAAATTAATCTCATTCCAAAATTTAGGGAATAGAAAAGAAAACATAGTCCCATGTCAACAACCAATCAAATGTAATTTAATTTCTAAACCTACCCCAAGAAAATGATAACTGAAATAATGTTTATGAGCGATGTCTTCACATTCTTTTCACTAGTTCTTATGCATTAGACCCAAGACAAACGTTTCTACACTGCACTTGGCTGGCTGCAAATATCCTACAATTCTTTCTTTGCCATGTTAATTGACAATTATAACCCAAAAATACCTAAAATATTCATAAGTCACTAACAAGTTTGAAGTTCATAGCTGCATCACTCATAAATGTCTACTCAATAATGCATTAAAATTATCCAAAAGCCTCAAAGAGTAAATGAAAATGATACAATGCACTGGGATGGTAAAGCAGAGCATGCTGCATACAATATTCGTTAAATAAATGAAGGAAGAGTAGTAGTGATAGTGACATTAATGGAACACATTAGAAGTTTTATTCTAATTCTTACCTTTCACATAAATTACATTGAAATTGAAACCACAGAGATAGATATGCAGTCATATGTACTAACAAACGGAAATTTGACTTTACTTTCCTGTCGTTTTGCAGAGCGTCTAAATATTAGGGACATTCAAGTAGACACCAGACTAAATACTGTATATAACTATGTAAAATCTAATTCTCAGCACACTTAAAGCTGATCTTAAGGTTTTGCTGAAGTTTAAAAAGTGTGGATCAATGTATAGATAACACTCCTCCTCTTCTGTAAATATCGATAGTTCATATAAGCGGTTCTCCATATACCGCTCAAGGAAACAGAAAATATCTCATACCGCAATATATCATCTCATCATAAAAAATTATTAAGCAGCAGGGTTAAAATAACATTGCATCTTTAACCACTTCTGGACCGGAATATTTTCCCCCTTAATGACCATGCCATTTTTTGCGATTCAGCACTGCGACACTGTACCTAAATAAAATCGATGTCCTTTGCCCACAAATAAAGCTTTCCTTTGGTGTTATTTGGTGGTAACCTGTGCATTTTTTTTTTTTTTTTTTTTTGCGCTATAAACAAAAAAAGAGCAACAATTCTGAAAAAAAAAACAAAAACTATTTTTTTTTACTTTCTGCTATATAACATATAACGGGCTGCCGGCTCTGTGGATTGGCTTCCCCGCTGGAGAGTGGGTACGATGATTCATGGTGGCTGGTCGGCAAGTACTTTCTGCTATATAACATTTAAAAAAAATAAATAAATAAACCACATTTTTTCATCATTTTAGGCCAATTTGTATTCTGCTACATATTTTTTGTAAAAAAAAACCCCAATAACTGTATATTGATTGGTTTGCGCAAATGTTATCACGTCTAAAAACTAGGGGAAAGATTTATGTCATTTTCATTTATTTTTATTTTTCTACTAGTAATGGCGGAAATCAGCAATTTTTAGCAGGACTGCGACATTGCGGCAGACAGATCGGATCCCTAACTGACATTTTTGACACTTTTGGGGGGGACCAGTGATATTACTACAGTAATCAGGCTAATAATATGCACTGTTACTGTAATATTGATACTGGCAGGGAAGGGGTTAACACATGGGACGATCAAAGTGTTAAATGTGAGCCTAGGAGGTGTTTTCTAACTGTGTGGGGGGATGGGCTTGTGAAATCAATACAGAGACCTGTGTTCCTAAATAGGAGGAACACAGGAGCACTGTATTGATTCCTGAGAGAACAACGGTCTGCTGTGTTTACAACAGCAGACCACCGTTCTCTCTTCACGGGCTGCCGGCTCTGTGGATTGGCTTCCCCGCTGGCGAGTGGGTACGATGATTCATGGTGGCTGGTCGGCAAGTGGTCAATACAAGCGTTTTCTCCTTAATATATGAACTTTTGATATTCACAGAAGAAGAGAAGTATTAACTATACATTGTGCACATTATATTATATTGCTTATGGTGGAGAACAGTACGGCAATATACAAATTATTATTATTCACAGAAGAAAAGTTTGAACAAAACACTGGAATAATAAATGTTATATATATTTCACATATGATTTACATATGTGTTTTAGGTTTATATATAAGTATTTATTTTTAATTGAAAGTCGTTTATGCACATTTGAGTTATTTTTAGAATGGTTGCACAATGTTTTTTATTTATTGATTTGATCTGGTGTGGAATCGCACGACAAAAGCTGCTGCAACCATAGTGGAGCCTTATATAATTATTGCACACAAAATTTTTAGAGTTTTTTACTGATCTGAAATGAGATGCATTGTTCTCTATGGAGCCATGCACACAGAGTAGAGATCAGCAATACAGCTTAAAGTGTAGAGAAGTAAAACAAAAATACAACATTTTGCATTTGAAAAGCAATGTTTACACAAGCATGTTTACTTGTCTAGACGCATGTTTACACAAGCATATTACAACTGGGAGTGTCAATACAAAGTTAATGACACCTCCAGATTAATTCGCAGATCGCAGTGCGAACTGTCAATTCGGACAACAATAGGATCGCATGAGTGTGAACAACCATGCGATCCGATTCTGATGTGAAGGGTCTTGCACGACTTTGGGCCAAATGCGATGCAAATTCGCATCGCACAGACATCGCATGGGATTTTTAGAGCAGCGTGGTGCGAATCACATGCGATGTCTGACATCGCTATAGTGTGAACCGTCACTTACTCTTGATTTTGATTTTGTTAAACAATAAACATCTCTGCTGTTTTTAACAGTGTTTTTGCTTTTCTCTATATGTCCCTCCAAAAGTCGATAGCTACATATCAGTTCTTTATTTGTATACGGAGGATGAGGGCATATAGCACTCAGGGGTAGATTTACTAAAACTGGTGCAGCTGGGCATGGTAGCCAATCAGCTTCTAACCTCAACTTTGGTAATAAATCCTGGAAGCTGACTGGCTTCTATGTAGAGTTGCACCAGATTTTTCACTCTCCAGCTTCAGTAAATAACCCCCACAGTGTCTTATGTATTCTGTGCACTTAGCCGCTCAGATAACTTTTATCAGATAGGGAATCGCCTGCTGAAAAGAATGGCACCAGGATCATGAAAGTAGCTGCAACCACGATCCTGGTATAACCACCTCAATACAAGGCGGTGTATATACAGTAGGGATCGACCGATTATTGGCAAAGCCGATATATTGGGGGCCGATATGCACTTTCCCCGATATATCGGAATCGGCCACCAAGGTGACCGATATTGCCAATATTTCAGGAAAGTGCTTGTACCAGAGTGATGCCTGCAGCTAGAGGCATCACCCCGGTACTGGCGTCCATAGCCGACGCTCGGCTGTCTTGTAATCTCAACCGATGCAGCTGAGAAGCCGTTTGGCTGTCATTACATGGAGCTGGAGGGGACGTCCCACCCTCCCGCCGCCTTCCGCGGCTTGCCCGGGTCTCCGTCCCACCGGGAGAACCGGGCAACCAGCCTGCATTCGGCTCTGATCGAGTCTCAATGCAAAAACCCCGAAAGTGGTGTCATGAGTGACATCACTTCCGGGTACTGTCTGACACCAGATTTAAAAAAAGACAGCATTCAAAACAGCCAAACTTGGCATTTTGAATGCTTTTAAGTGCAGAGGAGGGGTTTGGGGTCTTTTAGACCCCCAGATCCCTCCACAAAAGTACCTGTCGAAAAAAATTAAAAATAAAAGAATTTTAAATGCACAAAAATATCTGCCAATATCGGCAGATACCGATATGCATTGGCCAAAATATCGGTATCGGCAACGAAAAACCGATATTGATCGATCACTAACATACAGTATACGTATATATATATATATATATATATATATATATATATATATATATATATATATATATATATATATATATATATATATATATTGTACATACGGCAGTATAGAGGTGGTAGAGGTTATTTAAAAAAAAAAAAGAAGCATATTTTTACATCCACACAAGACCAAGGTGGAAGGAGGAATCCCCCCCCCCCATTAAGATATTTTAATTTCCAGGTTGCACCCACTGCTGCACCCGGTTGCACCCACACACACACAAATCAGCAGCTGCAGCAGATTGACTACAGCTGCTGATCAAAGAAAGTTTTCCAACATGTCCTTTTCGACAAATGTCGAAATGGCCGAATTACGATCAGTGCATGGCAAGCTTTACCAGTTAGCCAGCAAGAACAAGCAACATAAACAACTAATGTGCTGCTGTAAATAATTACAATGAGGATATAGCTGTCAATATAAGCCCCCGTTCACATTAGGTCGCTCCGACTTCGGGGGCGACCTGTGAAGTCGTGTGCAGCGCGACTTCGGCGCGACTTGCACGGACTTCATAACATGAATGTCTATGCAAGTCGCCTCCAGGTTGCCCCGAAGTAGTACAGGACCCTTTTTCTAAGTCGGAGCGACTTGTGTCGCTCCTATTAGAACAGCTCCTGTACTAAACAGTGGGAGTGTGAGGACCGCGACTTGTAAGGCTGACCAAGTCGCCTGACAAGTCAGATCCATGTGAATGGACACTAAGTGTGCTTCATGCTCTTCAAGAAACAATTTCACATGCATGCTAGAGGTATCTTATATTTTGTAATATCCCATGCTAAAATATTCTATCTAGGTAACTTACATTATTATACATGACTTTTTAAAGTTCTACAGTGCTTAAAAGGAGAGGAAATAAAACATATCTCGTATTGCAAGCCTGCTTTGTTTTATTCCTCGGGAAATAAAAAAAAGGGAACTGTTGAAACTTTACACATACCTCCTGGGGCACACTACTGTATGGGTCTCTACCTTGGCCAAAGAGCTGTCTCCATAGCTAAAAGCTGATTCACGTGACTGTTTGGCCTGCAGTTTGTTTTTCACCTTAGTAGTTAACATGACCCTTTATTCTCTCTCTCTGACCCTCTCCTCCTGTGACAGACAAGTTTTCGTTTAATACCTGGCAACCAAGGGAGAGTTAAGCTTCCTCAAATATGAGCGTTTTTTTGGCTGGAATGGCACAGGGCCGCAGCCCAGCCGAGAGAGAAAAATTAAACACCACAGGCCGTGGCTCCAGTGAAGAGGAGATAAAGTGTTCCCATGGAGTAGGCCGGGCACAGCTTTTCTTTAGTTAATACTTAACAAGGCCCCTCAACAAAGACAGCCAATGTAGCTTGCGCTCAGCAAGCTGATTCCCAGCATTTTGCTGTGTAATGGAGAATTCCTTCCCCAGTAACCCCTTCACTCCCACAAATCTGTCAAGTCCCACTTCACTTAACAGTTAATCAACTGACCCAAGTCTTGCCCGGCCTTCGGTTTCATACTGTGAGCTGTCAAAGGCAGTATAAGTGATATTTTTCTCTATTTAATGGAGAGTGCTGTTGTTATTAATTAAATTCCATTAATGCCTCTAGATGACAAAAATATCACTGCCTCTGGCCTTAAGCCTGAGATGACCTGATGTACCAATGAATAAAGACATTCGGATTCTGGACAATCCTGGTGGTAAATCAGCCTTTGTTGTCAGACAGGTCTTTGTACAACATTCTAAACAAGCCAGCATATCAATGAATGAGACCTCTGAGATTTGTCACTAAAGACCCTCCTGAAATGAACACCCGTTATATTGTAACAAGCTGCCTGCAGAAACTAAAAGAATAAGAGCATCCAAACATCGAATTTGTGTGTATGTGTCAGATGATCCATGCCAACAATGTCTGCTGCTTGGAATACATATAATTAATGACATTTTACCAGGCTGGGTGGCATATGTTTGTGTAGAGTAGCAGCTGTAGGGTGAATTTTATAGACGTCTTCTGTCTTTATTTCCTCTTTTTTTTTTTTGTCGTCAACCTGTTTGTACAAATTACTGCCTATGTGGCTCACAGATATGTGAGTGATAGACACATTGCATTTCCCATAGTAGATTTAACATGCATTGCAAAACAAGCCTAAAGGCATTCTTTATTGTAGGCGTACGATACACGGGGGGAAATTTATTATTAGCAGGTGAATTTAGGCAAGTTTGTAAGGTCTAGCTGTGCCTGCATAAATGTAATTGAGGAATTTAAAAAGAAAATCCTCACTTGTAGTACAGGATGTTTTTGCAAAGTAAAAAAACAATTTGAGGTAATTCAGGGGTAATTCGGTAATTCGGGGGGGGGGGGGGTGGCCTGCCTCCTTACCTCCTCCTGTCCGGGCCATGCCGGGCAGTGCTGGATGACTGAGCCGCCGTCGTGTGTCTCCTCCCTCTTCCTGGCCAGTGGCCAGTAAAATCGCTTTATTTTTGGCCAATCAGGAAAGAGGTCTCACAACCCTCTTCCTGATTGGCTGGGAGGAGAATCAGTGTGACAATAGCGAATATTTAATCACTATTGCCATACAACTGGGTGGGCTCAGGGCGCAGTGCTCTGCGCCCCCCGAGCCCACCCTTTTTTGAAGCCTATTAGAGCCTCTGGGTCTAATCACGTGCTTCAAAAAAAAAAAAATTCCCCTATTGGAATCCATGCATCCGGCGCTGTGCATGTAGATTAGGGGGCTGGATGCATGGATAGGGGGGACGGCGCCCCTGCGCCCCTAATGGACGGTCCGCCACTGGGCATTTCACACTGGCTTTCTGCCCGTCTTCTTCTTTCAGCTTTCTGCTTAATTTTGCTCAGCGGGGATCCATCCGCTGATCCCCACTGAGGAGGCGGACGACAGCTCCGTTTCCACTCACTGTGCTGAGATGGAACTGTCAGAGCCCTCCTCACCTTTATGGGAGATCAAGATAATAACGGACCGCCTGTCCGTTTTCATCCCATCCTATCTGATCTGATCCTCCAGACGGATGGAAAATAGGGTTTCCATCCGTCTGGATTTCACGGACAGGATCGGATCAGATAGCAGCGGGTGTCAGCGGACATGTCACCGTTGACATCCGCTGCTCCATAGGGGTACATGGAGTGTCCGGTAAGGTCAGCCTGAAAAACCGGATCGGAAAGCCCGTGTGAAAGGGGCCTTACAGTATGTGACCACTGAGTGCACATGAGCACTAGTAGGGCTCAAGCTCAAATCACTCACAATAAATTTGTGACTCTAGCATTTTCTAATGGCTTAATATCAAATATAATGTATTTTAAAAAATATTAAAACATTTTAAAAATTTGCTTTTGTGCCTAAGCCTTAAACATTTAACCACTTGCCGACTGCCTAATGTACATTTACTGGGGAAAAATGGTGATATACTAAAAGGAACTGCGCAAGTGGATATTGGTTACACAAATTAGTGCTGTGCTATACCTTTAAATAATCGTGAATATAAAATTAAAATATTTAAATAAATATATATATATGTGAATGTATAATTTGTGGGAATCTCTCCACACTGCAAGCAGCAAACAAAACGTATATAACGTGACAAATGTGAAATGAGGGTAAATAAGTGCATAAATAAATAAATAAAAGCTGGTATACAAAAAGTCCAACAATGCTTAAAAAACCATTAGTAGCTTAAAAAGACCACAACAATGGATAAAAGCACAAAACCAGCTTATATGCATAAATAAATAAATATGTACAGTCCTTTGAGTGCTTAATGCCCTGTTCACATTGCCGCGATCCGACTTGGGGGGGCGACCTCCGAGGTCGCGGTGCGAGCAGCGCGCCGCGACCTCGGAGCGGCCGCCACGGACTTCATAACATTGAAGTCTATGGCGGTCGCCTCCGGGTCGCCCCAAAGAAGCTCCGGACCCTTTTTCTAAGTCGGAGCGACTTGTGTCGCTCCTATTAGAACGGGTCCGCAGCTTCCCTATGGAAGGCGACCTACGGCGACCTGTGAGGTGACCAGGTCGCCTCACAGGTCACCTTAGTGTGAACGGGGACTTAAAATCAAGGTGATTAAATGGTTAATCGCAGCAATGTTTAAAAGCGTAGACTTGATAGAAGTGATGTGAAACCTTCACCTCCACACCTTCACCCACTGCTTTTAATAAATACTCCTTACCAGAAGGATATGACCCCTTGATTATAGGGGGTCAAAATCAGCATTAGTATCCACAATAACTCCAGGCCATCCACATAGCTGTCTTCTCACCAATAAAGATGTGTGACCAGGTATTTATGGAGCTCCAAATGCAATAAAAAGAAGACTCTCATAGCGCAGTATGCCAGTATAATCAACAATTTAATGATAAAATTGCACTTACTCCATATTGCACAAACAGTCCGCCTTCAATTGCAATCACAATATCGGTTGGTTTGGTAAATAGAACGCCACTCCACGCCTGCGTTCCACCAACCCGGAAGTCTACGGTCTCATGCTCCCGACGCACGTTTCTTCAGGCCGTGCTGACGTCATCAGGGGATAATGTACATTTACTGTAGCAAAGTGGCTCTACTGCATGAAATCACATACCTGTATGTAATTTCCTGCAATAGACATTAGGTTGCGCTGGAGCGCCGCCGGAGGTGCGATCGAACGCTGACCAGACAGAGGGGAAGCCAATCAGTGGGTCCAGTGGACCCTGATGTCCATCGGCCACCCGTGGTCATTCCCGAGAGGCAGAACGGCCTTGTTTACATGCTAAGCAGGAACACAGATCTCTATCTTCATCCAGTCAGAGCAACCCCCCCCCCCACAGTTAGTAAGCACCCCCTAGCGACACATTTGACCCTTTGATCTCCCCTGATGTTAGCCTCTTCCCTGCCAATGTCATTAGTGCAGTAGCAGTGCATACTTTTAGCACCGATCACTGTAATAATGTCACTGGTCCCCAAAAAAGCTTCAAAAGTGTTCATTAGGTGTCGGAGTACCGTTAAAAATTGCTGATCACCACCATTGCTAGTATAAAATAAATCAATAAATAAAAATGCCATAAAACTGTCCCATAGTTTGTAGATGCGATAACTTTTGCGCAAACCAATCAATATACGCTTATTGGGATTTGTAGCAGAATACATATTGGCCTACATTGATGAAGGAATTCGACTTTTTACATTTTTAGGAGAAAGTAAAAAAATATTGTTTTTTTTCCAAATTGTTGCTCGCTTTTGGTGTATAGCACAAAATAAAAACAGCAGAGGTGATCAAATACCACGAAAAAGAAAGCTCTATTTGTGGGGAAAAAAAGGACATCGATTTTATTTGGGTACAGCATTGCACAACCACGCAATTGTCAGTTAAATTAACGCAGTGCGTATCCCAAAAAATGGCCTGATCATTAAGGGGGTAAATCCTTCTGGGGCTAAAGTGGTTATAGTAGATCTAAAACCTAAATTAATAATATTTTGTTTGCTAAATCACTGTGCAACATAAACAAATTACCTTTTTATTTTGTTTTTACTGTTTTTGCTTTTTTTTTTATCCTTTTATATTGCATTGTAGTGCTGCAGATCTCCTCCACTCTAGTTACATCTTCTTCCTGTCCACATGCACTAGCTATAGAAGCCCCTAAATGTCACTGCTAAGGCGGTACTTTCTGATCATGCCAATGGCGGAACTTGCCTGCACAATTTGTGTCAGTGTGGATGCTTTTAGCCTTCACCAGCAGTACATGTTACAGAATGACAACGCAAGAGAGCATTTGGAAGACAGGGACTGAGTGTAGTCACCCTATAACAGGAAGTGGCTGTACAAGAATTATCCTAAGAGGATTTCTAAATAATATTTTAATGAAAGTTTTAGAGAAAAAAAATGAGATTAGGGTTTTACATTACTTTAAAACGTTAAGGAGATACTTCGGGCCTGTTTTTAAAAAAAATAAAAAAATCTGCAGTTACAAATACTGTAGGGCTTCAGATCCCTGGCGCTGCCATCTTGGATGCAGGAGCTGGCTGTGATTTCCTGGTGTCTCACAGCCGGCTCCCCACTGCACATGTGTAGATCCTGCAGCTTCCTAGGATGTGTGACTCATCCCAGGAGGTTGTGGGCAGACCAAGCTGTCGTCATTCTTGCCTAGGCAAGACTTAAGAAAGTGGGAGTGGTACCTGTCAGAAAAACGTACCAGCTACCAATTTTGTTAGAGATGGGGGAAGGAGGAGAATGGGCAGGACTTGCACTTTTAAGTGAATATCTGCTTAAAGTGATACTAAAGTCTATTTTATTTTTTATTTTTTTTAAATAACAAACATGTTACACTTACCTGCTCTGTGCAGTGGTTTTGGACAGAGCAGTCTGGATCCTCCTCTTCTCAGGTCACTCGTTGCTGCTCCTGGCCCCTCCCTCCTGCCAAGTGCCGAGCTTGCTATGGGGGCACCCGAGCCGTGCCGCTGCTCTGTGTGTCCAATCAGACATGAAGCGGTGGTTTGGCCCCACCCCCTTCTTTCCTCCTCGGCTCACTGACTTTGATTGACAGCAGCAGAAGACAATGGTGCACCGCTGCTGTCTTAGCCAATGAGGAGGGAGAGTCTCAGGCAGCCAAGACTCTCATGCAAAATTGCTGGATCTGAAGTGGGCTCAGATAAGTATTAGGGGGGGCTGAGGGGGTCTGCTGCACACACAAGGTTTTTTTTATCATAAAGAAGTTGTAAAGGCAGAAGGTTTATTATCGTAATGCATTCTATGCCTTAAGATAAAAAGCCTTCTAATACTTACCTGAGCCCCCTCTCTATCCCGCAATGTTTACCAGTCCCTCAGCCTTCTTGATTGGCTGAGACACAGCAGTAGCGCCATTGGCTCCCGCTGCTGTCAATCAAATACCGGGAGCCAATCAGGAGAGAGAGGGGGTGAGGCTGAACGGCAGCTCCATATCTGAATAGACATACAGAGCTGCAGCTAGGCTCTGGTGACCCCATAGCAAGCTGTTTGCTGTGGGAGGCACTCAACAGGAGAGTGGGGCCAAAAGCACCTGTGGTGGACCCGAGAAGAGGAGGATCCGGGCTGCCCTGTGCAAAATCGCTGCACAGAGGAGGTAAGTATAAAATGTTTGTTATTTAAAAAAAAAAAAAAAAACAAGACTTTACAAATAATTTAATGCATAGAATGCATTAAAGAGGAAGTAAACCCTCCTCTGTAACTTGTACCTATAGGTAAGCCTATGATAAGGCTTACCTATAGGTACTGTAAATATCTCCTAAACTTGTACCGTTTAGGAGATATTTACCTTACATGCAGCCATTGACATCACTGGCGCATGCGCTCTGAAGGAACGGCCGCTGGTGCCATTCCTTCAGAGCCCCGTGCCGTGACCGTCGGCTCCCGCGCGCGTGCGCGGGAGTGACGTTACAGCGGCTCCGGTCAATCAGATGGCCGGATGCCGCGATCCCGGAAGACGGGCGACTGGACATGTCGCCCGTCATACAGATAAGCGGGCGGCACGGCATGGGCTCATTCTAAGGTAAGTATTTCATAATGAGCTAGTATGCGGTGCATACTAGCTCATTTTGTGTTTCTCTTTCAGGTTACAAAAAAAAAATATATATATATATATATATATATAAGATAAAAAACCCTCTGACTTTAGAACCACTTTAAGGAGATGCATAATTAGCTTCACTGCTATTTTCACATATTGTAAATTGCCTTCATTTAACTCATCAGTAACATCATTAAAGATAATAATATAAAGCAAATAATTGAATAAACATTTGAATCCTAACATGCTTTGTCAGTAAATCACATTTTTAAACCCCTGATCCAATCAATCCATACTTGAGTAATTCCTTGGCCAATTTGCCGTCCTGTCTCCCTTGGGAGGACGCTCCTACTCAAGCAGAAACTGAAGCAGGTATAATATTACGATGCATCTGAACAGGAGACCCACTTGGTTTTCACCAATAAAATAAATACAAGGAAAATCTAGCACTCAGCCTTAAATGCAACAACAATTTTCGATACAAATATTCTGCAATACCATTTCACCTACAGCAGTCACCTCATTCTGTTATGTGACTGTCAATAAATGATGCAGACATACATATACAAGAACATTTACCAATGAGATGAAAAGACCACATTTGTTTCCAGACCACATTCCTGTTCAGACTTCAAATATTAGGTCCTGGTTTATTACAACACATGCAACTGCCCCCTGTAGTATTCTATGCTTAGCTGAAGAGCTAAGCATGCCATCATGATTCTATTTTAGGAGCTAACTACAAAAAAAAATATTTGAACCTTAAAGACTCTATAATCCCACTGTTAAGCCAGGCATAGACGTTTTGAATATTGGCTGAATGTACCCAAGTCAAACGATCAACTTGGGTACCACTAGCCCTATGGGTTTTTACATGCAATTATTGCTAGCTGCTGTTATAGCTGCTAGCAATAATCACTGTGTTCTCCAGGGGGAGGGGGGGGGCGGCTTCCACCTCCCCCTGTCGGGTGAACACAATGGCTCTGTGGGAGGAATTCTCTTGTCAACACTGTCTGCTTTTTTGGGGGATCGGGTGATTTTCAACCAGGGGTTGCAGGAAAGAATATCAGAAAGTCTATGGCCGGCCTTAGGGAACATATCACTTGGTAATTGTGTTTCATGATGGGCCAGCCTGCATTTACGTCAACCGCAGGTAAGTGAAGGAATAATTCATATAATGTCTGATTTCTACAATTCAAAGACATGCTACATGATATCAAATATAATTCTGTGCACTACACTTATTCCGACAGACTTGGCCCATTCAGGTGGATTTACTAAAGGGAAAAAGGCTATTCTCTTCGCAAGGGAAGTTGCCCCGGAGCTTAATAAACATGGCAAAGTTTCTTTTTTTCAAAGAATACCCAATCACATTTAAGGAAAATAAAAAACAGCATCTTTGCTTGTGCATGGTTGAATGATGGAAGTAATCCTGGGTAAATTCCCAAGCAAAGTGCAACTTCCCTTGCAAACTAAAAAGTATGTTTGCCGTTAGTAAATTAACCCCGTTGTGAACTGAATTGCCCTCTCATATGAACCCAAAATTTAGCTGTTCTCAACTCATGCTGTACATACTGTATATTCATATCTTTAAAGGAAACCTGTCTTGACAGGATCATAGAGGCTGCTGTTCCTGGCCATGCTTTCTGAAAATGCTAGTTGCCTGGCTGTTCTTCTGGAGCAATGGCTTTAATGCTTCCTGAGTCACTGACCAGCACTAAGTATAGAAATAAGGAGTTATCACACTCATTTTCAACATGCAAGTTCTGGATCTCTAACCTAAAAAGGATTTATTCCAGACACAGCCAAATGAAAAAATATTTTTTTTTTAGAAAGAGGTCTGCATTGGCCTCTGTACTTCTTTACTTCTTTCATGAGTCACTTTAAACATTAATAATTTGACCAATGTGATGATTGTAAGCCATTAGATTGATGGAGCGAATCCACCATACTATTATGGATACTATGCCTATATTTAAAGGTACTTGGGAAACGTAGTCTTCTTTTTAAAGTCTATGAGAAATTGGTTACTGGCTGTGACGTAATGGATAATGACAATCTTTCCTTTTCATGCTTCTTGTAGTTTTATACCTATATTGTATGCCTACTATTAGCTAGTTCCTGTCATTGTCACATACTGTTCCTAGTAGGGCCATAGTCAGTTTATGCATATATATCATATGTACCTCAGAGTCTGAGCCATATACATGCGGTATATTCAATATCTTATATATGATGTCTCTTTAGGATTGCATTGTTTCTATAGTTGTTGCAGCCTATTGCATTGGGGTATGCACCCCAAAACTCAAACACACACGCCTTTCTCTGCAGCCTCAGCTGCACTGGACTCAGTGCTGTGCGGCTTCCTGTTTTTTTTTCACAAACTGAAGCATAGTAAACACTTACTTAGTGAGTAAAACACTTTACTATGCTTCAGCTATGAATGAACACAGTGAGTGTGTTCCATATGTTCATTTAGTAAAGGAAGGGGCCGGAAAATGACATATTGACTAGCCCCTTCCCCTGCTCTCCATCCTAAAACATCCTCACAGCACCCGGAGGGGAGAGGAGAGAAGCCAGCAGAACTGCAGGGGGCGCAACACAGGGGGACGCCCCGGCCAGTAGGGGAAATTGGCACCACACAGAGTGATTAGGGTGTGCCCAGGCACCCCCTGTGCATGCCTAAAAATTTTTAACTCTAAATAAAAGCATTTGTATTTTTTTTTTTCAAATGACCTATATGACATTTTTTTCTGTTTGGCATCTCCACAACTAAAAATCAAAGATCACACAGTTGCAAAAACCTACATAACATAGTGTATATATATATATATATATAGTGTGTATATATATATATATATATATATATATATATATATATATGTATATATATATATATATACAGTGTATATATATATATATATATATATATATATATATATATATATATATTATATATATATGTATATATATATATTTACATATATATATATACATGTTTACATATATATATATACATATACATATACATATACATATATATATATATATATATATACATATACATATATATATATATATATATATATATATATATATATATATATATATAGAGCCATTTATAGGTGTCTCATATCCATAACATGTATCTGTCTCTCAGATGAGAAAAAAAATCTTTAGTCATTGGCTGCTGTTGTACAAAGCAATGCATAAATATAAAAAAAAAATATCTTTTACATTAATGTTTAATACATAGGGATTCTATTGCCACCTATTTTATTGTGATATTGGCACCTATTTTATTGGTATTTGTTTGATTCGTATTCTAGTTTTCATTCTCAGTCTTCCAAAGACCTCTTAAAAAGCAAATCAGCCAACTTCAGCTGAGCAGAATCCTATATTACTCGAGAAGAGCTATGAAGGAAACATGAATTAAACAATGGCACAAAGCCTGAAGACAGAACTGATTAAAGCCAGAGGGATAAATATCCACAATTAAAAAGCTAATATCTGAAACGTACTGATGCAGAAACTGTCCGCTCTTCACCAAGAGACTAAACTATTCCAGAGGGAATGGGGATTCTTCCAACATTTAAAGAATCATTTAACTTAATGACATAAAATATTCATTTTATAGGTCTTTTTCCACTCAGTAAAACAGATGGCTTTCCAAAGCATGGCAATATACTAACCATTAATAAGCTTGTATCTGAAAATGGTGAGCAAACATTTATACGCATACGTGCAGAAGGTAAACTAAAGAGGTAAAATCTATGCTGACCAAGCACAGGTATATTTTTCCCACCAATCAGCTGAAGGGTAAACCGTACATATAGAAGTTTTTCTTTAAATTAAAAGGGTCTCTAAAGTGTATCTCTAGGCAAAACATTTGTTTAGTTTTAGATGGAGTGGGTGAAAGTTAGAGCCACTGTGAAGTTTTTATTGCTTCAATTCCCACTCCACACTCTTATTGTAAAACTGAACTATGTGATATAAATGATTCACTAAATATAATACAGATCTCTCGCGCTCAAACTCAAATAGCACAAATGAACAAATGAGTGCTGCTGCTTCAATTAATCAAAATATAAACATATAGTGAAACTCACACCTAATTAAGTGAAAACGCCAGCAGTGCAAAAATAAAATGTTCCCTAAGGCTCCCCTGTGACGAAGTCGGGAGTGACGAAACGCATCAGGGCGTGGTTACACGGCAACCAGACTGTCAGTCAGGAGATCAGAGGACGATTCCCGGAGTCACTAAAGCCAGTGTGGAGGTGGTGAGGACTCAGGAGAGCGGATCGATCATAGTTGACATATGTTGTAGCGCTGATGTTTTGTATTTTATGTGAGTGGATTGCAACTCATTTTAAAATAAATGTTTAAATGTGTTACGGTATCACACTAGCGGAGCTTTTCTTTCTACATGTTACCTACAGAGTGACTACTAGAGAAAAGGGCCGGAGAGGATTAGGCCTATCTAGAGGATTCCACATAACGTTTTGTTTACCAGCGCTTGTGCCAACCATGTATTTGGGGGGCATTAATGTTTGGTGAGTGTACATCTGATGGGGGTGGAAGTTGATGTCACACAGCGGTGGTGGTTTGCGGTGACTTATGTTATCTTTGATTCACGGGACTCATATCTATTTTTGTACGCACTGAATCAACAATAATGCTATTAATATTATTTTTGGACTGTGCACTGATCCCGATTAATGTTTGGACTTATATATTTTTTGGAATATGGTTATAGTACTCCTAATTTAACAGCACCCTCTTCACACTTTATATCATTATTAATCATTAATTTATTATTTATTCACTATTATTTTATTTTTGCGCTTCTGGTGTTTTTACTTAATTAGGTGTGAGTTTCACTATATGTTTGTAAATGATTCACTATCTCAGCTGCTGCAATATACACCCCAATGATATTTAAAGTGGAGCTCCAACCAAAAGGGGAAGTTCTGCTTTAAGCGCTCCCCCTTCCCTCCTATGCCACGTTTGGCACGTCATTTTTTTTTTTTTTTTTTGGAGGGGCAGCAGGTACTTAGTTTTGACAGGTGCCCACTTTCACATCTCCTCTCCCCCTCCCTCCCTGAAATATTCTGGGACACGTCACAGGTCCCAGAAGATTGCCCGACCATTCAGGTGGTGCAACGTGACATGCACAGTGGGCATCCAGCTGTGAAGCCGCAAGCTCTCACAGCGGGGTGCCCACAGTTGGGGAGAGGAGAGGAAGAGGATCAATTGTTCACATCACTGGATACTGGGACAAGTGAGTGTGCTTATTAAAAGTTAGCAGCTACACTTTTTGTAGCTGCAGATTTTTAATAAACACCTTTACTGGAACTCTGCTTTAAGCTAATCAGGTAGATATATTGCAACAAACCACAAAATATGATATAAATATTAAAACTATGCAAAAATTCTACCCTGTAGTGTTAATTTATAGTACAAATGTTTAGCTCTGCAAGGTAGAATTGTATGAATATTTTTAATATTTATATTATTTTGTGGTATGTGGTAACATATCTACTTGATTAGCTTGAATGAGTTTTTATTGCTGAGTGTATCCTCATTGGGGAGATTGAGCCTTTTCTTTGTCCTGATGACTATTGTCAAAAAAGAAAGCAGAAATCCAATTTTTTACACTTGTCCCCAGAACAAGAGGTAAGGGGAAATCAACAAATTGGGGACACCTGTCCTGTGGACAACTGTCTAAGAGCGGAATTCTCCTTACTTTAATAGGAAGATTTTCTCTAAGGGCTCTTTCACACAGGCGGACCGTTCAGATCCACCTGTCCGTTTTTTTAACTGAACGGCCCCACCTCATGCATCCCTATGGGGCATCGGTTGTCAGCGGAGACATGTCCGCTGACATCGGATTCATCAAATCTGGACGGATGGAAACCCTATTTTCCAGCGGATTGGATCGGATGGCGACGGTCCGTTCCCATCCGATTCCCCCATAGAGATGCATGGGGAACTGACAGCTGTGTCTTCGCACACAGCGCGGAGACACAGCTGTCATCCTCCTGCTCAGCGGGGGATTGGCGGATCAATCCCCCGCTGAGATAAACAGAGTCCATCCAATGGACGGACAGTGTGAAAGGGGCCTTACTCTAGACAAAAAAAAAAATTACAAGGATTTTAATTTGGCTACACCTACACATCAACTATATACAGATATCCTTGGGCAGAGTAAAATGATTCCAATAGCTACAAAACTATGAATTTTATATTAAAAATGTTTACAATTTTAAAATTTTTATTTTTTATTTTTTTTGCTCGAATTAACTATTTTTTTCATGAAACAAATGTATTCTAACTTTATTTTATAAAAATATGCAATTAAAAGTTCTTAAAAGTTTAAAGTTCTTCTGTAACATTTAGGTTCATGTTCGTATATGAGAGTGTATATCAGGGGGTGTCCATTCCCTTCACTCATGTCTCAGATTACACTACACATCAGTTTTAGTAAATCATCCTAAAACAATCTATGTCTGTGTAAATGGAAATCTATATGGAGCTATGTACAAACAGAGACGGGCGTGATACAGCTAAATGTATGTTGTAAATGGAACAGGAATGCAGGTGTTCAAAACAGATAGGCTATTTGGGCTGGGTGTACTAGTAAATCACTGCAGAAAAACCTAGAACCGGCAGCCTTTATTTTGGCACCTGTTGGCTGAAAATGGTAAATATGAACCTTTACATCAGTGGTTCTCAACTCCTGTCCTCAGGACCCACTAACAGGAAAGGTTTACAAGATATATACAGTATCTCACAAAAGTGAGTACACCCCTCACATTTTTGTAAATATTTTATTATATTTTTTTATGTGACCACACTGAAGAAATGACACTTTGCTACAATGTAAAGTAGTGAGTGTACAGCTTGTATAACAGTGTCAATTTGCTGTCCCCTCAAAATAACTCAACACACAGCCAATAATGTCTAAGCCGCTGGCAACAAAAGTGAGTACACCCCTAAGTCAAAATGTCCAAATTGGCCCAAAATGTCAATATTTTGTGTGGCCACCATAATTTTCCAGCACTGCCTTATCCCTCTTGGGCATGAAGTTCACCAGAGCTTCATAGGTTGCCACTGGAGTCCTCTTCCACTCCTCCATGATGACATTACAGAGTTAGTGGATGTTAGAGACCTTGCGCTCCTCCACCTTCTGTTCAAGGATGTCCAGTAGGGTTTAGGTCTTGAGACATGCTTGGCCAATCCCTCACCTTTACACTCAGCTTCTTTAGCAAGGCAGTGGTTGTCTTGGAGGTGTGCTTGGGGTCGTTATCATGTTGGAATACTGCCCTGCGGACCAGTGTCTAAAGGGAGGGGATCATGCTCTGCTTCAGTATGTCACAGTACATGTTGGCATTCATAGTTCCCTCAATGAACTGTGGCTCCCAAGTGCCGGCAGCACTCATGCAGCCCAGACCATGACACTCCCACTACCATGCATGACTGTAGGCAAGACACACTTGTCTTTGTACTCCTCACCTGGTTGCTGCCCCACACGCTTGACACCATCTGAACCAAATAAGTTTATCTTGGTCTCATCAGACCACAGGACATGGTTCCAGTAATCCATGTCCTTAGTCTGCTTGTCTTCAGCAAACTGTTTGCGGGCTTTCTTGTTCATCATCTTTATAAGAGGCTTCCTTCTGGGACGACAGCCTTGACGACCAATTTGATGCAGTGTGTGGCGTATGGTATGAGCACTGCCAGGCTGACCCCCCCACCCCTTCAACCTCTGCAGCAATGCCACCAGCACTCATACTTCTATTTCCCAAAGACAACCTCCTGATATGACGCTGAGCACATGCACACTTCTTTGGTCGACCATGGTGAGGCCTGTTCTGAGTGGACCTGTCCTGTTAAACCGCTGTATGGTCTTAGCCACCGTGCTGCAGCTCAGCTTCAGGGTCTTGGTAATATTCTTATAGCCTAGGCCATCTTTATGTAGAGCAACAATTCTATCTTTCAGATTCTCAGAGAGTTCTTTGCTATGAGGTACCATGTTGAACTTCCAGTGACCATTATGAGAGAGTGAGAGCGATAACTCCAAATTTAACACACCTGCTCCCCATTCATACCTAAGACCTTGTAACACGAATGAGTCACATGACACCGGGGAGGGAAAATGGCTAATTGGGCCCAATTTGGACATTTTCACTTAGGGGTGTACTGTCTTTTGTTGCCAGCAGTTTAGACATTAATGGCATGTTGAGTTATTTTGAGGGGACAGCAAATTTACACTGTTATACAAGCTGTACACTCACTACTTTACATTGTAGCAAAGTGTAATTTCTTCAGTGCTGTCACATGAAAAGATATAATAACATATTTACAAAAATAGGAGGGGTGTACTCACTTTTGTGAGATACAGTATATATATATTGTATATTGTGTATGTATATATATATATATATATATATATATATATATATATATATATATATATATATATATATATATATATATATATATATAAAATATATATATACAGTATCTCATTGAAACATGATAATGACCCCAAACACACCTCCAAAACGACCACTGCCTTGCAAAAGAAGCTGAGGGTAAAGGTGATGGACTGGCCAAGCATGTCTCCAGACCTAAACCCTATTGAGCATCTGTGGGGCATCCTCAAATGAAAGGTGGAGGAGCGCAAGGTCTCTAACATCCACCATCTCTGTGATGTTATCATGGAGAAGTGGAAGAGAACTCCAGTGGCAACCTGTGAAACTCTGGTGAACTCCAAGAGGGTTAAGGCAGTGCTGAAAAATAATGATGGCCACACAAAACATTAACAATTTTGGGCCCAATTTGGACATTTTCACTCGGGGTGAACTCACTTTTGTTGCCAGTGAAATAGAAAATAATGGCTGTGTGTTGAGTTATTATGAGGGGACAGAAAATGTACACTGTTATACAAGCACACTCACTACTTTACATTGTAACAAACATTGTGTCATTTCTTCAGTGTTGTCACATGAAAAGGTACAATACAATATTTACAAAAAATGTGAGGGGTGTACTCACTTTTGTGAGATACTGTGTGTTTATATATATATATATATATATATATATATATATATATATATATATATATATATATATATATATATATCCCTTTGCCAGGAAGAATATTGGTTTTGTCTGCTTGATGGTATATATTAAGTTCTTTTCCACTTTAAGCCTACATAAAGTTTGGTGTATACACTGCAATGCTCACACACTCACTACAGCAAAATAATCTAAAAAGCAATAAGCACTCACAGTCAGATGAAACAATCACCCCCTTCATTCAACACCCCCTTACTGTTCATATTATGTACATTATATATCAAATTATAAAAACACTAGTGCTAGCACCAAAGGTCACGAATACATGCTGATATAGGCAAAATACAATAGATTCTAATAGATGACATATATGGCAGCCGCACGGTATGGGATCAGCATGAGGCAGATATGTATGTAATAGAACATTCTCTTACAGAAAGAAGAGCACAAATACCTAAAAGCATTTCATATATTTGTGTAGCACAATTTAAAAGCATTAAAGCATTAAATTAAGAGTATTTAGCCAATTTTGGCATAAACAGTGCATATTCATGGAGTATATTAACACATTTTGAATGATGCTAACATGTATGATGAACCAATCTGATTGACCCTTTTTTTTTTTTCATTTGTCGAGATTTACAAGCTATTCAAAAATCCACATCACATGCACTTGTTCACAAATATGATCCCTTTTAGTATAGGCTGCTCAGTCTGGAGAGGAAGTTTGTTAGGACTACAGAACACATCCCCTTCTCCTCACTGGCATAACACAGAGGGCAGTTGTTCTTTAATTTGAAGAACTGGACAAAGCTGATAACATTAACAGTAATAGGCACATGGACCTCACATGTTGAATAGTATCATAGGTATCTTAGTCCAAAGTATCACCTAATCCAGCAACCTAAAGAACTAGGATTTTTCAAACGAAACCCAAAAAATTATAACACTGATAACACTGCCATTTCAGTGTAGCAAAAGGAAAGAGCATAGGTTGTTATAGGTTCACTGGTTTTCCAGCAGGATCAACAGGTATTCTTTTACACCTCTTGAACAGATAAATCAGTACTTTTAATTGTTTATTTAACCACTTTAGCTCCGGAAAGTTTACAACCTTCATAACCAGGCCATGTTTTGCTATATGGCATTGTGTTTCTTTAACTGACATTTGCGCAGTCACCCAAATAAAATTTAGTCTTTTTTTTCCCACAAATAGATTTTTTTTTTTTGGTGGTATTTGATGACCTCTGCGTTTTTTTTACTTTTTGCGCTATAAACATAAAAAGACTGACATTTTTGAAAAAAATAAATATTTTATATTTTCTGCTTTAAAACATATCCAATAAAATAATGTAATAAAATCAAATTTCTTCATCAATTTATGCCATTATCTATTCTGCTACATGTGTTTGGGAAAGAAAATCCCAATAAGCGTATGTTGATTGGTTTGTGCAAAAGTTATAACTTCTACAAACTAAATTATTATTATCAAATTTTTATTTATTATTTTTTTTACTAGTGGCGACAATTAGCGACATATAACGGGACTGTGACATTGCGGCAGACAAATCAGACACCCCGTGACACTTTTTGGGGACCAGTGACACCGATACAGTGATCAGTGCTAAAAAATATGCACTGTCACTGTACTAATGACACTGGCGGGGAAGCGGTTAACATCAGGGGCAATCACAGGGTTAAATGTGTCCCTAGGGAGTGCTTTCTAACTGTTTGGGAGGTGCTTGTACTATGGGAAGGCAGAGATCCATGTTTCTGCTAGCAGAAACACAGGATCTCTGTCTTCCCTTGTCACAGAACGGCAATCTGCCTTGTTTACAAAGGCAGACCGCCGTTCTTCCTGTTTCAGAAATGATCGTCAGGTCCCGGCGGACATCAGGTCCACTGAACCTGCTCATTGGCTCCCCCTGTGTCCAATCACAGCTGGAGCTGGTTGCTGGTGGCGTGCGTGCGCGAAGTGGAGAGGACGTAAAGGAATGTAAATTTGCCGGTAGGAACCACCTCCCCGCAGTATATATACGTGGGCCAGTCGGCAACTGGTTTCACAGAACATAATGGGGCAAGTAATAGACTTAACTCTACAGTAAGTGTGCTAAAGCATAGAAGCACACTTTTAATGTAGGGTTATCAGGAAAAAAAATAATTTCTAAAAGAGTAGAAAAAGTATATAAAAATACAGATATAAGTAAAATGCTAGACTGCAGATGCCTTTAATTTTAATAACTTTTGGTATTTTTTTTTTTTAATTAAAAGTTGGTTATTCAATCCTGCTCTATAAATGTCTGTCTGGTAGTTGTTCCTGCTATAAAACTCACTCAGAAGAAAAAAATGAAGAGATATAATCAAATATAAACATAGGCGTCATGGAAAGACACTCCGAAAACAGCCTTTTTATAGGTTACGCCAATATGGAACTACTTCAGTTAAAATATATATATATTTATCCCACATTGACACATCCAGAGTCAGCAATGATTAAAAAAAATAAATATTCACCAATGATAAAATTGAACATTTAAAAACAATCCTAGCATATCTTTATATGCCTTTATATGTCACCTTATTTAGGGGCGTAATTACTGTATAAAGCAGAGAATCTGACATTTACCAAACATTCTCTACAGGTGAACCTTCCAGGTGCTTGTGTTTTAAATGGCAGTTCTCCGTCAGGGAATGTTTGGTGAAATCACATTCACTGCTTTATAAATAGAACCTTACAATGTGGTGTTTTTTATCACAAAATGTAGTGAGTGTTTCTACCTGGAACAGAAATATCAGGATGGGTGGATTGAGCCTGACTATATTTCTGGGGAAGCAATAAAATAAATTTGGACAATTTAATGCAGAACTCAAAACAAAAATATTAAGATTCGTCCATTCACACTGATCTGACTTGGACCGCGACTTCTCAGCCTGACAAGTCGCGGTCCGTCACGCTCCCATTGTGCGGTACAGGAGCCGTTCTAATAGGAGCGACACAAGTCGCTCCGACTTAGAAAAAGGGTCCAGTACTACTTCGGGGCGACCTGGAGCGACTTGCATAGACTTTCATTTTATGAAGTCCGTGCAAGTCGCGACTTCACAGGTCGCCTCGAAGTCGAATCCGCCGTAGTGTGAACGGGGTGTAAAGATAAAATAACAAATGCAACTTTTGTTGTAAAATTCACCTTCAGTGCATTTTTTTTCTGTCCAAGATGTTCTCAGTCAGCATCATTGATCCCACTTCCTCTGAGCCCAGTTCAACCTAAACTAGTCCCAGCCTGTGATTGAACAGTGAAAGGAGCAGCAGTATAGTGATAAGCTCATGTCTCTATTCCTCTGCTTTCTCCTTCTATCAGCATGATTTTTTTGCCAGCACATAAACTAATTGGCTCCATGTGCTGATTCATCCTCTCACTCTCCAGTTCTGTAGTATGGGGACTTACCAGGTATTTAACTACTAATTATCATTCACGTTAAACCATTATTCATTTAATGATTGTATTTGTGATTAAAGAGCTGCATTAAGGTGTGTCCTTTATACCTGCCTAGAGTGCAGGTTTATGTTTCCCAGTTACAATGAATATAGCTGAATTATTTGACAGTTCAAATAACGGACTCATCATTCAATGAGACCTATGCATCTATATGCAATCCTGACATCCACCATGCATTCTGACTAGTACAATGCAATGAACCTCAGGAGCAGGAATGCTCAGACATTAGAAAGATAAAAGATTATAAAAGGCCTGGATTCTTTCCTATTCTTTCCTAAATAAACATAACTGGATACTAACATTTATAGGTAAAGTTGATCCAAGGAATATCCAATTGCCTCTTGGGGGATCAAGAAAAAATATTTTCCCCTTCCGGAGCAAATTGAATCATGCTTTGCTGTTTTTTTGGGGGTTTTTTTTGCCTTCCTCTGGATCAACTGTGGGTATGGGATTGTGTATCTAGGATTGTAAAAACAAAAAAAAAAATTGTTTTGTTTCCCCTTTTTGACAGGCCTTTATTCTTCAAGGGGTAAGTTGACTCAGCCTTTGGTCAGGTGATTTCCCCTTTTGCTGAAGCTCAGGGGTCTGGCTCTCATGGAAGGAAGTCTTCTCTTATTTTTTGTAGGAATCCCCATGGAAAGACACCTCAAACAGTGGATCATTCTGGGGAAGAGACCTATTACATCATTGATATCAAGGGGCTTGGTTGTCTTTGGCATCTTGTTTTCCAAGGTAACATCCAGAAGTTCTGGGCTGTTTTATATAACCTGGATCCAAGCAGACAATGCCATAAAGGTGCAATTTTCAGGTGGAGCTTGAGTTTTGCAGTAGCAAAAGGCTAGATTGTATCCTTGGCAAAACGTCAGGCTTCAGCCTTTTCCGGCATGACAGCAGTGCCTAAACCTTTGAGACTGATTTCTACCCCTTGAGCTATTCCTGGAGGTATGTCCCAGGTAGGCAACTTCAGAGGCTAACTACCTGGCCCATGAGATCAAACTAAAGGTTGGGCAGTTTTGGCCCAGGTGCAGTGGTCCTCTTGTGACTTTCAGTACTTTCTTCCCTCGTTTGTCTTGCATGTTTGATATGGAAAGCCTTCTGGTGTTCCAGGCTAATCTAGGCAGATGTGGTACCCCAACCTAAAAGGGGTGCCGGACAGTTGCTCCAAGGGATTTACTGGATCAGGATCAGGACCATCTGTTCCCAAGGAATGTTTTTTGCCACCCAGCTTCAAGCTACTTTTGCCGCTTGATAATTGAAGCTCAAGATTTGAGACTGGGCATCATGAAGTCTAGGAATCCCTTGATGCTAAGCAGGGAGGTCTACTTCTTCATGTTAAATCTATTGCTGGACATGCAGTGATTGCTTATCTTGGTGTAAGCCTCAGGACTTTCTCCCCAAAAGTTTCTTTACTGGACAAGTCCTCTCCTGTAGCTGGGCCTAGGTCGGGATTTGGCTTTTAATATTGCTGCCCATGTGACTTTGTGGGATTTTAAGTAGTTCACTCGTAGCCTTCACTTAGTGAGGTGACTGTTCAAGACAGGTTTAACCTCCCTGGCGGTATGATTGTTTCCGATTTTAGGTGTTGAAAGCGGTATCATTATTTTGCATGTAGTTCTTAAGGACGAGCAGCCCAAACCAACTATTTACATATGATTTTTTTTCACTGTGCGTTCTTCTTTATAACATCTCGGGTATGATAAAGTTTGAAACACAAAATCATAAATTATAATATAATAAATAACTATAAAAAAGTAAAGTATATATATATATATATATATATATATATATATATACATATATGTGTGTGTGTATTTATATATATAAAAATATATATATATATATATATATATATATATATACACACACACACACATATATATATATATATATATATATATATATAGTACAGTAAAACTGCAGGCAAGGGCACTGGGGGGCAAACTAATGTCAGTTTATTTTATTTAGTAATGTAATCCAATAGGATTGCAATATATCAGTGTGTTTGTGTGTTTTACTTTTCAAATTTGCCTCCGATTCCACCCCCCTGCGACGTGACGCTTGCAGGGAATGGAAGCCAGGGCACAGAGCATCAGGCGGAAGATCCGGCCGCCGTATGCTGCAGGAATACATCGCGGGATCCCGGGGACAAGGTAAGTAACCTCTCTTCCAGGATCCAGTGATGCTCCCTGGTGGTACCCCGAGTGTGGCTTGGGGTTACCCCTACTGGCACTGAAATTCCACCCCGAGCCACACTCTGGAATACCGCTAGGTAGGAGGTTAACATAAGACAAGGTTAATTTCTATCTGTCTCCTCAAACATGACATCCTTTTTTAGTTCTTTGATCTGCATCCTGTTCATCTAAAAGAGGTTTCTGTCTCTTGGTTGGATGTGGTCATGTTGGAAAGTTTATCTCTCAGCCTTTACTTTCCTCTTGTATTTCAAAATGGATCCTCTACTGATGCTCCGTTTTCTAGCTCCTTCATGTCAAGTTGACTCAGCAGACCATTAACCAACTCCATGGTCTAGGGTTCAAGTTCCAGGACAAGATGCACTCTACTAAATCTATGCATGCATTCTGAGTTTTTGGCTGCAGACTACAGTTTCTCAGATTGGCAAAGCTACCACCTAGGCTTCTATAGTCACTTTCCCTGCGTTCTACCAGGAGCATGGGGTGATTGTAGCCAGATTAACGCACTTGCTGCAGGAGCATTTGGGTGCTGTCCATTGTCTTTTCTCCATCTGCACTGTAGTTTTTTGGGCAGGCTTAAGGGACATGTCCCCTTGGGGGGGTGCGCTCTAGGGAGCTGTCCTGGGGATTTCCATGTTGATGTGGATGGGGAGGGTATCGCGGATGGTGCTCAATTGTTTTTCTTCTAGGCAGACATTCATCCTTATCCTATTCTTAGCTCTTCAAGCTGCAGGAAGTTCACATCCTTACTGTTGTCATAGCATCAAGAGTCTGTGGGTGTTTGTTTGCCTATCCTGTAGTAAGATTGCTTTGTCTGACTTGGGACCTAAGATTTAACTTTAAGTTAAATCTTAGGTCCCGTTATATGGCTGGGCTGCAACTACCGAAAGTAATTGCTGTACGTTCCTTCAGCAGCATCTGAACATCATTGGCACCTGTTACAGAGATGTCAGCCAACATGACAGGCAGGGGAGCCAATCTGGTTCCATTTTGTCAAATTTATTAAGCACTACTGATGGGCTAAGTAGTCCTCACTACACCTGTCTTTGGCAGGAAGCCAGTACCTTACTCACTTTCTTGTGATGGAATTTTGCTGAAGCTTCCCACCCTGATAGCTAGTTATTGATCTATCACACATATGCTGCCATGGAAGCACCAGGAAAACAGAAAACTGTATCATACCTACTGTAATATTCTTTCCCTGGTACCTATCCATGGCAGCATACCGAACCCACCCAGTTCATTCCTAGTGATGTACAGGGAATGGGCTGCTGTGTGGGTGTTAACTTTTTATAATTATGCACTGGTCCTGTGGGCGGAAGTAGCCGGGGCTACAATCACACGTATGCTGCCATGGATAGGCACCAGGAAAAGAAAATTACAGTAAGTATGATACAATTTTCTGTTTTTTTTTTTTTTTTTCATTTTGGATAGAGCAAGGGAGGGGTATGACCTCTGTTAGATTTTTTTTTGCCATCTGTGTCCCATTGCAGAGATTTTCCTTCACTTCCTGTCCCATAACTAAACAGGAAGGGGTGTGAAATCTCTGCAATTTAAAGGAAATTATTCCTTGGGGACCCCCAGGTCACCAAAACTAATGTCCCCATTACAAGATTCTCCCTCTCTTTCTTTTCTGGGGACAACCCAAAATGTGGGATTTTCTTTTACCTTTACTTTCAATGAAATAGTAAACAGGACAAATAGAGAGGATGAATCTCCTTAACGGAGCAGAAGCAGCAATAAAAACTGACAAGCATTCTAATCCCTCTCCACTCTGTCTAAAACTAAAAAAAAAGTTGTGCCTTTAGTTATACTTGAAGTTGTTATGTTCATTTTATAATTGCAAATCCACTGTGGGTTTCATAAGATGTGGACAATGTGTTGGATCAGCTAGTCAGTTAAATAATCACGGTAGTAAATCCTTGCTCATTAGCTACCAGCAGAAAGAAACATATTCATACTTTTAAAGACATAAAATCCCCAAGGCCAAAGGACAGTTGTGGAGCCCTAAATTTTCCACTAACTGGTGACTGTGCTAACTCTCTCTTTGTTGCCATTATTAAGTTTGAACTGCCATCAGTTATGTCCCCACTAGAGACTCCGCAGGGGTTCATTGTAGCTCCAGCCCCTGGCTTCAGTGCCTATTTTCTTCCTTTTCTGTTCTAATATTGTAACTTTTGTACCATTGTTGCAACCTTTGTGCTGGGAAAATGTATTAGTAAAGTTAAAGCTGAGGTTAAATTAGTTTTTTCCTGGTTAGCACACTCACACTACTACAATAATATAATGTATGTAAATAGTTATGGCACAATTTTCAAAAAAATGATCATAAAAAAACATTGTCATACTAAAACTTAAGGGTAGGTTTACTAAAGGCAAATAGATTGTACACCTAGCAAGTGCAGCAGCACTAATTTTACCAAGAGCTTAGTAAATCAAGAAAAAACACACATTTTTTCACATTTATTAAGCTCTGGGGAAAATGAGTGCAACTGCATTTGCAAAGTGCAGAGTCTATTTTCCTTTGATAAATCTACCCCACAGTTATTACTTTAATAGATTTATTAGAATCAACATCATCCCTGAAAACTAGAACGTGGTGCTGGAAACCTGCGATCTGAGCACACCTGGGTTCAAAACATGCATGGTTATGATCTGCAGTGGGTGTCAATGTTAAGTTAACGACACCCCAAAGCAGGTCACAAATGCAATGCATTTGCCTGCAGCCGATCACATGATACAAAAGAACCAAGTGATCCAGTTGGTGAGCAACTTTTGGTGCCATGCAGTGCGAATTAGGCAGTTTTAAAATGACTCTTAATTATGAAGAGCGCCTGCAATCGCTTGATTTATTCTCCCTGGAGAAGAGACGCCTGAGGGGGAACATGATAGCAATTTTTAAATATCTCAATGGGGATCTCAGCTTAGAAAAAAAGCTATTCAGTCAAAGGGATTGCATGAGGACTCGAGGGCATACAATGCGATTAGAGGAGAAGCGTTTTAACCTCAGGCAATGCAGGGGGTTCTTTACTGTTAGGGCTACAAGATTGTGGAATTCTCTACCACAAGAGGTGGTTTCTGCGGGTAGTATGGTGGCTTTCAAAAGACTCTTAGACTTACATCTCAAGGATCAGAACATTCAGGGCTATGTGAGATGATTACAGCCACACACACCTACACAGGTTGAACTGGATGGACTATTGTCTTTATTCAACCTCACCTACTATGTAACTATGTAACCATGGGCTCAAATCGCCCTGCACTGAAACTGATGTGATATGCACAGGAATGTGCTGTGCATTCCTACGCAATTCATAGTGTAAACCAGGGCCTAACAAGATGACTAGTAAAGTATGGAAACTAATATAAGTCATAATTCACCTGACAATAAACCTTGCAAATTTAAAGCCCAACTCCAGGTAAATATTTTTTTTAGTTGTGGACAGAGTGGGAAAGGGTTCGAGCTCCCTGTATTGTGTTTATTTGACTCTGTTTGCCCTTTAGGGATCATTTATCTAATTTCAATTTATTAAATTAAAGGACAGGAATTGTTGGGAAATTTCACCATTGGGCCAGACTGCAACAAAACCAAATTTTTAGGAAAATGAGGAAAGGGTTAGAACCTCTCGTGTTTTTATTACTCTCTGTGTCTAACTATCCTGGTGACAACTGGTCTTCTCATTTCATGGCTTGCAATCATTGTTTGTCACAGAGACAGGTAATATGGTGAAATGTTTCCTACAAGGTCAGGGATAGCAATAATATACAGGTGCATCTCATAGAATTAGAATATTATCAAAAAGTGAATTTATTTCAGTAATTCAATTCAAAAAGTGAAACTCATATATTTTATATAGATGTGTCACACACAGAGTGAAATATTTCAAGCATTCCTTTCTTTTAATTTTGATGATTATGGCTTACAGCTAGTGAAAACCCAAAAATTAGTATCTCAGAAAACGGCGTGGAATGGAGGGGGTCAGCTTGTGGCACTCCTGAGGTGTTATGGATGCCCAGGTTGCTTTGATAATGGCCTTCAGCTCATATGCATTGCTGGATCTGGTGTCTCTCATCTTCCTCTTGACAATACCCCACAGATTTTCTATGGGGTTTGGGTCAGGTGAGTTTGCTGACTAATCAAGCACAGTGGTACCATGATCATTAAACCAGATATTGGTACTTTTGGCAGTGTGGGCAGGTGCCAGGTCCTGCTGGAAAATGAAATCAGAATCTCCATAAAACTTGTCAGCAGAGGGAAGCATGAAGTGCTATAGAATTCCTGGTAGAGGGCTGCGCTGACTTTGGACTGTGGACCAACTCCAGATGACATGTCTCCCCAAATCATTATGGACTGCATCAATGCCACACTACATTGATGCATTAAATTATGCAAAAGAAGCCTTGTCCAAGTATTGAGCGCATACTGTACTGTACATGGACATACTTTTCAGTAAGCCAAAATGTATATATTAAACATCCATTTTTTATTGGTCTTATGTAATATTCTAATTTTCTGATGTACTGAATTTGGGGTTTTCACTAGTTGTAAGCCATAATTATCAAAATTAAAAGAAAGAAATGCATGAAATATATCACTCTTTATATAAAATATATGATTTTCACTTTTTGAATTGAATTTCTGAAATAAAATAACTTTTTGATGATATTCTAATTTTATGAACTGCACCTGTATATATATATATATATATATATATATATATATATATATATATATATATTTTTTTTTTTTTTTTTTAAAGCTAAAAAGAAAGTTGAGCTTATTTTGATGACACTTCATATAAATGTAATCATTGGAAAGCAACTATCCAGCATGATTTATTTAAGTATTATTTTTTATATATATTTTCTTATACATATTCATATATATTTTCTTTTTGCATGTGAAATGCAAAGTACGTTTTGTAACAAACAGCAACTAACAGCAGGATGTAAATGAGCACACTTTGATGGACAGTGCCCATGGTCAATGCAGCTCAGTGGGGGTTCCATTCTTAGTGATGTTTTACCTCCTGGTTCTCATGTAAGACTCAAGAAAATTAGCTTCAAGAAAAGTCTTTTAACTTTAGAATTTTGAGAAGCTCTATGTTTAAAACAAATTTGGCATTTCCTACATTGTGAAAATGTAACCTAACAAAGGAAGATTAAGCACCACCAGCGAACCTATCCATGCCTTGCCTTAACAAACCAATACTATAACAATCCCCCTAATGCCTAGTACACATGAGCTGAATGTCAGAAGACATCGGCCGGTTCAATAAAATCTGACTGCAACCCATGTGTATGGCAGTCGGTCTGACAAGCCGACCATTTGGCTGGCTTCTGTCGGACAAACAAGCTGGAAAACCAGCAGCCAATCAGCTCCCGATCACTGCACTCAGTGCACACTGCCAATGGCTAAGAGTGCTGACTGGAGGGTTCTGTCAGTACACAACAGCTCAGCGGGGAAAATCGCTGTACTAACTAACATTGGATTGTTAGTACAGCAGCTCTGACTGGAGTTGTCAGGTTTTTTTTTTCGTTCGAACCCCCGAGTTGATTTAAAAAATCTATTAGTGTGCACCAGGCCTAAGTCTTAGCATGCATTTTTGGGCTTTGTAAATGTTGACTGTGGACACACACCCTAATTACATCTCACCGTAGAATGTAGTGAGGTTGTCTGCTCGTTGTCTGCTTGTTTTACTGCTCTTCATTGCATTGTGGGATTGGGTGAGGAAATTCCTCAGTGCTGACTTTTCAAAACATTGTCATCTACACACTGCTGGAGTTGAGTTTTTTGAGCTTCTGGGGTGCCCTGGCATAAGCAATAGCCTACTTGACCACTGAAAGGTTTGTTTGGGAGTAGTGCTAAGCTTTAAACTATTTGAGGCGCATTTGATCCAACACCCAATGGCCTAGTCTGCCAACCTTCAGAATCATTTGGATGAACAATGATAAAGTAGCACATTCTCAGATGTGGTTAAATGATTATCATCCCACTCAAATGATATCAAAGTGAATAACCATTGTTGTGGACAACCCATGAAGGACCTCTACACAGGAAAATGATTAAAGCAGCTGCAAACCTCAAATGAATGACATTTAGTTTGATATACACTATGTATAAAAAACTATTTCCATGTTTTAAAATAAATACTGTTGTCTCTTTTTTTAGTTGCATATGATCTTTTGTGTGCAACCACACCCTGTACACAAGCATCTACTGCAGCAACTCCTGGCTGATCGTTTCTTATGATGGGTTTCCTGATGGTGATAAGAGAGGACCATGCAATGTTGTGGTCTATATTGTGAGTGCATGCGTAAGAGTGACAATGCAGGAAATTAATTGGGAGGCAGGGCCCAAGCGTAATCATCTTGTAACAGGAAGAGTCCTTAAAGCGGAGTTGCGGCCACAAAATCAACATAATCGATTTTGTGGCCATCCGCTTGCTTTTATTCACCTGAAAAGGAAATGGATAGTTAGGATTTTTTATTTTTTTTACTTACCTTGTTATTGTAAAAAGAAATACTCACCTTTCTTCCACTTCCTTCCTCGGCGGCCGCGGCCCTCGCCGTCACTTTCGGTTTGCAATGATTCCTGGGAGCTGAACGTCATCGCTCCCAGGAATCAATGCGACGACACCGGCCCCGCTCGTCACTTCCGGTGCGGCGCTGCACCGGAAGTGACGAGAGGGGCCGGTGCAGGCGCATTCTGGGAGAAGAAGACATGGAAGAGGATGCAGAAAAGGATCGCGCTGGCTTCAGCTGCCCACAACAGAGATGGCAAGAAGAAATTTTAAAAGTGAGTATTTCTTCTTGCAGGTAAGTGCGAACCGGGACAGATCAGAGGCTAGCCATTGTGGAATGTACCAGCCCTGACTGTCCCGTGGGTATGTTCATTGAAATTTTTTTTTTGTGGCCGGAAATCCGCTTTAATAGCAGGATTACCAGATGTTATTTTATTGAAAGTGGAAGCTATCAAAACCAACTTTTGAAATCACATAAACAAGTTTCTTTGAGATTTTATTGTATCAGGATTATACATACTTTAATGAAGTAGGTATTAAACAATGATGTAGGCAACGTTTGCCCTGCTTAGGTTTAAAGATTACAAATGGAAATTTTTTTTTTTACAGACAGTGTGAAACCAATAAGCAAGAAATACATTAAAGATGATTGCTACATTAACAAATTAAAATATTTTATCTGGTATTTGGTAATTTACTAATCACAGAACACAGCCCAACAGGGAGAAATAGAATGCCCTGAAAGAACAAGCAATTTACTTAAAATAACGTATTGCACATAAAATTATTATATTTTAGTACAAAATAGTTGCATAAACACAAAGATGTAACTAAAAGAACAAATATCATTTAAGCAGCAGTTATGAGTATACCAGAGCTTATAATTTAGCCTTTATTTTTATTACCGCTGTCTCTCTCAATATTTCCTTTGTAATTAAAAGAATCATCATAAGGGGACCCAAATCCAACTTTTATGACCGTGTTAATTTCCTGGTTTGTAAATAAACCCTTCTCCCTGAATTACTTTTTATAGCTGCTGTTTATTGTACCAATTATGGACCTTGGCTGGAAAGTTAAATACAAGCTCAGTTACGCATTGTTAGCGACCACGAGAGCTTGTGTCAGGGACAATGTTCCCAGCCCTAGATCTGTTAATGATCATGTTTATCACCAGGAGATGTGCTTCAAGACGGGTTTTCTATTGTACTAGATACAGGCCAGTTTAAAGCCTCCGTGTATTCTTGCACTAACTGGAAACATGAAAACTATTGATTTAAGCTCAGCAAATTTCCTTTTCATCTGTTTGCTAAATACACAGTGCCTGATTTAATAAAGTTGAGTTCATGTTGCAAGTGAGGGTCAATAACATTCACTTTTCCTTGGAAAATTATGCTTACTTTTGCTTGCTTGTACATACCTGAGCATGCATGCAGAGACAAAGACCCCTCTGCTCATCAAATGACCACTGGAATGTAGCTTACACTTGATTGGTTAAAGTGGTCGTAACCCTAAAAAATACAAAAAAACAACTAAGATGTTCCTTTAAGGCATGATCTATAGCACTGTGCTTGTGCTGTGTAATTTTTCCCTTCCTATCATGTAATATACCTGGTTGATCCTACCTGCTCCTGTGTCCCCCTGTCTGTTTTGACCACGGTAATCATGGCTGCTGGGCCATGATTACTGTGGTTACGTTACGTGCCTCCATCAGCCTGTTGCTCTGCTGTGAGATTCTCTCATCTCTCCCCTCTCCCGCTATCCCCCTCCCTCCCTGCCTGTCAGCGAAAAAGCAGCTTTCCTCCCTGCCCCTCCCGCCACTATTCAGTGCCAAACATACATGTATCCCCTCCGGAGCATGCTGCCATTAATGATAGTGTATGTGTTTTTTAAAAATTAAAAGTATAAATACCTTTTCCCACACTGCCGCTGTGCGGTCACGTGTTCCCCCTGTGCTGGCCATCTGACGTCACAGGGGAATCTCGTCCCCTCCTGCTTCGCTCCATAGATTGGGGAAGACGAGCGGAGGGGGATTACGTGACTGTACAGCTGCAGTGTGAGAAAAGGTATTTAGCCTTTTTATCTATAAAAAACACATACGCTCTTGTTAATGGAAGCATACTCTGGATGGGATACATGTAGTGACTTTACAAGCACTTTAACAAGTAGTTTAAAAAGGACCTACCATTTAAAATTAACCTTCACATGAATCAAGACACATTTTTTTCTTTCCATGATTAAAAAAAAAAAATGCTAAGCAGCCTAATGTGACCCAAATTCAAGACAACACTAAATCACATGGTCTCTGCCTATCAGATTTTACAAGAACTAAAATGACCCAATCACCAGTGTCACTTCTAAACACAGACACAGGAACAAACATGACTCTGAATTCAGATTTTCTAAGGGTCACTGAGATTGTCACTGGGTATGCTAGCTCCAATTTAACAGCACTCCACAAAACAGGGACTACCCTCAGGACAGAAGGAAAGGGCTCAGGACTCAGAGATGAGAATCCACACACATACAATCCAATGAGAGCACCAAACAGATGTCCATGAGTCCAGGGTAATTTAATGATAAAACTGATTCATAGCAAAATAAAACACATTTTGGGGGCCAAACACATTCTCACTTTATCAGGGCTTAAGAGTTTTGACTGTTCTAAAATAGACTCAAGTGAGCAGATACCAAAAAACAAAAAACAAAAACTGCACTGTGATTTAATGTTCAGAAAGTTTCAGGAGAGCAGGTTATGCCAGTATTAGTGAATGTAGCCAAGGAGGCCACTTTAAAAAACTCAGAACTCTTCACAGCAGCCCAGGCAGTGTGCTGCAGACGTATATCCTCACTGCCCATGTCTTGAAGCCACTGCCTGGTGCCCTCCCTAACAGTATGGTTTATACCCCTTCCCCACTCCAGTGGCACAACCTGCAGGATATGGTATTGCGAGCTGAGGGTGGTGGCTGATCTAGGCAGGCAGACAATGGTATATGAATACACTATAAGCAATATTAGTTGTATCATTGTTTGAAATGCAATGTTAGTGATGCTCTAAAGGGATTGAAAAGGCACACGGTTTTTTATCATTATGCATTCTATGCATTACATTTTAAAAAACCTTCTGCATGCAGCAGCCTCCCTCAGCCTCCCTAAAATGTACCTGAACCAATTTTTATCCAGCAATGTTGCAGGAGTTTCCCAGCTGCACTCCTCCTTGGCTTATACAGCAACGCAGTGCGATTGGCTCTCGCTGCTGTCAATCACAGTCAGTCAGCCAATCAGGATAGAGAGGGGGCAGGACTGGGTCGCAGCTCCATGTCTGAATGGACACAGTGGATCTGCTCGGGTGCCCCCACAGCAATCTGCTTGCCCAGGAGGGAGGGGCTAGGAGCACAGAAGAGGGACCCGAGAAGTGTAACATGTTTGTTATTAAAAAAAAAAAAAAAGGGAGACTTTACAATAACTTTAATCGGTGGGAAATATAAAAGGTGGGGGTAGCGGGTTTCTGGCAGACTTTAGTCACAAGCCTACAAAATTAATGGTAATTTGGAGGACTAGTTGCTGCCTTGAGCCATAACCAGACGGGGCCATAACCAAAAGCTGACCCGGTGAAACCAAGTATTTTATATAAAAGAAGGCAATTGGTTATGATTTCTGATAATTTAACAAACTAGATGCCATTCAGTTAGAGTTTACATCTACTTTAATATTACTACTTAACTTATATTTCTGTTACTTGCACTTTATAAATATACAAGCCGTCTTGTCAAAAGTGTTACAACAAATTCTTTCTTGGCTAGTTAAGTGCTTGAAGTATGAGAAGAATCTTACCAAGACATGACCCTGAGATGGAATAGCTCCATAGACAGACTTCATATTCATTTATGCCACTATAAGATTACAAAGGCTCTTCATTGCTGCTGAAAGGGAGATCCAGGTCTTAGGATCTATACACTGGATTGTATTACCTGTGTCTTAAAACATGACACTTAAAAGAAAATCATTTGTAGAGGGTAAGAAGAAGCCAGCGATTTCATACTTCTACATAGTTACATAGTTACATAGTTAGTCAGGTTGAAAAAAGACACAAGTCCATCTAGTTCAACCAATAAATACATATTTTTACACACATCACGTGTATATCTTTGCATCATTGTATGCGTATATCTAATCTATATATACAAATAAGGCATGTAGATAAATATGACAGATAAAAAAAAAAAAAAAATCATCTGATCACAAATGTTCTCCATACATGCTGATGTGCAATTAAAAAAAAAAATAGGTTTACAAGTATATCCTTTTTTTCAATATGTGAAATAGTACTTTTGGTGCACACTAGTTATTCAGATAATTTGTTTTCAGCATAGGTATTTATGCACAGGTACTCAGCACGTTTTAGGTGCAAATATGTTTGTGCAATGCAAGTATTAGACACATAATTATGTTTCAGAGTCATAGGTTGTGTGCTTGTTTAAACTGAACTCATGCTTTTGCAATAGGTTCATGTGACTTACCCTTTCCCGAGCTGCACATACTCACCTTTCTTTCACTCCCCAGCCACTCTATGGAGTCACTGAGATTTACCAGAAATACTCCGAATATACAGGTAGAGGGAGCATGTGATTCACTTCCCTTCACCCTACACATCAGTAAAAGTATTTTGTGATCGACCTACTGTTGGCACATGTAGGCATGCACTGAGTGATCAACACTGTATAAGCTTCAAGCACAAGTTCACTTTTAATAAACCCCCAACCCCTTTACGCGCAGAGTGCCATGGTAAATACTTAAAGTGTAAATAAAGGCAACATTTTTTATATTAGATTTGGACAGAGAGAAGCGGGACTGAAACCCTAGTCAGTTTTTATAGCTGTCTGTGCCCCCGTTAAGGAGACTCACCCTCTCGATTTGTCCTGTTTACCATTATCATTGAAGGTGAAAGTAAAAGAAAATCCCAAATCTTGGGTTGTCCCCAAAAAAGTACTAGAGGGGAAATCTTCCAATGGGGATACTATTTCTGGTGACATGGGGGTTCCTAAGGAGTTCCCTTTATTTGGAGGGATTTCCTGACACTTACTGTTTGGCTATAGGACAGGAAGTGAAGGGAAATCTCTGCAATGGGACACAGATGGCAAAAAAAAAAAATCTGGCAGGGGTTATAACCCTCCCTTTCTCTATCCATAATGGGAAAAAAAGCTTTGCCTATAGTTCTACTTTTTCACCATTGCAGTGACCTTCACTGCGCAGCCCTGTCTGACGCTGCACAGCCTTTCTCCTAAAAAATTTCCAGTTGGTTCTTGTTAGTACATTGTGGTCCCGTTCATTACTATTGGCGAGCCATATTCCACTGGATCAAACATATGACAGTGAAAAAATATCAGCGCAAAAAATGGTGCAACATATAAAATGTGTGCAAAATTATACTGTGTACTAATCAATATACTCAATTATATGCAAAAATAATATTGTATATACTGTGCCAAAGGATGGTATACTGTACCAAAAGATTCAAGTGACCGGCGGCATACACCGACTGTGTTCACTGTACAAAATCCAAATCATAAATAAAATCAAACAGTGTTGCGCCAGATACAGAAAGTGAAAACATTATTTAAATGGTGAATAATGGTGTACATCCAGGTGAATAACAGAAAGTATATTAATCCAATCAAATAAGGGCAATCTCCAGTGCTTCACACCGCAGTGAATGTGTTCACCGACCCTCCACCAATAAAAATGGCCTCTCACATCACTCTTAGACCCCTGAGTCACCAAGTCAGCTTGTTCCCTCAATTAGGGTATACACAGGATAATAACACCATATAGGGAAGTGTAGACCTTCACTCCGGTCTGATACGATCAGGTACACATATGAAGAGATAATAAACAGGATCTAGTGCTCTCCGTATAATAAACAGGGTAAACATTTATTTAGAAATGCACTTACATAGTATGGTATTTAAAAAGCATGACACGTAGCAGTTCAGGACGCTCGTCTCGAGGGAATGTGACACCAGACATGCAGGCTCTGCCCCCTATACGCGTTACGTCAGCTCGTAGAGCATCGACTTTCTCGGTAGGGGTGGAGGAAGTCGATGCTCTACGAGCTGACACAGCGCATATAGGGGCGGAGCCTGCATGTCTGGGACATATCTGAAGAGGCGGTGAGTACTGTAGTCTCAGATTATTTTCTTATTTTACCAAGACATGGGCTATGCTTTAGGAACTTTTTGTAAAGGGTTAAAAGCTTTATTTAAAAGGTTAGTTAAGTGTTAGGATAGGTTGATTGTAAAGATGTGCCTTAGTTCATTAAGAGAGATGAGTTATTTTAACATTGACCAGCAATAAAGTATCTTCCAACACCAGCACATAGTAATTTCCAGCATTATAAATTTGTCTACCAGCACCATAACATTTCAGAACACTATATTATTATCCAGCATCATCATTCTAACCACCCACCAGCACCATTTAAAGACCCACCAGCAACAATATAATATCCACCAGAACTATAATATCGTCTAACACAATAATACCATACATATGTGTCCACCAGCACCATGAATATTCCCTTTGCACCATAATAACATCCACCTGAACCACACTAATATCCATTAGCACTATTAAAAACAGCATTACCATAAATACCCCCACAGCCTATAATCTCTAAGCTTGCACTATACTAATAAATCCCTTATCTCTCCCTTATCATCAGGTGAATAACCTATACAGCAATGAATGGGATCATAAGTAAATAAGCTACGGAAGGGCAGTTCACACCATAGTAGTACTGCAACTAATGATCTGCAACTTTAAAGGCTAACAGGAAAGAGCAATAACACAATAATATTATAAGGATAATTGCAGGAATAGGATCTGAGGCACTTCACAGGAGTTGCACATCATGGACCCCAGGAGATACCATTAAAGAAATGAGAAACTGTAAATAGGCATAAAAAGCAACCAATCTTACTTTGTACAAGTGTTACTGATTTATTAAAGTATATCTAAACCCAAGAACAAAAAAGCTATATATTGCACAACATCACTAGTTCTTAGATGTGGTGTCTGCACTAGATTTCTTTCTATCAGGATAAGTACATTTTCTGCAAGTACAGAAAATTCCTTGTTGATCCTGCTAGAAGATGTGTTTCCAAGTAACATCCTGCTCACTGAAATAAAATCTAAAATTATGTGATCTTCCTTCCAATCTATCTTCTTGAAGCTAACATTGTCACTGTGGATCATGAAATGTGTTACTAGCAGGATCAACAGGTGAAGTAAAAAAAGCCTAAAGAAAATAGTGTTTTGGGATTTAGATATTATTTAAGACTATTATTTGGTCTTGCTATGGGTTGGAGGGGATATATTAACGCTTGGTAGCAGATAGGGAGAGGGTTCGGAGCTCAGGGGGACACTGGATCCCAAATCCTTTTTTTTTTTTTTTTTTTTTCTTCCTTTTTTTTTTTGGAGTCAGGGGTGAGGGTGGAGGTAGGGGGAAGAGGAGTAGCACAAGGAGGAGGGCTAGAGGGTATTAGTTCGAGGAGTAACATACCTAAGTTTGTCTCACTTTTATATTCATAATTTTTAAATTGCAATTTTCTTTAACAAAATGTGTAAGAAAATGGTGGTCGATTTGTATAGGGGTTTTGAGCACAGCTCCGTCCTCCGACCGGGCTGAAGAAGTCCTGCCCCCTGGGATGTAACGCGTACGGAGGGAAGGAGGAGTTTGTGACGTCACCTGCAGTCCAGCAGCCTGGTCGGAGGACGGAGCTGTGCTCGCTTCCAGCTGTGCTGCAATCACCTGCACTCATTATCCAGAAAGATTACCGATTGTTTTTTGCTCCTGGTTTGCTGACATCAAGTAAGAGGCTTTTTACCTGTTATAAATAAAGTTTTGAGACTTTATTACGCTATGGTGCTGCCTTCTTTTTACTTTATATGGTGGATCATATACTGCTGAGTTTCGAGAGGATAAGGAATCCATCCATTGCTTAGTGGAGTCTTGGTGGCTGTACCTGGTCCGAGTGCATGTCTTCAGATGCCAGTGTGTGGTTACAACCTATGCTGTTTGTATTGCAGCTTTCAGGTGAGGGGCTAGCAATACCGGTGGAGGATTTTCACAGTGTGTGAGCACTCTTTGGATTAGGACATTGCACCGTGCACTTTCTCTGGGCTGTTTTTACATGAATGAACTTATCAACTTTTACATATTGGGACTTTCTGTACATGTTTTATCCCAGTTCCATGGATTGTTTTAATAGTTCTATGGATTGCATTCAATTTTAATTTATTTATTGTTGATCCTTATTGCATATCCAGCGCTGCACCATATTCTCTATTGTTTCCATTTTGGTGTTGTTTATTGTACCAAGGTGTTCAGCAGCTTTGATTTTACCTATTTATGCTTGCACCAATATATTTTTCTGGGGAAAGAATGTGACCATATGATGTGGATCCACCCTGGAGTCTGGACCAGCACCTCGCTCAGCCTGTCAGCGGGCTGCTGGGAGCCTGAGCCAGCAGCTCCCACCCCCTACACAGCCCAGCGATCCAGTGAGCGTGGGGGGGGGGGGGGCAGAGCAGAGAGTCAGTTACTGACTGTCACCATATATAAACCCAATCACAGTGCTGCGCTACTAGGTGTACATTAGAAATAAATATCAACATTAATGTGATAGTGTGATCCAGTGCTAATCACAAAAAAATGTGCAGTCAAATCCTAATGACCACATATCTAAATAAGACACAAATATAGATAGGATACTAAGATAATAAGATACATCAGCATGTAGGCTCCACCCCTTAGGGCAGCGTCACATCTCAGCCATCTCGCCTATGTGAAACCGATGGTTTTATGCCCGATCAGCTAGTACTGCTTTAAGTGCCACACTGAGTTTTTTTACCATTCATTTTATGTGTAAAATAAATTAATATACGGAGAGCACTAGATTCTGCCATCTCTTTCCTTCATATATCCGCTATTGTGGAGAGTTATCAGGGGTTCACTGAGACGGCTGGAGGAAGTGTGAGTGACAGAGGATCAAAGCGCCAGCAGTCCACCAGATTAATCTCTTATCCCCAGAGGGGAACCGCTGTTTTTGACCCGCTGGTGGAACAGGGGTCAAAATATGATGTGCGCGGCCAGAATATACTGGTGGAGGCGAGCACGAGCACTTTGGAATTTTTTTTGCCCTTTTTGGTGGATCGCTTTTGTGGATTTGTTATATCAAGCCACATCTTAAAACATTTATGGACTTTGTTTATGTCTCTTATTTAGATATATAGTCATTAGGATTTGATTGCACATTTTTTTGTGATTAGCACTAGATCACACAATCACATTAATGTTGCTATTGATTTCTAATGTACACCTAGTAGTGCAGCACTGGGTTTGGGTTTATATATTGTATTAAGTGCAGTGCAAGCATTTTAGTGATAGCGATCACTTGGTGTTTTTTTACATGATTTTATTATTTGTTTATTATTGTGTTCATAGATTGCGCTGATTGATTTCTTGGTTAACTGACTGTCACCAGCTCTCTGCTCACAAAGAACTGAGTGATCAGCAATGTTTGATTGCTCAGGTCTCAGTCTTGGAGCCAGCAGGGGACGGATGCAGCATTAGATAGATCCACCTAGGTAAGTAGAATTTAAAAAAAGTATGATTTAAAAAAAAAAAAAAACAGCAGCCCATGCTTCTCTTAAAATAACAAACAAAAGTATTTTCAACTGACAATAGTATTGTCAATAAAAACAGTAAATGTCACTTCTAATGGGCTTAGAGCATGCTCTTAAAATGCTAATATAATTATTTGTATAGTTTAAGTTTAGATTTAAATTTTATTTTTATTTTATACGTTTTCTCAACATTTAAACAAAGGTAAAAGTATACTTTAAACAGTGTTAAAGCAGAATAAAAGTTAAAAACAGCTAGGTAGGATTTTTATCACAGAAGAAATCCTATTGATCTCTTCTGACATAACTGCTTAACTGCTTCTCTTTGGCTGTCAGAGCTAATGTACATTGAACCATACATGTGCAGCTCAGTAGACATTTATGGCACTGCTCTGTGCCATGATGATGTGATTCCCATGTGCATGCATGGAGTGTCACCCTGCCAATCAAACAGGTGAAGAGTCTGAACCTAAAGGAAAAACTGGGAGAAGATGTAAGCACCTGTAGCATTTACCCCCGCAGGAGCCACTGGTGCTGATGGGTACTTTGTTCTGCCATAACTCTCTAAACTGCTCAGTTCCCACTGACACATAGGTTTTATAAGCTGAAGACCTGCTCACACCTGTGTGACTTAAGTGTTAATAACCTACCACTAATAATGAAAAGAAAATAGACCACAAGCCACTTATTGGTAGATTACTCAAATGTATTAAGCCAATGCAGTTAAACAATGCATAAATTATTAAACAGGCAAATAAACAGATTCAAAGATGCTTTTTTTCATAGGTAAAGCAAACTCTAACCCACAACATAGCAATCAACTGAATTATAGTAATGTTAATTCAAATTATAACTGGTGCAAACAGGGTAAAAGTATCAGCATCAACTAAGTCCGATAAATAAAGGTCCTTGCATGCACCCTTCACATACATACCCAATAATGGGTGGGCATATGCGTTCCTGACAAAGGGGTACCCCTGAAGGTGACTGATAAGTACCTGGTGCCTAATTGTCAGTGATGGCTGCCTTTTAATGGGGCCCTTCTGTAAGGTGGTGCATGTGTAGTTGTCCCTTTATGAGTGTGTAACGAATGGCTAGTGGGCTGTGAAACAGGGAGCAGTCTATGTTGCATAAACTGTGTCAGTATTGAGAAAAACACAGATAGTTCAGGTCACCCCCTCCCCGTACACAAGACTTCAGTCCAGAACACGTGGCAGTCTGCAGTTCTCTGAAGTCAAGCTCAGTCTCTCAACTCAAGTCCTCACAAGGTGCAGTCTCCTAGCTCTGGTTCTCATAAAGCTGCAGTCTCTCCGTTCTGGTCTTCACAAAGTGCAATCTTTCAGCTCTAGTCCTCAAAATGGGCTTGTTGTCTCTGGTCTTTTGTGTAGGGTACAGAAACCCTGCATGAGGGCACTCTATAACTTCCCACTCTAGACTCTAAGTGGCTATTTCTGCTTTGCTTCCTCTCAGCCAAGCCCCCCCCCCCCCTCATTCTCCAAATTTGCTTGGAAAAAGCTAAGTTCTCTCATTCCCTGAAGTGCAGAGGATTCTAGGTGGAGAAGACCACAGCCCATTAGCCTTCATTAACTTGTATAGAGCAGTGCTCCTTTAAGGACTATATTTCCAAGAATCCTGGTGTCAAAATAGCAAGTTCTCTTTCCCCCTGATTGGCTTTCTGCCACTGCAAAGGGGGGGATGAACGTGTGAGGGGTAGATCTACACACAGCACGTTAATTTAGCAGCAACCCGTCAGAGAAGTGAGGGGGAGAGAGCCGGCTATTGCACACACAGCCCAGCACTCCTATAGTCTGTCACAGCTTCCAGTGGCGGGGGGGATGAAGGCGGAGAATAGGCACAGAGTGGGGGGGATAAGTGAAGGAGGGGAGTAGGCACAGGAAAAAACAGCCCGCTTCTCCAGCGTCAGCAGCACCAAGCTACATACCCATGACAGCCGAGAGTGCTGACACTGCAATGCTGGAGGGGATAATTTTCCGTAATGTGCAAAATATGCTATGTATACTAATACATTATGGCATAAAGCTCCCGGGGAATATTTTTAAAAAGAAATTTTATGACCAGGTTTAATCCCAATATCACCAATATCATGAATTGCATGAAGCAAGGAATATAACTTTCTTTCTATAATTGAAAAATACAAAACAGTTGAATGGCTATTTAAGAAAACCCTCTTGCCGTTGCATGATTCCAGCTGCATCTGTATCAGTTCATCCACTGACCTTAAGTTTTACAATGAGATAATTCTCCCTTCTTATTATTACGCCGTCACAGCATTGAACTTTATCCAAGTCGGCTGCGGCAAAGCCTTCCGATTACTTGCCCCGGGTGGTGAATAATTAATGTCTATTTTAATGTAAAGCTTTTCCTACAAGGGATCGGAGGATGGCTGGGGGAATTACACATTACGGAACTACTTATATGTCTGGCTCTTTAGACGAGATTTCAGTGGTCCCCCGTGTATGAGGCAGAAGGTTGTTAAAAAGCTCAGGTCATCCAATGTGCCAGTAATGTTCACATTAACTCAGGAATAAACACATCCACAAAAATGGACTTCATTTCCAGGTCAGCCAGACGTATTCATTAAAGAAAAACTACACAAGTGTCTGACTTGTAATTCTTTGTCTTTTTCTGTAGCATCCGTAGTGCTAACAATGCAAAATATTTTCACAATTTTTTGCCATTTGGCAATAGAGCTTGATTGCTGTGATTTACTAAAGGAGTAATTTTCATTCTAGCTTCTGTTAGCTTTAAATTATGTGTAACTTTTAATATTAAATTATTTTATGTTCTCCTATTTGGTCCATTACACATATTATAGAAAGTGTATTGTTACGTATATCTGTTTGATAACTGAAAAAAAAAAAAAAACTGTTGATATTGTCATGGCTTTTGTGAGCTCTTTAGAGCAGTGATCCTCAACTCCAGTCCTCAGGGCCCACTAACAGGCCAGATTTTAAGTATTACCTTGGGGAGATGCAGACTAGAGTACTGCAATCACTGAGCAGCAAATTATATCACCTGGGATGTATTTCAGTTATCTTGCAAACCTGGCCTGTTAGTGGGCCCTGAGGACCAGGGATGAGGACCACTGCTTTAGAGAGTGATATCTGCCTCTGCTGACTATTATGAGTAGGCATTGCTCCTACTTCTCTCTGTAGACTATCTTCCTGTGACACTAATGAGCTCTGACAAATCTCAAAATAAGTGGAAAAATAGGGAAGTGGAACTAAACACAATGCCCCCCTCGTTTTCCCCAAATTCATAAGTTGATTCTTAAGATACATTTGTCAAAAAGCAGAGAACTTAGAGGGAATGCAGAGATAATATAAACCTACACTAGCCGGAAAAAGGCCCTGTCATAAATGGTCAAGTCATAAACAAGCTGGTATGTAGTTTAAAGTAACATAACTGTGAGACCAGGGATAGTGACCCATAAATGAATTGCACAAAAGTAAGTTCCATTCATATTCTTTAACTCCAACACCTATTGAATTCCTAAAAAGTGGTCACAATGATGTAGAAGACAATACCACTAAATTAGGTTCCAAGCTTGACTATATTACAAGGTCAAAAAGGCTAGTAAGACACATTAGACCTCCTAGAAGAAGAAATATATTATGAAACATTTTATGCTTGTATCTAACAAATCATAATTTCATTTTGCTAAATAGTATGCCAGTTTGCAGATTGTGAAACCTTGTCATATGGAAATATAAATGTGCTGAGGATAGTTGGCAGTAAGGATGTGTCAGCTGGGCATTATGAAACACTCCAACACACCTACACTACAACTCTCAAACCCTTTGATTGGGTGGAGTTAGTCCTGTAACATCCTATTCCAGGTCAAGAAAAAGTAGTTGACCTAGTTCTCATTTTATCATCGGAGAGAGATAAAGATTATTGAGAGTTACAATCTGAAGGCCAGTAATTCTTGCAACATCAGATTCGACCCAATCTACTAGTAAATTGAACTCTGAACTGTATCGAGACCATGCGGACTTTACCTAAGTTTTTTTCACTTGTATTTGACTGTTGCTTACATCTGTTTTCTTAAGAATCCCTTTTTTCTTTTCATCAATCTGATATAATAAAATCGTTGTACTGAACCTCTGAACATTCAAACTAGAAATGAGAAACTCTGCCTCTTTAAAGAAGCTAGGGTGTTTTACATTTATGTGTAGGCATGGTGGTGAGGGATAGAGATAATCGAACTTTTCAAAAGTTCGGTTCGGCCAGAACATCCGAACTTCCCGAAAGTTCGGCCCGGATTTCAGAACCCCATTGAAATCACTTCGGTAATCAAAAAACACCATTTTGAAGCCCCTAAAAAGTGCCTAGGGTTCTGGTTCATACCCCAGGGACTATTAATCACACAAAAAAAGTTATTTAAAATTGTCATTTTTGATAGAGAGACAATTATTGAAAAAAAAAACAAAAAAAAAAAACAAAAAAAAAAAACATTTCTTTGGATTTAGTATCTGGGGGGTCTAAAAAGTGTACCTGTGAAGTTTCAGCTCTGTAGCATGTCCAGAACCATATAAAAAAAGATCGTTTGTATTAGGTCACTTATAGAACAGGTTAGTGGCTTCTCTCTTTTCACACCTTGCCGGTTTAGAAGCAAGTGTTTTTTTGGGCATTTTTTGGGGTCTTTTGAGGCAGTAAAAACATCAGAACATGTGTATAGGGGGTATATATACACACCCATGTATGTATATATACACCTAGACATATATAGGTGTGATAGTAGCAGAAATATATGCTTGCGCTAATGAAATCATTTACACTAATATGGCTCCGCTCCTATCACACCCATATATGTCTAAGTGTAAAATACATATAAGTATGTGTGTATATATACCACTATACACAAGTTCAGATGTTTTGCCTGCCTCCAAAGAACCCAAAAAAATGCAACAACCAGGTGTGTTGTTGCAGGCATTTTTGGGAGTTTTTGGAGGCAGGCAAAACATCTGAACTTGTGTATAGTGGTATATATACACACATACTTATATGTATTTTACACTTAGACATATATAGGTGTTATAGGAGCGTAACCATATTAGTGTTAATTATTTCATTAGCGCAAGCATTTATTTCTGCTACAGTGATTCTTGAGACCTTGAAGGATGGGTTGCTGCTAATCTGCCGGCCAGTTTGTTTGCTTTTAACCACTTCCATACAGAGCAGTTAGACACCCTTCCTGCCCAGACCAATTTTCAGCTTTCAGCACTCTCACACTTTGAATGACAATTGCTCAGTCATGCTACACTGTAAAAAAACTAAATTTTTATCATTTTTTTTCACACAAATAGAGCTTTCTTTTGGTGGTATTTGATCACAACTGGAGTTTTTTTTTTTCGTGATATATGCAAAAAAAGAGCAAAAATTTTGAAAAAAAACACTTTTTTTTAGTATTAATTATAAAATTTTGCAAAAAATTAATTTTTCTTCATACATTTGGGCCAAAATGTATACTGCTACATGTCTCTGGTAAAATTAACCCAAATTAGTGTATATTATTTAGTCTGTGTGAAAGTTATTGAGTCTAGAAGCTATGGTACCAATTACTGAAAATTGATCACACCAGATGTACTGACTGCCTATCTCCTTTCTTGAGGCCCTGAAATGTCAGGACAGTACAAATACCGCCCAAATGACCACTTTTTGTAAAGTAGACAGTCCAAGGTATTTAGTAAGAGGCATAGTGGGTTTTTTGAAGTTGTAATTTTTTCCCACAATTCTTGGGAAAATGAAGAAAAAATGTTTTTTTCTTTTTTTTCCCACAAAGTTGTCAATTTATAAGCTATTTCTAACACATAGCATGTACACAGCAAAAATTACACCCAAAAATACATTCTGCTACTCCTTCCGAGTATGGTGATACCACATGTGTGAGACTTTTACACAGCCTGGCCACAAAAAGAGACTCCACGTCCAAGAAGCACCTTCAGGCGTTCTAGGAGCATAAATACACATAAAACTTTCTTACTACCTATCACACTTTTCAAGGCCCTAGAGCACCAATACAATGGAAAAGTCCACAAAATGACCCCATTTTGGAAAGCAAACACTCCAACGTATATTCTATGAGGCATTATGGGTCGTTTGAACGTGTCATTTTTTTCCACAAGTTTTTGGAAAATGTGGGAAACAAATGAAAACCTTTTTTTTTTTACACAAAGTTGTCAATTTATAGGATATTTCTAACACATAGCATGTAAATAGCAAAAATTACACCCCAAAATACATTCTGCCACTCCTCCTGAGTATGGCAATACCACATGTGTGAGACTTTTTCACAGCCTAGCCATATAGAGGGGCCTAACATCCAAGGAGCATCATCATGCATCCTAGCCACTTGCCTAGGCCTATTTTTGACATTTGGTGTTTACAAGCTAAAATCAGTTGTTTTGCTAGAAAACTGCTTAGAACCCCCAAACATTATATATTTTTTTTAGCAGAGACCCTAGAGAATAAAATGGAGATTATTGCAATATTTTTTATCACACCGTATTTGTGCAGCGGTCTTCCAAACGCAATTTTTTTGGAAAAAATTCACTTTTTTTAACTAAAAAATAAGAAACCAGTAAAGTTAGCCCAATTTTTTTCCATAATGTGAAAGATAATGTTACGCCGAGTAAATAGATACCCAACATGTCATGTTTCAAAATTGCGCACGCTCACGGAATGGCGACAAACTTTGGTACTTAAAAATCCCCATAGGCGACAATTTAGAAATTTCTACAGGTTGCCATCTTTGAGTTACAGAGGAGGTCTAGGGCTCAAATTATTCCCCTTGCTCTAACGATCGCGGCGATACCTCACATGTGTGGTTTGAACACCGTTTACATATGGGGGCGGGGTTTCTGTATGCGTTCGCTTCTGCGCGCGAGCTCACGGGGACAGGGCGCTTTAATTTTTTTTTTTTTTTTTTTTACTATTTATTTTATTTATTATTTTTTATTTTTACACCGTTTAAAAAAAAAAAATTTATCATTTTTATTTCTATTACAAGGAATGTAAACATTCCTTGTAATAGAAATAGGCACGACAGGACCTCTTTTTTGTGAGATCTGGGGTCAAAAAGTCCTCAGATCTCACAAGTACACTAAAAGATAGAAAAAAAAAAAATTATTATATAAAATGAAAAAAAAAAAAAAGGACCTTTAAACCGGTTGCTAGGCAACAACATTTTCCGTAGCTCCGGTCCTCCAAGACCATAGAGTCAAGTGAGGGCAAGCTTGCCCTCACTCGACATCCTGTCTGTGAGGATCTGGGACCGGATCGTTTTCCCCGCTGCCGGCGGGTCCGGTAAGCGGGGAAAAGGACCGGAACGCGGCGGGAGGGGGGGGGGCGCCTCTTCCGCCATCCCGGAAGGGTGATCCCACGGTGAATCCGCCACTGGGGCCACCCTTATCGGAAAGCCAACCGTCCACCGTTTAAAAAAATACCAGGGTTATGGCAGCTATCTGCTGCCATAACACCGGTATTTAGGTTTAAATGGAGGACGTATATAAACCTTTTTGGACTTGGACATGGTGGCTGTATGAAGGGTGACAGGTACTCGGGTACTTTGTTGGGCAGGTGACAGGTACTCTGGTACTGATGAGCAGGTGGCAGGTACTCGGGTACTCCGATAGGCAGGTGACAGGTACTCGGGTACTCTGATGGGCAGGTGACAGGCAGGTGATAGGTACTGATGAGTAGTACTGATACTGATAGGTGATACTGTACTGATGGGTACTGATGATCAGTACTGATACGTGATAGGTACTGATGAGTACTGATGAGTAGTGATGGGTACTGATGAGCAGGCGGCAAGTACTTGGGTACTTCAGGCGTCAGGTACTCTGATGAGCAGGTGGAAGGTACTCGGGTACTCTGATGGGTAGGTGACAGGTACTCAGGTACTCTGATGACGGGTACTCCGTTGACAGGTACTCAAAGTACCCGAGTACCTGTCATCAGAGTACCCGAGTACCTGTCATCAGAGTACCCGAGTACCCGTCATCAGAGTACCCGAGTACCTGTCATCAGAGTTCCCGAGTACCCGTCATCAGAGTACCCGAGTACCTGTCATCAGAGTACCCGAGTACCTGTCATCAGAATACCCGAGTACCCATCATCAGAGTACCCGAGTACCCGTCATCAGAGTACCCGAGTACCCGTCATCAGAGTACCCGAGTACCCGTCATCAGAGTACCCGAGTACCCGAGCACCTGTCATCAGAGTACCCGAGTGCCTGTCATCAGAGTACCTGTCATCAGAGTACCCGAGTACCTGTCACCAGCCCATCAGAGTACCCGAGTACCTGTCATCTGAGTACCTGATGGGCTGGTGACAGGTACTCGGGTACTTTGATGGGCTAGTGACAGGTGCTCTTTATTGGGGGGGGGCAATCAGTGTGGTTGGGGTGCACTGTAATTGGTAACTAGCTGTTACCACACTCTCTTCCTCACACAGGATCAGTGTGTGAGGAGGAGAACACGGTGACAGCTAGTTACCGTGTTCTCTGTTGACATTTGTGACCGGCTGTGATTGGACACAGCCGGTCACGTGGTAAAGAGCCAATTTCATTGGCTCTTTACCTAGATCGGGGATCGACTCTGTCCGAGGGACGAGCCTTGTCCCCGATCGCTGCTCTGCGCGCCCCCGGGGGCGCGCATTGCAGAGAGAACGAGCGGCTCGTGCTGGAGCCGGTCATGTGATCGGCTGTGATTGACATAGCCGATCACGTGGTAAACAGCCAATTTCTATTGGCTGTTTATCTTGATCAGGGATGGGCTATGTCCGAGGGACGAGCCTCACCCCCGATCGCCGCGCTGCGCGCCCCCGGGGGCGCGCAGTAGAGGGGAGATCCGGGCGACGTCATATGACGGCGGCCCGGATCCTTACAACCACTTTGCCGACGTCATTTTACATGACTCGGTATGGAAGTGGTTAAAGGCAAATTTACATTTTCTTTCATGTAAGTGCAATATTTTGATTATTTTGAATAAAGTTTTAAGGATTTTATGCTATGATGAGCCTTTTATATTTTTGGTGTATTAGAATTGCCAAGGACAGGATGGTTTGGAAGACTGCTGCAAGTATATACATGAAGGTGTTTGCATTTTATATCTGAAGTTTTTTTTTTCTTTACTTAGAAAGATTATCTTTCATGTATAATGTAACACCAGCTACTACACCTAAATTAAACATGGGTAGATATAGACAGGTTAGATGGAAAATATAGTTATGCAATGACAGACTGTTTGCACCTACAGTCTTTATAAGCTTCTAGGCCAGGGATCTCCAAACTTTCTAACAAAAGGGCCAGTTTACTTTAGGGGTGCCAGACATTGCCCAGTGGGAGTAAAAAATGCCTGATCTTTGGTATTAGGGGAAGAAATAGTTGGTGTCAGTGGGAGGAATAGTGCCCCAATTTCTGTCAGTGGATGGAGTTATGCCCCATCATTGGCAGAAATAGTGCCCTATTTTTGTTGTCAGGGGAAGGAATTATTCCCCATCATTGGTGTCAATGGAAGGAATAGCCCCCCTTTTGTTGGTATCAGTGGCCGGAATGATGACCCATTGTTGGTGTCAGTGGCAGGAATAATGAAGGCCCCTTGAACCTCATTTCGGGAAAAGGAGCCTTGACTGCTGGAAGCTTGGCATCACTGTGGGTGTGAATCTAAAAGGGAAGTTAAGTAGCTCCCTTAGGATTGGCTACAAAGACCTGAGGTAACTGGGTGGAGCTTGAACTATAGGAAAAGGCTACAATGGGGCACATCCAACTGCTCTGAGGAGATTCAGCTGTCACAAGTCGCCCACCCTCCTGCCAGTTGTGATGTTTTGTCACAGCTTTATTGGCAGTTTTGACCTTTCCAGCAATTGATGTTGCTTTATTGGTTATGCCCTCAAGTTAAATTCTGGGGTCAGTCTAATGTTTGTCTGACACTGATGGTAAGGACAGGTCTCTTAGGCTATATGAGTTTATGTTTTATGGGTGCTCACGGTAGCACTGTGACTGGTATTGTTGTTTTGTAAATTCTTGGGTCAGTCTAAAACCTGTCTGGCACTGATGGTAAGGACAGGCCTCATAGACTATGGGAGTTTATGTTTTATGGGTGCTCACAGTATATCCGGTACTGGCATTGTTGTTTGGTAAATTCTTGGGTCAGTCTAAAACCTGTCTGGCACTGATGGCAAGGACAGACCTCTTAGACTACCGTATGTGAGTTTACATTTTATGCGTGCTCATAGTATAACCGTGACTGGCATTGTTGTTTGTTCCATTTGGAAAGTTGCTACTTTTGCAAAGTTCAATAAAGCTGTGGCTTGGCCCTATTTCCAAATTAATCATCTTCTGTGTCATTTTGGGGGGCAAGGTTCTGGTTTATTAGTTGGTTATAAATGAGCCTATGCTTCTCAGCAGTGGCTTAAGACAAGACAAGCTCCTGACAAGTCGCGCTCCCTCGCAGTCCATTGACTGCTACAGGACCCGTTCTAATAGGAGCGACACAAGTCGCTCCGACTTAGAAAAAGGGTCCTGTACTACTTCGGGGCGACCTCGGAGCGACTTCCATAGACTTCCATTATATGAAGTCTGTGCAAGTTGCGCCGAAGTCGCGGTGAACGGGACTGACAAGTCGCCTCCCGAAGTAGTACAGAGTCGTGTCGCCTCAGTGTGAACCGACTCTTACTGTCCTTCTGTTTTGTACTTGCTGATGACTGCTCTTCCCCTGTTTTAAAAAGAAAAATTGATCTCTAAAATAGTTACCTCTGGCTTTGCAGTGTGGTATTCATATGAATATTATGAAATATAATGAGCATCAGCCTTAACTCTAAATGTGTTAACACATCTCCAACTTTCAGGCCCTGTCTCAATGTTGATTTTGTATCTGTGCACTTTGTGCTGAATTTCTCTCTGGCAAAATATTGAAGTGCAACGCTAAATGTGTTTCTGTAGTGTCAAAACTCACAGTCAGTTTCCAAGAAAGATTCAGCCAAGATATTCTCAGGTGTAACATTAAATCCCTTCAACTTTTGTGCAACAACAAAACAGTAACAGAACTAACACAGTGACTGGAATAATAAAGAAAATGTATATGTTTTCATTACTTTCTTAAGGCATGCTTAAACCCTAAAACAAAAATGTAATATATTGCAGCTTACCAGTTATTAGATGTGGGCTACATACATTTTTTTTTTTTTTTTTTTTTTTAGCTTTCCTTACCTTTATTTTCACATGGCAATCCTGTCCCTGGCTACATTTATATCTCCACTGTATCTATGGAGGGAGCCCTGGCTGTCACGCAGGCTGGATTTCAAATATTCAAATATTTCAAACCTTTGTTCATTCCCATTACATGGCTATTGATGGGATTAGTAGTTTACAACAGGAAACAATAATATTGTTTTTGCTGTATTTTCAGCTAACAAGAAGTGGCAAGTGCACTGCATTCAGGGCAGGATCACCAGTTTTTTTTTTTCTGTATTTGCTTGAAATGTCCTTAGCCTGCAAAATGAGAACTAATGCAGCCAGCACATTAAAAGACTAGTTAGCAACAATATATCACAATTTTTTTTTTTACACTAATTTTTTTAATGAATGCTAGGGTGTCTAGAAATTTCTTGTATAGCCAAGATAGGTCTGGGCTCACCCACAGAAAAAAGCCACTATTATGGTATGGTCTCATGTTGTACCTTGTACCTTCTCATTATTACCATCCTTATTGTCACAAAAACTGCATCATTGGGGAATTGCCATATTTATGCATACACTATATTACCAAAAGTATTGGGACGCTTGCCTTTATATGCACATAAACTTTAATGGCATCCCACCCTTAGTCCGTAGGGTTTAATCTTGAGTTGGCCCACCCTTTGTGGCTATAACAGCTTCAACTCTTCTGTGAAGGCTGTCTACAAGGTTTAGGAGTGTGTCTATGGGAATGTTTGACCATTCTTCCAAAAGCGCATTTGTGAGGTCAGACACCAATGTGGATGAGAATGCCTGGCTCACAGTCTCCACTCTAATCCAAATTGATTGGGGTGAGGTTATGGACCTTGCTTTGTGTACTGGTTCAAGTCAGTTGGTGGAGGGAGAATTATGGTGTGGGGTTGTTTTTCAGGGGTTGGGCTTGGTTCCTTAGTTCCAGTGAAGGGAACTCTTAAGGCGTCAGCATACCAAGACATGTTGGACAATTTCATACTCCCAACTTTGTGGATAACAGTTTGGGGATGGCCCCTTCCTGTTCCAACATGACTGCGCACCAGTGCACAAAATAAGGTCCATAAAGACATGGATGAACAAGTTTGGGGTGGAGGCCAGCACAGAGACCTGACCTCAACCCGATAGAGCACCTTTGGGATGAATTAGAACAGAGTCTGCGAGCCTGGCCTTCTCGTCCACATCAGTGCCTGACTGCACAAATGCGCTTCTGGAAGAATGGTCAAACATTCCCATAGACACAATCCTAAACCGTGTGAAAAGCCTTCCCAGCAGAGTTGAAGCTGTTGGGTGGGCCAACTCAATATTGAACCCTAAAGACTAAGACTGGGATGCTATTAAAGTTCATGTGCGTGTAAAGGCTGGCGTCTCAATACTTTTGGTAATATAGTGTATCTGCAACCCCTTAATTTCAGTGTGTCATAATCTGTTATTAATCAGTATCTGCACTTTTTGAGATTACCCATAGATACAAGATTTTCAGTAATAGGTAAAGTAAAGCAGACACAAACCTCTCTAATTCAAACTGAGCATGTGGTTAACCACTTGACCTCTGGAAGATTTACTCCTTTCATCATGACCAGGCCACTTTTTCTGATACAACACTGTGGTATTTTAACTGACCATTGCGTAGTCATGCAATGCTGTACTCAAATAAAGTTTATGTCCTTTTTTTCCTCACAAAAATTTTTTTGGTGGTATTTGATTACCACTGCATTTTTTATTTTTTGCGCTATAAACAAAAAAAAAAAGACCGACAATTTTGAAACAAAAAAACAATATCTTTTACATTCTGCTATAAAACATAGCCAATAAAAAATAAAAAAAAAATCAAATGTCTTTTTTAAATGTAGGCCAATATGTATTCTGCTACATATTTTTGGTAGAAAAATCCCAATAAGCATATCTTGATTGGTTTATGTGGACGTTATAGCGTAACATAGCACAACTATGGGATATATATTGTAATTTGTATTTATAAAATTTTTTAAACTAGTAATGGCAGCTATCAGCAACTTACAGAGGGACAGCGATATTGCAAAGAACAATTGGACACTATCAGGCACTTCTAACACCTTGCAGGAACCAGGGACACTAATACAGTGATCAGTGCTAAAATAATGCACTGTCACTGTTCTAATGATACTGGTTAGGAAGGGGTTAAACATCTAGGGTGATCAAAGGGTTAACGTGTGCCTGGCCAGTGTTTGTGTTTACTATGTGCACTTGTTTACGAAGACAGAGATCCATTTTGAGTCTCTGCCCAATGATCGGCGGGTGTCAGCGGACATCAAGTGCCCGGGCACCTGCAGATCGTTTTCTGCTGCGAATAATAACAGAAGAAGTAGCGGGCGCGTGCCCCCTGCAGGTGGAAGTGCAGGATCACGTATATATATGCGATCCTGTGCATAGCTGCTGCCCTGTAGCAGTAAAACCCTGAAATAGTTTACACTTGTTTCAATATGTGGCATTGGACACACTTTTTTAAAACACTCTGAATGCCAATCAACGCGCCTGCCACTAAATAAAATGGTAAGCTTACAGTCCTGTTTACACATTGTGTTTGCTTTGCTTTTCTTCAAAAATGATACCCCATGTTCCTTTCTTGGTGCTTCAAAGTGTCTTTAAAGCCTCCATAGAAGTCTGTGACAAAGCTTGCTTACAGCAACTGCAGCTTTTGGAAGACTTTTATTCAGCTTTAACTTTACCTTTGCTTTGTTTTGGAGGTATTGCAGGTATGAAATATCCCAGGATGCACTGGTAAACCAACAAGCAAACCAGGAAGACATGATCAGCAGTCATTTCCAGTTCATGTGTATATTCTGGGAGTGTCTGGTGCAGACATCCCATCTGCTGTGCAACATGGAGCAGCAGGAAGGTGAATAGGGTCCGGACTGGTGCAAAGCAATTACCAGACAAAAACATGTGTGCAACATGAGAATGGAAGGTGAGCGGGGACCAGAGATGAGCGGCAAAGGATTTGCAGAGCTGGGTGACCAGAGTAGGAGAAACTAGCAATGTCTGACATGGTGCGCAATGTGGGAGCTATATAGCGGGAGATGGGGGGGGGGCAGAGTGAAAGGAAGATCAGCAAACCAGAGGATCAGCAGAGCTTGGGGTTACTACTGAGCAGGGGATCAGTAGAGCTGGGGGGGTACTACTGAGTGGGGCATCAGCATACCTGGGGGTACTACTAAGCAGGGGATCTGCTGAACGCGTGTACTAATGTGCTGAGGATCTACTGAACGAGGGTACCAATGCAGCTTGGGATCTGCTTAACAGGGGTACTAAGGAGCTGGGAATCTGCTGAGTGGGGGTACTACATAGCTGGGGTTCTACTGGGTCCCCTAAAACAAATGGAAAATCAACATACACAGGGCATTTGAAAAGCTTCAATAGAGCATCACCGAAGCTTCATCAAAGCATCACCAAATTATCACAGAAGCAGTAGGCGCTTCAATGTGTCTTAAAGTCGAAGCAAGTGTAAATGAGCCCTTAGGATTCTATGGAACCTGGTTGAGAAAGGCTGCTTTAGAGGAACGGTACTGCCCTGTAGCTGGCATTGGAGAGTGATACATATTTGGCTCTTCTCTAGACAAAAAATATAGCATTAGCTAACATATCATATATGGAGTCTTATTCTAAAGTGAGAGGTGTCTATTAAGCGCAAAAATGAAAATATTTGCCTAAAGTTTAGATTGATGGATGATATGATTACAATTCCGACCAATCTGTGAATCTTGTTTTGAATGTTTCTGCCAGTTTCCCATGCATTTACCTCCTGTAGTCATACAAATCTGCTGATTCGTGACATCCAATATGATAAAACCATTGCCTCGACCAAGTCAAACAAATGTTTAGCCAGGCGAATAATTCAGAGTGATGCTCATGTCTTGGCTTATTCTCTAGGGCAGACCGTCTGCCAGGCTAAAACTGCTGAAAGGGTCATAATATGCACCCCAGTCTTCATGTGCCCCAAGAACATATCTAAAACAGCGGCAGCATCATTTTCTAAAATATTACTGTATGCTTGGGATGTAAAATGTTTGTTCTACTCAAGAAATGAATTTCAGCTCAGCAGTTGGCCACTTTGATTATATTTTCTGGTGATATCCTTGACTCCCAGTCCAACTGCTCAAAGCAGGAATGTATATGTACAGATTTATAGACATTTTTTGTCAAGCAGCCTAAAACATGGTCCTTTATAGGGATGATCGAACGGTTCGGGTCCACCATCGGTTCGGCCCGAACATTGGGTGTTCGAGGTTCGGCCGAATTTAGAACTTTTTGCCCAAAAAGTTCGGAATTCGGCAACCAGAACCGCCCAAAATGCAATGCTTCAGGAAATGGGCTTTAAAAGCCCGTGATTGGACCAGAACCATTAGCAAAAGCCAATTGAGGGGGCAGGAGAATGCTAGGAATGTGATTGGAGTGACTAGGGGGTCCCTAGACCAATCATTAGTGAATACGCCCCCCAGTATATAAGATCGCCCCCGCCATATTCCCAGCATTGTTATACTGGACATGGAAGAGAGTGGAAGCAGTTCTGTTAATTTTACTTTAAAAGTGTCATTTAGCTATTTTTAGTGTGAGGAAAGGGATATCTAGTGTAGTTAGAGTGCTCCTTTACACTTAAGTTAGCTTCAAAAATTTAGTTTCTGTAGGGAAAGTGTTAAGTGTCAGGGGACCGTAGTGTAGTGTAGGGTTAACTGACAGTGACTGCTATGGCAGGGTGACAAAACCCTTCCATAGCAGGGTGACCGCTATAGAGAAATGATCATTTCTCTGAGTTGCTTCGGGACAGGTATGTGGCTTCTCACCAGCAAGCATTTTTTATGCTGCAGGGGCTGCCACTGCCAGTGTTTTTTTGAGGACATGTTTGATGTCAGACATGACATCTGAACATGTGTATAGGGGGTATATATAGACATATATGTCTGAATATATACCCCTAGACATATATAGGTGTGATAGTAGCAGAAATAAATGCTTGCGCTAATGAAATCATTTACAGTAATATATTTCTGCTACTATCACACCTATATATGTCTAGGGGTATATATTCAGACATATATGCCTATATATACCCCCTATACACATGTTCAGATGTTTTGCCTGCCTCAAAAGAACCCCAAAAAAATGCCAAAAAAACGCTAGCGTCAAAAAAAAAAAATGCCCAGGTGTGTTTTTGCTGGCATTTTTTGGGGGGTTTTGGAGGCAGGCAAAACATCAGAACTTGTGCACAGTACCACTATACACAAGTTCAGATGTTTTTCCTGACTGCAAAGAACCCAAAAAAATGCCTGCTATTAAACCGGCAAGGTGTTACAGCAGAGAAGCCATATTCCTGTGCTTAAAGTTTTCTAATACAAACAATCTTTTTTTTTATGGTTCTGGACATGCTACAGAGCTGAAACTTCACAGGTACACTTTTTAGACCCCCCAGATCTGAAAAAAAATCTCTCTTTTTTTTTTTTTTTTTAATTTTTCAATAATTGGCTTTTTCATCAAAAATGACAATTTTTAAGAACTTTTTTTTTTGTGTGATTTTGTGTCTGGGGGGTCTAAAAGGTGTACCTGTGAAGTTTCAGCTCTGTAGCATGTCCAGAACCAGAAAAAAAGATCATATAGGTGTTAAAGTTAAAGGAGGCTCCCGAACCACATCCCTGTTCTACTGAAAAATTATCTCTTTTTTTTCATGGTTCTGGACATGCTACAGAGCTGAAACTTCACATGCACACCTTTTAGACCCCCCAGATACTAAATCCAAAGTAAAAATCAAAAAATCTCTTTTTTTTTTTTTTTTTTTTTTAATTTTTCAATAATTGGCTTTTTTATCAAAAATGACAATTTTTAAGAACTTTTTTTTTGTGTGATTTTGTGTCTGGGGGGTCTAAAAGGTGTACCTGTGAAGTTTCAGCTCTGTAGCATGTCCAGAACCAGAAAAAAAGATCATATAGGTGTTAAAGTTAAAGGAGGCTCCCGAACCACATCCCTGTTCTACTGAAAAATTATCTCTTTTTTTTCATGGTTCTGGACATGCTACAGAGCTGAAACTTCACATGCACACCTTTTAGACCCCCCAGATACTAAATCCAAAGTAAAAATCAAAAAATCTCTCTTTTTTTTTTTTTTTTAATTTTTCAATAATTGGCTTTTTTATCAAAAATGACAATTTTTAAGAACTTTTTTTTGTGTGATTAATAGTTAATGGGGCATGACCCAGAACCCTAGGCACTTTTTAGGGGCATTTATTGGGTTTTGGGGCTTCAAAATGGTGTTTTTTGATTACCGAAGTTCGGGTCCCATTGATTTCAATGGGGTTCTGAAATCCGAACCGAACTTTTGTGAAGTTCGGGTGTTCTGGTCGAACCGAACTTTTCAAAAGTTCGATCATCCCTAGTCCTTAACTACAATGGAAACACACAGCCACAAGGTTAAAATCATTTGTAAATGATTATGAAAAGCTAAAATGACTGGAAAGAATTAGACATTGCACACTGAAGATTTGTAGGTGTCCAATATCCAGTATGGTCACAGATGGTCACGCACTGCTGTAACCTAGTTATATCCAATATCCATCCTCATCTATTTGTTAATATATTATTTGTATTCAGTTACTGTACATTTGTGGTATTATCAGTGCTCAATATCCATCACTAAACCCTGTAGGCATGCTACCTTTAGGGCCCAAAAGCAGCACCCCCCTGTTAAGATAATCCCATTTACACACAATAGGGTTGGTTACTAGAGAGTGCAAATGCTGGTGCAGCTGTGCATGGTAGCCAATCAGCTTCTAACTTCAACTTGTTCAACTAGGCTTTGACAAAAAAAATCTGGAAGATCCTTTCCAAGAATGTTGTGTCAATGTGTTAGCAAGCTTATAAGTTATGATTGTGTTCCTACTGAGAAGGGTTATGATATGAATGTATGTATAATGATGATGGAAAAAATGTTGTGCTGCTTAATATACAGCCTCTTGGCTTACCCTTCTCTAGGCACATGCCGAATGAGTGACTGACCTCCTCTATTTACTAAGAAGCAGGACAATTGTTTGGCATGGGACATGCCAAACGATGGGATGGGATGGGAAGGTAATGGCAATCATTGTAGTCGTTGTGCCTACTACAGTTGTATGGCACAATCATTACTTACATTGGTCCAAGATGGATGTAAAAATAGCCATACCTGGAATTCAGCTTTATTTGAGACATTCAATTTTCACTTCAGTTGTCCCTGTAGGCATGCTACCTTTAGGGCCCAAAAGCAGCACCCCCGCTGTTAAGATAATCCAATTTACACACAATAGGATTGGTTACCAAAACTAGAGAGTGCAAATGCTGGTGCAGCTGTGCATGGTAGCCAATCAGCTTCTAACTTCAACTTGTTCAACTAGGCTTTGACAAAAAAATCTGGAAGTTGATTGGTTTCTATGCAGAGCTGCACCAGATTTAGCATTCCCCAGTTTTAGTAAATTAACACCAATGTTTTTTTGTTTTTCAGATCCTTTCCAAGAATGTTGTGTCAATGTGTTAGCAAGCTTATACGTGATGATTGTATTTCTACTGAGAAGGGATATGATATGAATGTATGTATAATGATGATGGAAAAAATGTTGTGTTGCTTAATATACAGCCTCTTGGCTTATCCTCCTATAGGCACATGTCGAGTGAGTGACTGACCTCCTCTATTTACTAAGAAGCACGACAATTGTTTGGCATGGGACATGCCAAATGATGGGAGTGGATAGGAAGCTAATGGCGATCATTGTAGTCGTTGGGCCTACTACAGTTATATGGCACAATCATTACTTGCATTGGTCCAAGATGGATGTAAAAATAGCCATACCTGGAATTCAGCTTTAAATTGAGACATTCAATTTTCACTTCAGTTGTCCCTTAGAACCAGAAACAAACACGTAGCTGCAGTAAATACAGCAGATGTAGCTCTATCCATAGACGATAGATATGAGAATATAACTAGGGGGGACAGAATAAATGTCAGGTTTTTACAGGTAACACTGAAGTATTCTGATATCCTCCAGGCTGTCTTGCTTGTAGAATGAAAATGCAACTCTGTCTCTGCCAGACTTACCCAATCATGCAAGAGTTAATGCACAATGACTAAACTCTGGAACTTCTTCCAGTTCTATGAGAGCTTTGTGCACAGCTGGATGGAGGAGATTGTTGTGAAACATCTGGCCTATCCCTGGAGCCCTTCTGGTTACTTGTCGAAAACCATGTTCTGACTATAGAACTAACGAGGCCTGAAGCTTTTAACCCTTCTACCAATGGAGAATATTACATGACTACAATCCTATATATGTTTATAGAAGTAAACTAATCTAAGGCTTATTCAGTAAAGCAATACAACGTGCAAAATGCAGTAACATATTTGTACTGGGTAGCAACCAAATTTCGGTTTAGTATAGTCAATTTAGTTTATATATGATTTAATCAAAAAGGCAAAAAGCAATTTTCAAAGTGCACTATCATGCAGCAACCAATCAGTAATCATATTTCAGTGTTCTAAACTTACGGAAGATTAAATATGATTGCTTAGTTTGTTGCTGCATGTTGCATTTCATTACCCTTTATGATTTGTAATAAATGTAGAATTTTGTTTTTGACAGTTGTAAGATACACATGTGAAAATGACCAGATAATTAGTGATTGTTTTCATTATTTAATTTCCAGTACCTTAAAATGAACCTGCCTCCTGCATGGCAAAAATAAGACTTTCACTCAAAGCTGATCTCCTGTCTTAATTTCAGTTGTACAGACTCCTCTCCTGTACTTAAATTTCCACATAATTTGAACTACCAGGCATTTCACTTCATCCCTGGCACCTAAACATCGTGGTAGGGTAGCAAAGGAAAGGAAAGTATGTAGAGCTGGGGCGGAAAGCAGTTATGTAAATGCCCCCTACTGACGTCTATGTGACGAAACGTATTGGGAGGAGCTGGTTCTGCTCACACGCCATTACATCTGGAGGTCGGCCATTTTGTTGGGTTGAAACACCAAAAAATTTTGCTATACTACAGACATATTTATCAGTTATCTTGTGAGTATAATTTTATCTCTCAGTAAATTTAATCAAATCTACTACACTATGAGACTCTTTTACTGGCTTGTTCCTGATCTATATGCGCCCTATCCTGGATGCTGATGAGTGGCTCGGACATACAATCCATCCGGATTAGAGGCTGTGTGATCCTCTTGAATCACTCAATGTGCTATTGACCATTGTGGGAATAATGGTCCACAAATTGTGGTAAGAGTCAGTGTGTCTATTGGTGACAGTGGAGGATCCTGCTCACGTTTTCATATAAGTATTATATCAGGGTGGAAGATTCTGGCTCAACTACTCTAGAACTTTTTTCTGATGTCCAAATGTTCATATATTTATTTGATTTAAAGTGCTGCATTTTGTTTATATATAGTTATTGAAACCTGTTATCCCTGCATAAGCTAAGTTTGGATTCACTTTAACTTGTGGAAGGAACAAAAGCCCAAGAGCAGATCCATTAACTTTCTGGAAGTAAAGCTGGTCCCTGACTGTCACTGACAGTTGCCAGCAAAAGCAACTGCAGGGAAATTAGCGAAATAAGAAGTCAACAGAGAAGGCAACATTATAGTGGCTGTAAACCTCTGAAACAAAATTTGAACAAAGCATATCTTTCTATAGTATCTACTTGCCTCCATTCAAAGCACAAAATGCCATTCTCTATGCTCCCTCCTTCGTCTGCTATCTCTATGAGTCACTTCCAATGTTATGTCCACACCAGAGAGACGGTGATTGACAGCCTCGGCTGTCTATGGGGTCAGTTTGCTAAAGCTGGAGTGCAAAATCTGGTGAAGCTCTGCAGAGAAGCCAATTAGCTTCCAGGTTTTATTTTCAAAGCATAACTGAACAAGCTGAAGTTAAAAGCTGATTGGCTGCCATGCATAACTGCACCAGATTCTGAGTGCTCTAGTTTTAGTAAATATCCCCCTAGGATCCTATATGAGAGTGTGTAGAGGGAGGTGTGTCCATTCTCTTCACATAATCTCAGATTACACCGAGCTCCTCACTATGCTGCACAGTGTATGACATCAGATCCCCACCCCCTGCCTTCTGGAGCTTAGAAAAAGCTTTTGATCTGTGGGTTTTAGAAGGCTGTAGAAGAGATGGGGCTGCAGATGAACAAATATAACCTATGTAGGAGGATTTTTTTAATCCCTGTGTATCGCCTAAGGCCAGTCACTTCAGTATATAAAAGGGTTTACATCCACTTTAAAGTGGTTTTATGGGTTTTCAGGGTGCTGTGGATTTGAATTAGCTTCTGAGCGATACAGAAGCTCCTGCGAACTATCTTGTACCTGTTCTGGTGCTAACAAATTATAAAATAGATAGTAAAAAATAACATGCAATAAAACATTTAAAATGATAATGATCAAATGTGCACAAAAAGGGGAAAAAACACAAATACACAAATACAAAGATAATGAAATAGAACTTAAACGAAACTACCTTAATTACATCCTCACACAAATAGAGAACATTCTTTTTTTTTTAAGTTCATTTTTCAAGTACATTTTTTGGCTTAATGAAAGAAATGGAGTTTAGGTTTCAGCAAACTTTTTGCAGACAGCAAATGAGGCCATAATGCTGATTTCTAAATTGGCCCCTAATGTATTTTCTCATGTTATGTAATTATCAGGCTTATTAAATATGAATAGGAATGGCAATGTACAAGTGTAGTAAACTATAGCAAGCAATACTAAATCTTTTGTAATTTGTATGACTGCTCCAAAACTCTTGAAAATCGTTACTGCTGTTCACATAGACATATTAATAACGGTCTTATTATTATTTAATCTTGATGTTATACAGCAAGGGCAAAACACAATTATTTTACAGCTACAAGTAGCACATGTGTTAAATATTTGAAAATGCTGTTTTGCACTACTTTTTTTTTTCCTCAGGGCACAGGTGTGGAAGATGTTGTGCTCCTGTCATGTTAAACCTGTAACAATGTTCTGTTTGTTTGATCTTGCTTGGCTCAGGGTTGTGCTAAATCCAGAGATGATTTCTAAGCATTCACTGTGCTCCTTCTATTTCTCCATCGTGAAAAGTTCTATTGTGCATGAAGACATCTGGAGTGGGGACTCGAGCACTGTCCAAACGCAAGACTTAAAGGTTATGTCCAAAAGTGTTAGCTGTTACAGTCAGATAAACAGTCAATTTCAACAGAGGGATCAGTAACCCCAATATATCAAGGCTGATAGTGGGCTGGACTGCTGTGCTCAAGAAGTTTGAATTGAGCTGATGTCTTCTGTCATTCATTGCAAAGCCAGCTTGCCAGATTCATATTCTGTCAGTGTTGCAACCTCTGTGAGGTCACCTAAAGGAAATCACCCCTGGGAGAAACACATAATCTGCCATTCCTGATCTCCCTGAAAATGCTACTTGCCTGGTTATCATACTGACCCTTTTGTTTCAATACTTCGTGTCACTATCCTTTATATGTACAGTATATAGATAAGGATATACTAATTTTCTCTACCTTTCCTTATCTACATACTATGTTTTTACCACCATGCATTCTATTCTTTATGGTAATAAAACCTTCTGTGTGCAGCAGTGCCCCCAACCCCCCCCCCCCAAAACATAGCTGAGCCCCATCACGATTCAGCACTGTACATGAGAGCCTTGTATCTGCAGGAGCTCTCCCTCCTCAATGGCTGGGACCGCAACGGGAGCCATTGTTTATTTATTTATTTAAGGTTCTTATATAGAGCTGTCAATTTACGCAGCGCTTTACATATACATTGCACATTCACATCAGTCCCTGCCCTCAAGGAGCTTACAATCTAAGGTCCCTAACCCACATTCATACATAAATAGTAGGGCCAATTTTAGTAGGATCCAATTAACCTACCAGCATGTCTTTGGAGTGTGGGAGGAAACCGGAGTACCCGGAGGAAACCCACGCAGGCACAGGGAGAACATGCAAACTCCAGGCAGGTAGTGTCATGGTTGGGATTCAATCCAGCGACCCTCTTGCTGCTAGGTGAAAGTGCTAACCACTAAACCACTGTGCCGCCCATTGTTGCTCAAATACAAACGGAGAGCCAATGAGGAGAGAGAGGGGGCAGGGCCGAGCCACGGCTCTATGTGTGAATGGACACGCAGAGGCTCAAGAGTGAGCCTGCTTGGGTGCCCCAATAGCAAGCTCTTTGCTCTGGGTGCACTTGGCAGGGCAAGGAGCACTCATGGGGGACCTGAGAAGAAGAGGATCTGGGCTGCTCTGTGCTAAACCACAGGTAAGTATGATACATTTGACCAGATGAACCAGGACCCATGAAAACATTATATGCCCTCTTGCATGTTGGATTATGTGCATTAGTATTTATGGACAAGTAAAGTAATTGATTAATCCTAATATTTTGCTATGAACTCTACAATAATCATTGGGATTGTACTTATCCTTTCTTACTGATCTCTGTGGGGGCCTTTTTTAATATTCATATTAAGCAAATTGCTTTACAATTATACATTTAGCTAGTATAAAATGCAAGTTAAATCACAATTAACATAAAAGTTTAAAATATTATTTTTATCGGTCTTTTTGAAACACCATGCAGTGGTGTACCGTAATCACAACCTTTGCCATATGTATGTACCACCTGTAATCCTGCCAATCACACTCTGGAGAGTCTTTGCAGGGTTCATAATTTCTGTAGCTACACTATAGACATCTATATTATATTTCAATACAACCATTTAAGTCTCTGCTTCCTTTCTTCTCTCCATAGGTTTCAGCTGTAGATTACCTTTTCTGTCAAGTCTGCCCCCCCCCTCCCCTCCCCTCCCCCACAGCTCTCTCTATTGCAATTTGAATGACAATTCTCCCTCAGTTTGAGTCAAGGTGATGTTACTAAAGTGATTGTGTACTGCTAGTTAAATTTAGTATTTAGTATTCGTAGCTTCTTGACATTAGAACCAGCAGAGAAATTTAAAGTAAATATATGGTAGTTTTCTTTCTTTCTTTCTTTCTTTCTTTCTTTCTTTCTTTCTTTCTTTCTTTCTTTCTTTCTTTCTTTCTTTCTTTCTTTCTTTCTTTCTTTCTTTCTTTCTTTCTTTCTTTCTTTCTTTCTTTCTTTCTTTCTTTCTTTCTCCTAAAATAACAGACTTCATTAAAGGTTTTAAAGGCTCTCAGTTTGCTCCTTTGATGAAGCCAATTGTTTATACAGCTCACTGACTGGTCACAGTGAACAATCTTTTATCCAATGCTGCAGTCCAAAGTTTCATCTCAAATCATTTTTTTCCTCTAAGCAGTTCTGCTGTGCTTTTTCTTCAACAAACCCATAGTGTTTTGGGAATATTTAATTTTTATTTGTATGTAGCACTGCCCCCGTAGGTGCCGCTGTTAATAACTGGTTCTTCTCCACAAGTACAGAAGCTGTCAGTCACCCAAGCAACAGTCCAAGGAGATGTCTTTTAAGATGTATTTGCTTGGAGAAACTTTGAATAGTGACAGGAGTTAGAGCATGGGATACTTCAAAATGCTTGGCACTCAACAGCTAGAGGACAATCTTCTCCTTAGATAAATGTGAATAAAGAAAAGTATTTTCCCTCACAGCTGGGGACTTTGGGGTCAGGTAATGAACAGTCTGAGACCTTACATCTGGGGGACCATCAGTGCAGTTTACAAAATACTGCAAAGTCACAGAAATAAGTTTAGGAACTTTACTTACATTCTTTAGGACAACTGTCATTTTCCAGCTTCCTCTGGACTTGGTCCAGTGAGTGAGATGGCACCTCTGTAGACCAGATCCCTTGTGGTGAGGTTCAGCAATCAGTTTCTAGCAGAGTCCACTTAGGCCCACAGCCTTAACACTGCTGGGGTCTTTAGAGCAGCTGTACAGTACATGGGCTATTTGAGAGAAGCACCCCCTCTGTTTTTAGGTCTCTCTTGGGGAGAAGGAATCCTGCTCTCCAGTGTCTCAGACAATTTATCACCATTCCAGCCCCCTGCTGGACAATCCCCTCAAACGACTAGCTATAACCCAATATATATTCAAGCTGGTTTGAACTTCCCACTGTAAACTCTGTAAGCTTCTATCAGAGGCAGGGGGAAGTAATCAAAATGCCAGCCTGTGGGACTCTGAACAGGCCAGAACAAACAATTACTGCTCCCTTGATTACAGAAAAAGCCATGAAAATGTTTACCTAGCATCCTACGCTGAGAGGGTGCTAAAAAATTAAATGTAAATGTAAAAAAAAAAAACCATATAAACACACTTTAAAAACAAGTAAGCTTAAAAAAGGTTAAAAACATTTTGACCCAAAGCCTTCATTGTTTCCCAATAGAAACTAAATCCATCTATCTGACCATGTTTTATATTGCAACCATATTTAAGGTGAAGCATAAAACATGGTCAGTGTCTACAGCCCCCACCCCACCCTCAAACTGCTTTCCTCCACTTACAGAATCATGGGCTTCTGCTTCTAGCTGGCTCCTGTCATGTTTGAATTTGGTGTGAATGAAACTTGTAGTTCTTTGACATCTCCTCCAGCACTATAACCAAAGGTTCATACCTTAGTACGAGGATTTTATTTATTTATTTTGCAAAAGGTAAGATATGATTTTATGCTAAGTAGCAAAAGCATTCATTTATATGGACTCTATTCAGTCATTTGAGTATATGGGAAATTCTTTTCACCGCATAACACTAGGATGTAAACCACAAGTTGGTCAAATATCTAACTTTGAGAAACACTGCCTTACAACAGAGTCCCTTAAATTACTAATTGCATCGCTACTGACCTAAACTTTTTTATTTCAGTGATAAGAATTTTTGGTACAAATATGCTTCATAATTAGGATCGAATGTGTCCCACAATCTACCATGTCAGATTTTGATCCTTTGAAAATGATGAACCCTATTCAGGAAAAGCATGATATTTCCGTCTACTCTGACTGCAATATATCCCAGTTTCTATTTCCAGTTAATGTACAGTAGGTTAAGAAATGTCAGGTCTTGCCTCTGCACTGTTTGCTGCACAACACTGTCAGAGGAAAGTAGACGTGGCTATGTTGTATCATCACAGCCCTGCAATGTCTTTCAGCAAACTGCTGGGAGCTACAAGGACACGGAGGAAGATATGTGGACAGAGGCAGGTAAACACTTCCACACGCCTGCAGCTAATTGTGAAGTGACTCAATGATCACATCATCCCAGGTGAGAGATATCACACTGGGGCGCCAGAGTCCACCATTCTACAACTTAACCCTAAAAGCATTGCACAAGGAGGGACTGATAAAGATGCTGCTTAATTATCCATACTGTATATTAATTGCAATATTATTAATATAGCTAGCAATGGGGAATCTGATTTAAACTGTTCCAGTACAGTCCCTTCATAGATCCCTTTGTATGCTAAAAAAAAAGCCCTTGGCAAGAACTTTTTTTTTCACTTTTTACAATTTCCTCCTGAATATCTTACGCTAATATCCTGAAAGAGTTCACCTACGACCACTAACCTGAACAGTGCTTATCTAGCATCCCTGGGAGCAGGTCCCTCCAGGATTGTGCAATCCCGACACCCCTTCCCCCCCCCCTCCCCCACCCCTTCCCATTGTCCCTATCGTCACCCTGTTTGTTTTCTATCTCTTTCTCTTCTTTCTTATTCATTCTCTTCCAGGATTCTGGCTGAACCTCATCTCCCTCTCTATCTTGGCCAGGGCTGGAGTTACTTTTAATACAACCCACTCTAATACCTGCCCATTCATATCTCTTAATACATGGTTACACTCTGAACCAAACCATACAGTCGAAACTTGGATTTCTTGAGTCTTTTCAATTTTTCATGCTTGTGCTACCTGATATCCATTAGTTTTGGAGCCTTTAATTGAGATGTATACTATGCTTGACTTGACTATATGCTAATTTCTTAAACAATGAATCGGTCAATTTCAATTCTACTTGGTATGTATATAAGTAATACATTTGCTATTTCTATTTTTGTACAAATGTACAGTTAACTGTAACGTGTGTTAAATTTTTCAATAAAGCACCTTTTTGTGAAAAAAAAAAAAATAAAAACTTTTACGATCCTCATTGCAATGTATTTTTAGAGCATATTACATGGAGGTACCTAGAGAGGACAAGCCTACATATATGAAAGGTTGTTTCTTGATAAAATGTACAGTATGTATAGGCAATTTTTTTAAAATCCAAAAACATTTTATTAAAAATAGTTATTTCACATAGTACAGGTACTTGTCAACCAGGCAATACAAGATTGTAGAGCAAAACCAAAGGCATAACAGTAAGAATCATGTTTACAAGTATCTACACAGCTGTAGGCTGACATCATGGGACATCAAATATCATACATCAAAATATCAATTACAGGGTCTCTCCCCCAGCAAACAGTCATAGTTTCATAGATTCATAGTTGATAAGGTTGAATAAAGTCACTAGTCCATCCAGTTCAACCTGTGTAGGTGTATGTGTGTCAATGTCGATAATTATTTCCCATAACCCTATGTTGTGTGTTCGATAAGATGTCAATATTTGTTGACACCACCAATTGCGGAAGAGAGTTCCACATCCTTATTGCCCTGACAGGGAAAAACCACCTATACAACTTAAGGTTAAACCGCTTCTCCTCCAATCTCATTGTGTTGTCCCTTGTCTTCTTACACTTCCTTAGACTGAATAGTTTCCTACCTACTCTGGAATCCCCATTGAGATATTTAATTTATTATCATATCCCCTCTCAAGTGTCTCTTCTCCAGGGAGAATAAGTTTAGTGCTTGTAGACGTTCCTCGTAATTGAGGTCCTCCAGTCCCCTTATTAATTTTCTTGCCCTTCTCTGGACTCTTTCCAAGACATCCTTCCTGAGGATTGTTGACCAAAACTGGACAGCATACTCAAGATGTTCATAGAGAACACTAAATAGGTCAAAAGAGAATACCTGAGAGCGAAGAAAGGAGAGGAAACAAGAGGCCAGTGAAAAATGGGGCATCCGGTTTCTCTCTCCTGAAAGAGAGAAAGTATGTACAGAAGGACAGGCCAGGGCCTAAAAGAGATTTATCGTTTTGGGAGTAAATAACATCTATGGCCAATGTTGACCTCCCAGCTAGAAGATATTGCAGGAGCTGTGTTTAGCCAGCCTAGGTTCGTAATTTAATTTCATAGAGTGGGGAAGGTCTATACCTGATAATTATTCATTTTTATGTATACTATGTATATTGCTTGTATCTATTTTTATGTTTATTTTACCCAGCATGCCAACTTTTTTGGAATTAAAAAAAAGGTGAGCTAAAGGTGAATTCCCTTCACTTTTAAGAGATTTCCTTTTACTTCTTGTTGAATTTGCAAAACAGGAAGTGAAGAAAATTCTCACTAATTGGACACAGACATCAAAAAGAAAATATTTAAATATTGTTCATAGAAGTAGAGACGGCAGTGGCACAATTTAAAAAAATATATTGCATTTTGATTCCTTATTATTGACTTTTAGCAGGTAGTATATATCTCAGCTTCTATTCACATTTTTACCAGGCTAACCCTAACTCCTTGCTAAAAATAAAAATGACCTGAATTCTTATTACACACACAGCTGAATGATTCAGAGGACTGAATCTCCTCTCTCTCTATAATGAGAATGCAAGGCCCACCTATCTTTTAGTCGAACATCTCTTGAATAAAAAACACTAACTGAAATCAATAGGTGAATAAAACATTGAAAGAGAAAAAATATTTACCTTACATCCCAGATTATGGCACACTCGCCTAGAAAAAGACAATGTCAATAGACCTCTGAAGGGTACTAAGAAAGCTGAGGATCCGAATTCCCATGAGAATGTACTCCAGCATATTACTGGACCCAATTGTCATGAGATCCTCTGGTCAGACTTAGTGATGTCCCTTTGACCTACAGTAAGTGTATTTTTTTTACATTTTTCTCTCTTTTTATTATTTTTAGTAAGCATTTTTAATGGGGGGGGGGGGGGGGAGTAACTTTAAGATAAGCGAGCTTTGTATTTTCATGCAAGCTGGTTTCACTATTCTATTCTATAAGAGAAAGGAACTCAAAATTGTAAATGGTAATGGTAAATGGTCCTCGCTGTACCCGCTGTAAACGTATTCACAGCACTGGAGCCAGCGGAAATTATGCTTTCCTATTATTGCATGTTTTCAATGTTTCCCAGACAGTGTACTTAATTTTAAAAATGCCCTAGGATTATTCTCCCCAGACATAAGCTATCATAGAGGGCCTCCTTACTGCAAGTATGTTTAGAAATCAGATCATGTAAATGGAGTACTTTTCCATTATTGCATATTTTCATTGGCTCCTGGATAGCATTGTTGTCTAGAATACATTTTAATAATATTCTAAGAGCCTCCTCCCTAGAGATAGTCTATAGGGGTCCTTTAAATCCTAAACTCATGAATAAGGTAATAACTATAATATAGCATCCTACAATTTCTTAGATGCAATGACTGCATTAGTTTTCTTATTTTCAAGTACTTTCACCTGCTGTTTTTGCCACTTTCTGTCCTAGGATGACAACGCTCACTCACCTCATTGTATCAGGACAACAGAAACAGGACAAGACTACAGAACTCTCACCAACTCCTCTTCTTCATAACATAGGAGGGCAAGGGATCTGTAATCCTCAGAGATCACTAGAAACAATATTAATGATAAGAACAGGGCCGTCTTTAAGGCAGGGCAAAAGGGGGCACCTGCCCAGGGCCCTGTCAATGTTGAGGGGCCCAACATCCTAACAATCCAACCCTGGTACATAGTGCAGCTGCAGGAAAAGGGAATTAGTAAGCGGCAGTGTCCTTGGCTGACAGCGGGAGCTGGCCGAGTGGAGAGACATACTGACAAGCAGTGGAATCGGCCAGAGGAGTGAGAGAGGATCGCTATGAGGAGGCAATGACATAGGCGGCATGGATGAGCAGAAAGCCGGTGGGCGACAGGAGTTACATCCAAATGAGAACGTGTGCTTGGCTTTTCATCACCTTTCTCTGCCCCTTTGCTTGCTGTTAACATTACCAGCCCCGCATGTACATAACACCGATCAGTTGGCCAGCTGGTATGTTTTGTGATTACCAATCTGAATGAGCTAGTTTGCCCTGCTGTATTGAACTTTCACTTATCTGCCTCTCTGCTTTCTATGCTCATTGACAGTACTGTTTTGAATGTTTTCCTGGTCGGCTTCATTAACCCCATATTTTCTGCCACATAATACATTCTGCTGCAAGGGAAAACTTCTACTCTGGCAAGGGGACTGTTGTGTGTTTGTAGCATATTCTATCTAGCAACCAATTAGCTAGCAGTAATGATGTGCAGTAACCTGTAGCAACCAATCAGCAGTAATGATGTATAGTAACCTCTAGCCACCAATCAGCACAGTACTGATATGTAGTAACCTCTAGCAATCAATCCGTGAGTGGTAATAATATGCAGTAATCTCTAGCAGCCAACCAGTTTACAGTAATAATGTGCAGTAACCGCTAGCAACCAATCAGTGAGAAATCGCTGCCTTATCTGCTGCAGTAAACTGATTTTGAGTTTAGCTGCTATTTATTGTATCTCTCAGAGCAGTTGGAGAGCAAAATTGCATGGTGGCATTGTGGGAGCTGGGGGGGCCCAATAAATTGCTTGCCCAGGGTCCAATCAATGTTAAAGACGGGCCTGGATAAGAACACAGCAAAGGCTGAAAGCAAACAAAATAATCAGCTAACAAGATTTCCAGCAAGAAGTTTATAATAAAAAAAAAATCACTTTCAATGGTGTGTTTAGTAGAGCTAAATGAACCAAATAGGAAAAGTTCATTGTTCGGGTTGACATACCCGTTGATGTATTTGTGGACACAGGGCAAAAGTAATGGTGGTGCTTCCCCACTTTCCTCAAGTGTTACCCCAACACTTCATATTCCTGATATGAGCCTGCTGTAGCATGTACTTGCATGGGAAAATGTTCTGTTCTCTTTTTATTGTTTTCTTTATGCAAAATCCCTGGTGTTCCTGTCAGTCACTCTCCTTTCCTATTAAAAACTAACCACACTAAATAGGAGAACACACCTTGGTCAGTCCTCCAGCTATGCTGGGAATACAGTGTGCTCTCCTCCAATGATCAGACTTGTCCTGACACCAATACCCCCCCCCCCTTCCCTGCTGCACAGCCATGCACTGGGAAGCCCAGTGTGCTGCTGCTCCCCCCCCCCCCCCCCCAGCTATTATGCAGCTGAGAATAGAGGGGATGTGATCACTTATAAAAGAGGGAAAAAAGGGATTTTTAATGTTTTTATTTTTATGTAGACAAAAATGTTTTGCCTTTCATTTCTATGTTAAACTGAATGAGTTGTTTTACAGGGTGATCATTCAATCACTTTAAATGCAATAATAAGAGAAGGAAACCCTCATGGTGTAAATCTTGATATTGTTAGCTAGGATTATTATTGTATTGCGTAGGTTACAGTAAAACTGACAATGGGGTATATTTATGAGGGAAGAACTTGGAGGCTTAGTAGGCCTAAAGCTGGCCATGCAATATTATTTTTTTTTTCATTCAGCCTGTTCAAAATTAAATCTAACAGGTTCCTTCATTCATTATATACTGTATACCATGGGTGGACAAACACCCCCACTGGGCAGTTGTATTCTGAAAGCTGTCAGTGGTAACTGTCGGAATACCCCAACTGCCTCTGATTAAATCAGTCACTGTTCGACCATGAATTTTCTGTCTGGCCAACAGGTCCACCCACTAAGTAATTTCTGCCAGTTCATCAGGTACCAGGTGAAATGTGAATGGTGTATGGCCAGCTTAGGCCAGCCCTTTGACACTGAACCTGAAGGTATTTGGCTTCACTACACTGAACCTTCCTACAGGTTAATGCTTTTTACTGACAGCTATTGTATTAGCAGTTTGCTACCCACACATTTCAAGTATTAGAAACATTATAAAAAGATGTACCAGATATTTCTGTACAGTGGTAGATTTATTGCAGCATCACTTCAGACCGATGATCAGTTGATAAATAAATCTAGGTTTTTACTAAATAGCCATAATAATTTCTTGAGAGATCACTTTAGCACGCCTTAGGTGTTATCACAGCTTAGTAAAGAAGGCCAAATATTCTCTTTATCTTGATGCCAATTTTGAGCAGTTGTTAAATTATAAAAATGATTCCCCCCCATCTCTAGGTGATGTAAGATTCAATGTGCGCTTTATCAAGGATATGATATTCCACACTTTCGGGAACCCACTATGTTCCATCTTCTGGTACTAGCAGCAGGGGACATGCTATTTCAAAGCCAACCTAGAAGTGTGGAACAGGATTGATGTAGAATTTTTTGGGGCAGAGTGAAGTTTTAGCAAACGGCTTGGTGGACCGATATGTATGAACCTTTTTCCCTCCCAGGGTATTACACTTTCAGTTATTTGACCTTCTGATGGGGTTCCTTTAAAGAATGCCATGTATGGATGTTTTTACAGTCAGAGTTACATTAGTAGAGCTTGGACCAATTTAACTATGCTTATAGCATACCTCTGGGCCCCCTTCCCCGGGAGCTGGAAGTCACTCTACTAGGCACCACCACTGCAATGGTGTCTACTAGTCTCCACTAGTTTTTTGGTCCCGCGCCGAGCGGCTGCATTCTGAACACAGGGGGTTGCCCACTCGGCATTGGCTCCAGTGAGAGAACACTGCAATTTCCCAATGAATTCAAAATGTTCCTGATTGGCCAAGGTTCAGATTGAGATGTCACTGCCCCACCTCTTCACTTTCTCCAATCAGAGAACACTTTACAAATTTTGAGAAATGCTATGTTTTCTGAACGACATCCATGGTGAGTGGGCAGCCTCCTGTGTTCAGGAAGCAGCCAGACAGCCACTCGGCAATGGACTCAACAACTAGTGGAGATCACTGGAGTATCAAAGGCTATTACAGTAATTTCGAGTTTACCCAACAATCCCAAAGGGTATGGCACATACATACTTACATTGGGTCAAGCTGGACTGATGTAACTGTGCATAAATATACATACCTTGGCTAACAAAGGGTATTGCTTTATTTCAAAACTTTCTGCAAAAACTGATAACTAAATGTATTATATTGCAGTTTTTAAATACGTGTATATATATATATATATATATATATATATATATATATAATATATATATATATATATAGTGGAAGCATTCTTTTTTTTTTTTCAGGCTTTCTTTCCTTTTTTTTTCACCTGGCGAATCAGCCAGTAAGGCAGACCATAGATTATGCAATTTTCTTTCCTGCAACAATGGGTACTGTTTTAGGAATAGTGACCATATCCCCCAGGTGGATGTCAATGGAGGCTCTTGACTTGCAGTTATAATACTGCAGCTACAGGCATCATCCCATTTTTTATTATTTTTTTCAACCAGCGATTCCCTTTTAGGTAAAAGCCATCCTATTGGCTAATTGTGGTTCCCCCTCCTGCTGTTCTCCGGCGCCACCCTGGGCTTTCCCATGCGAACAGGGAGTCCAAGACCCAATCTGGCAGTGCCCTCGGGTTATTATATAACTGGCCGTGCACCAGGGAAGACCCTAGACGTCTCCATAAAGAGGACTTGTTATGCCTTATTTCTATGACAAGGCATATTTAAATAGTAATAGGAGAACAAGTGATCAAAAGAGAAACAAATTAGAGGGACAGTGTAAAAATAAAAAATGTAAAAAAAAAATTCAAAATGCACCTCTGTCCCCCGTGCTTGCGCGCAGAAGTGAATGTATATGTAGGTTGCGCACATATATGTAAACCGTGTTCGCACCACACATGCGAGGTATTTCCGCAAACATTATAGCGAGAACAATAATTCTAGTGCTAGACCTCCTGTGTAACTCTAAACCGGTAACCTGTAAAAAATGTTAAAGCATCCCCTATAGAGATTTTAAAGTATCAGAGTTTGCCCTTATTCTACGAGCGTGCTCAATTTTAAAGTGTGACATATTAGGTATCTAGAGAATTTACTCGCTATCATCGCCCTTTTCATTTTACAAAGGACTGGGTTATATACAGTTTTTGTTTTTTTGTTTTTTGCATTAAAATTCATTAAATTGTATTTTTTCCCCCAAAAAAAATGCATTTGAAAAATCGCTGAGTAAATACTGTGTGATATAACAAATTGCAACACCTACCACTTTATTCTCTAGGGCTTCTGCTTAAAATATATACAATATATATGTCTAATATAATATAATAGAATATAATATAATGTATACAGTACAATTTATAATGGGATAGTAATTTTCTATCAAAATATTGATGATTTTTATAAGTAGGAGAGAAATGTCAGAAATGGCCTGGGCTGGAAGTAGGTAATGGTGAATTAAAATTTAAAGCATTCTGTCTAATTTATTTTTGTCACCTCCAAATGGTATACTTATGTGTTTCCGCTCAGCACTGAGAAGTCCAAAACTTTTGCAAAAAAGGGTACTTAGAAATCACAACTTCGATATTAACACTAAAACATGATTTCATATCCGTTCTCTGTACTTACTACGATCTTCTATTCTAGACTATAAGTACCTGCATTACTGTCATAGCTTAAATTGTATTAAATGGCTGGTAACAGATGATTCATCGCCTAGTTGTGAAGGTCCATCAGTTACCAGGGGTAGGCAGTGATAATTTTACTTAACAGGATTTGTTGCGCTGTCACACAGAGAATAGTCTCCACAGAGTCCCATTAGTCACCAGTATTAGGAAGGGAGAAAAGATTTGGGTGACGCTTATTGTGAGACTCACAGTGGGGATTGCGAGATCACAGTGAGAAGACACTCACTGCCTGGGGCAGAGGAAAAAAACACATAGGAGGAAAAAACACTGAGCAACAAAAAAACTGTTACATAATCTAAGTGGATCCTCCCTGCTTTGATGAATTTGGATTTTTTTTTTTTTTTTTAGATAAGTGACATTTATACAAAAAAAATATAACAAAAAAAAAAAAAAAAAGAAAATTCAACAGTTTAAAGAAAATATATTACAGGAATTCTATGTGCATTTAAAAAATTAATTATTAAAACATTGGGCCTGAATTACCAAAGAATATGCACATCCACCAGTATATTGATCATACCCCGACGAGCAACTTGCATCCTCACAGAATTTAAGTTCCTATGTGGTGCACTCTGCAGCATACTGTATATACGTAAACTTTACTAATAAATGTGGTTTGCTGTAGAGTATATGCTCCAGCAACCTAATGTACATCAGCATGCCCAAAATTATTATTTTTATTTTTTTTGTTGTTTTTATATTTCTGAGTCTATTTAATCACTGATTACATTTTTAAGTGTGCATGCAATGTAATGTTATCAAAGCAGACTGTAAAAACTCTAATTTCCAAAAGGACTCAATGACTTATTTGAGGTATATCTACTGCACATGTGCAGAGGTTCAAGCACTAACTAGCAAAAGAGGTTTTAAATGGTGGAACAGAGATTCCAGTAATAAAAATCCCCCTACGTACACTGACCGTTTCCTTTAGGTTGCATAGTATGCAGCAATTTTTGGCATGCTGTTGATGCATGCAAATTTACTTGACCAGTTTCATCATTTTCTTATTATTTTTAATTAAAAATTTGAAAAAAAAGATGGCGCGCCCATTTCGTAGTGCACTCCATAGGGAACAAAAGGCACCCAAAAGCACTATTTGGATGTCCCATAGCAGACAAGGAACGCACCGTACACATTAAACATCAGTGTATGATTGACAGGAAAGTTAATTGGAACTGCTATCGATATAGATAGATATATATATATATATATATATATATATATATATATATATATATATATATATATATATATATTTATCTATCTATCTATCAATGTATATATAAATATACATATATATATATATATATATATATATATATATATATATATATATATATATATGTCAATGTATATATCTATATCTTTATCTACATATATATATAGATATATATATATATCTATATATATAGATATATATATAGATAAAGATAGATAGATCGATATAGATATATACATATATCTATAGCTATCTATCTATCTATCTATCTATCTATCTATCTATCTATCTATCTATCTATCTATCTATCTATCTATCTATCTATCTATCTATCTATCTATCTATCTATCTATCTATCTATCTAAATATCTATCTATATATATATATATATATATATATATATATATTATATCATATACAGACTTGTATAAAGTACTCGAAATTTCTACTTGAGTAAAAGTACAAGTGCTCGATCAAAAAGTGACTTAAGTAGAAGTGGAAGTGCTCGCAGAAAAAGTTACTTAAGTAGAAGTACTAAAGTATTCAACATTTTTTTTACTTAAGTATTGCAAGTAGTTTTTTTAAAAAATTTGCTACTTAAGTACTAAAAGTAAAAAGTACCAGTAGTTTTGAAAAAAAAATTCTACTCAAGTACTGAAAGTAGAAGTACAAGTACTGTGTTATGTAGTTATTAAAGAAAGAAGTCAAAAGTTTGAACATCATATTGTTTATTATTTCAAATGATTTATTCAAATAATTAACCTGTGTTTGTTAGTAGTTTCTTGATGCACTTTAAGCGCTGTAGCACCATTTATTTGTTTGTTTCATATTTTCTTTTTATTGGAAAGATTTGGTATAGCAGCTTTTATTATACACAGCCTTTATTTTCGTATGCGCTGATTTACAAATGACATTATACACATTTTTTTGAGCTTTATGCAACCTGCCATCTACTGTTCTGGCAGTGGTAATTTTTTTAAAAGTAACGAGTAACTATGCAGCACAAAAAAAAAAATACTTGAGTAGAAGTATCAAAATCATCAAAAAAATGTAGTGAAGTAAAAGTAGAAGTAGGAGAAAAAAATTCTACTCTAGGAAAGTACAGATACCGCATTTCGGTACTTAAGTACAGTACTTAAGTAGTTCTACTTCGTTACTATACATCTCTGATCATATATATAGATATACATGCATGAGAAAAAAAAAAAAACTGTAATATATTACAGCTTAGCTGCCCTTAGATGTAGAGGCTGCATTACTTTTCTATTTCTTTTCAGTTCTTTTTTTTTTTAATTCCACCTGGTAAACTTGCAAATAGAAACTTTCTGCCCTTCACGTTCACACTCATTTCTCCAATGTATCTTTGGAGGCTATCATGGTTATCACACAGCCTGGACTTCTCTGCCTTTATTCATCTGCATTACATGGTGAATTAATAGCCTGGTTACTTGTTTTAAATACTATCTGCGGCTGAGCTAATGTTAAAGGGAATTCCCCTAATTGTTGGCACAGAAAAAATCAAAATAAAATATAATATTAATAATAATTATAATAATAATACTATACCAGCATCCCCCTGAAAGCTGAGCCAAATCGGATTGGTAAAACTTTCAAATCACTAAACTGTATTTAGTAGAAATATCTGATTTATGTTTTTCTGTGCCACCTCAACCTTTCCTGTTATGTAATATTGTACATTTTACTTTATCATATTATACTATTTAGTGACGCAATTGACAGTGGACTGACCTGATGACACACCAAGTCTACATCCTGCACAGGACGTAACAGATTTAGATGTAGCATCAGGCACAGTAGGCCTGTGCCTAAGGGCTGTATTCCCTACAAGCCTTTATTTCCTTGCTCAGCATGAAGGCAAACCTTATATATTTTCATAGGCACACAAAGTCTGATTTGTAACAGATGGAAAATGACTGTGCATGCAGGAGCTTCATATTTTGATATTTAATACAACTACAAGTTAATAATCAGTGTCAGTAGCTACAGATCTGTAGGTTCCAGCTATATAGATTAAAACCTGGTATACATTATTGTATAAAGTGTACCACTTTGACTTGGTAAGCTGCAGTTTCCATGTTATCATATCCTTCCTATCTTATTGAAGGGACCATTAAAAGAGAAAAGGTGATTACAAATGATGTGACTATAGGGTTGATTTATTAAAGGCAAATAGACTGTGCACTTTGCAAGTGCAGTAATTTTCTCCAGAGCTTAGTGAATATGGTGAAGCTCTGCTAATTTCCATCAGCCAATCATGTGCAAGCAAAAATGCTTTTTTTTTATTTTTCTTGCATCTGATTGGGTATTCTTTACAAAGTGAACCACACTTACATTTATTAAGAAAAAGTGCACAATCTATTTACCCTTAGGCTAAGTTCACATGTAGACGTTTCGGGGCGTTTTTCAGCTCTAAGGATCAGCTCAAAAAACGCCCAACAAGACAAATCCTGTTTATTTCAATGGCCTTGTTCACATCTGAGCGTTCCGACAACTTGAGCAAAACGCCAGACACTCATAAAAGTACTTGAGCTTCTTTTTGGGCAGATTATAGGCGTTTTTGCCCCATAGACTTAATGCAAACGCTGGAAAGGCGATATGGAGCTGTAAAACGCTTGTAAAAATGCCTATCAAAACGCCTAAAAAACGCCTGGAAAACGCCTGAAAAAAACCTATAAAATAGCAAAGCCTAGATGTGAATGTAGCCTTAGACCCTGTTCACACGTAAGAGTTTTTCAGCTCGAAGCTTGACACTCATAAACGCTCAACAAGCAAACTCCTATTCATTTCAATGGACCCTGTTCACATTTAAGCGTTTTGTCGCCTGAAGCAAAATGCCTGTCACTCAAAAAAAGTACACAAGCTTCTTTTCAGGCAGATTTGAGCGTTTTTGTCCCCATAGACTTCTGTGGTTGGCATATGTTAATCAAATAGATATTTATTCTATGGAATACGTCACACTACTATGCCTGGATGAAGCCCATGTAGTGAGGAGCCTTAAAGTGACCCTACATGGTATTCCTATTCTAGAAAAAGTAATCAATACACATCCACTAACTAATGGTCCTGCAAATATATTTTTAATGAAATTGTTTTTTTTTTTTGTGTGTTTCTGACTCATACATCGTGAACTCCCGAATTTCTCCTTTAGTGCCGGTTCACAATAGTGCGATGCGGGAACCCTGCAAATCTACTGCGGGTTCCCGCATTGCAGCCGACCCGCAGGCAGTTCACACTGCCATATGCAGTGTCAATACAAAGTTAACGACACCCCCAGATTAGTTTGCATATCGCAGTGCAAACTGTCAGTTCGGACAGGAATCGGATTGCATAGGTGTGAGCACCTGTGTGATCCGATTCTGGTGCGGACCGAAAAAAAGGGTCCTGGTCCGAATGTGATGCGAATCTGTATGGCTGAATTCGCTCCGCAAAGACATTACATGTAATTTGCATAGCAGTGCGGCACTGAATCCCTCACTTCTGTTTGTTTGAAAAAAGCAGTGCACATTAGTTGCGGTTATAGGCACTGCTATAAGCACACTACAAATCGAATAGTTCATAGTCCATCATAGGAGCGAGCAGAGAGGGCGGCTATGGTCCTACATACCGTTGGGCCATAGAGAACGAAGTTAGCCCCCCTCTCGTCTTTTTTTTTTTTATTGAACTGGCTGATATCAACTGACATTCAGCCCCTGTGTACTAGACTTTAACCCCTGTTCACACCTGAGCATTTTTCAGCTCGTAAAATGCTAATCTCTGAAGTCTCAAAACGCCCAACAAGCAAAATCCCATTCAGTTCAATGGCCCCCGTTCACATATGAGCGTTTTGTCGCCTGAAGCAAAACGTCTGAAGCTCAAAAAAGTACATGAGCTTCTTTTTTGGCAGACTGCAAGCGTCAATGCTTGCCTCCAAACACTTGCAAAAAAGTCTGAAAAAACGCATGAAAAACGCCCAAAAAAAAAAACCGCCTGAAAATGATACGCTCAGATGTGAATGGAGCCTTAGGCTTTATTCACACGCCCATGAAAATGTTACTGATGTTATTAAATGTGTTATGTAGGAGAAAAGTTCCTGCCTAATGTCCAGGAAAATACTTGTGTATAGATGCGTTTAAATGCATAAAGACGCATAAAGATGTGTATGTGTACACGATGATAATTTATTTTTCCCCCTTGTTTAGACTTAATTTACGCACATACAAACATGTATGTATATGTTTATACACATATGTGTGTAAAGCACACGTTCTTAGACGCAGATTTGTTTTGTTACGGATCAGAATGTAGGTATGTTACGCACTTGTGTGATGGGCTCCATTGAAAACAATGCAGCTGTGTTTAGATCCATAATTATGAAACACTTGTATATATACGTTTTTTTTTTTTACGGGTATGTGAATGAATCCTATAGCTTTCTGTCTGAAAAAAAAAATGTGACAGTACCGGCCTAATAAGAAACTACAGGCCTCTTAATGCAGCCCTCCGTTCCATCAGAGCTGCCATCTTTGAAGGTCCAGCGAATGCGTAAATGTGCCAGAGAAAATTTCCTTGCCTTCAGAACCTGCAGAGTTTCACCCATGAGTACAAGGCCAAAACTAGGGGAGTTCAGGGGTAGGCTGCACCCCCCCAGGTTACATTTTTGCCCCCTCCCCCATGCCTCTGCATTTTCAGAGGCGACTCCTGTCTTCTGCTCTGCCAGAAGTAACCTCTGACAGCCCTGTGGCCCCTTACAATGCCCTTCTGACCCCTGCCCTCTGCCCTTCTGAACTCATACACTGCCCTACAAACTGCTTACCATATCGTCTACTGAACCCCTGTACACTGCCCTGCTGACCTCTTATCCTCTGCCCCCCTGACATTTTTAACTGTGACCCCACATTAGACAGGCTAGATCCAGCCTTGCATGTGTGCAGACAATCAAAGATTGAGGTCCTCATTGTGCCATCGTTGTATATACACACCTGTGTATGCACAGATGTGCTGAAGGTCTCTGCTGGGTCCCGAAGGTCAGACAGAGCACTTCAGCACATCTGCCCCTGTAAAACCTATGGGGAGAAAATAGATTGTACTGCCCTTTAGCAACCCCATCCCCACCAGAACTGCCATCTTTGAAGGTCCAACACATGTGCAGATGTGCCAGAAGACTCTGCTTGGCCTTCAGAACCTGCAGACTTTAATGTGTGTGTGCAGACAAACAGAGGTCGGGGTCCTCCTTAGTTACTTGTACCATCTTTGCACATATGCAGTGAAAAATCTGTGCATGCACACACAGAGCTGCTGAAAATCTCTGCTGGTTTCCAAAGGGCGTGCAGAACACTTCAGCACATCTGAGCATAAGTGCACAATGTCATTCCGGCCTGGGGGAGAAAGAAGGAAGTGCTGCCCTTCAGCACAAAAAAGAAAACAAGCACTTAAAAAAAAAAAAAAAATAGATAAATTGCGGGAGAGCGAGGGGGGCTGGAGACAGATGCAAAAAAATAGTTTTGGGGAGTCAAGGTGCCCTTTAAAAAGTGTTATCTGGAGTTAGGCTGTAGTTTACTAAAAAACGACATGAACGTCTAAAACTACCCTGTCCAGAGGGTGACAACACTGCTATGATTTGTTAAAGAGTTAAATACATCAAGGGGGTGAATAAGGTTCAGGAGGGCAGTTTTTTCAATATGGAGCCAAAATCAAGAACACGGGGACATGACCTCAAACTAACTAAAGGAAAGTGCAAAGTGCATCTCTATTATTTCACTGAAAGGGTGGTTGATGATTGGAATAAACTACCAGCAGAGGTAGTAAGACTGTCAGTGGTGTCTGGTGCTCCATGGGCCGGGGGGGGGGGGGGGGGGGCTTTAGATGGACCACACCATACCCCCCCCGGACCACACCAGCCTGCACACCATACCCCCCCCCGGACCACACCAGCCTGCACACCATACCCCCCTGGACCACACCAGCCCGCACACCATACCCCCCCTCCCCCCAGTCACCGGCTCACTCACCCTGGACATGTGGGGGGCAGTCAGCGGTCAGCAGCAGCGGTGGCGGCTTCCCCATCGGTCTCCTGCGTCTCCTCCCCCATTAGCCAATGCCAATATGGAAACAGGTCTCAGGACCCGCTTCCTGATTGGCCAGGAGAAGCCGTGCCATTGGCTGAGGAGGAGGAGGGAGGAGACGCAGGAGACCGATCCGTGTGACAATAGCAAATATTCATTCGCTATTGTCACACAACTGGGTGGGCTCAGTTCCCCCCCGAGCCCACCCTTTTTTGAAGCCTATTAAAAAAAAAAACCCTATTGGTATCCATGTGTCCGGCGCCCTGCATGTAGATTAGGGGGCCGTACACATGGATAGGGGGGGCGGCACAGCTGCTCCCCCAATGGGCGGGCCGCCCCTGAAGACAGTCAACAGTAAATGGCTTCAAACATGCTTGAAATAAACATGGATCAAATAGTCAAACAACAAAGTTAACGAAAAAAAAAAAACAATAATAAAAAAAGAAAACCAACCCCCCCCCCCCCCCAAAATAAAATAAAAATGGGACAGACTCGAAAATGGGACAGACTCGATGGACTACTCTGTCTCTTTATGCCGTCACTTTTCTATGTTTCTATGATTTCAGTGCAAAATGCTGTGTCACCCTTCTAATGGCGCTTTTCCACTGCATAGAACCGTACCGGCTCGGCACGCTTTTGTGCTTTTCCACTGCGGTACCGCATGGTATAGGGTCGGAACGGTTCGGTACGGTACGGTATAGGTTTGCTTTTCCACTGCATGGAACCGAACGGTACGGTACGGCTCTGAAAAAACAGTACCTACTCGATTGTGGTTCCAACAGGTACCAAACTGGTACCATATCCCACAATCCTTTGCATGCAGTCACTACTAGCCACTGATTGGTCAGAGAATCACACCCACCCCGTTGTTATCCCACCCACTTAACTTTAGTACTACTTTAGTGGAAAAGCAAACCTATACCATACCGTACCGAACCGTTCCGACACTATACCATGCGGTACCGCAGTGGAAAAGCAAACCGGGCCAAGCAGGGCCGAGTAGAGCCGAGCCGGTACTAGCCGGTACTTGCAGTGGAAAAGTGCCATAAAAGAAGTTTAGTCTAAGGATCAACAACTATAACTACGTCCCAGGAGGGACTCCAATAAACAAAAAAAGCTGTGTTAGTACTATTGACAGACATATGTCGATATATGTTTTTTTCCTTTGACCATATTACTACATCAACCACCATCATTGCTGTGGTCTCCCTCAGCATCAATGTCACATATTTGCTTCAGTCTGAAAATAAAGCAGTGCAAAGCCTGAAAACACTTGTAACCTTTAAACCCAAAAGAGGGAGCAGGAGCGTCCGGAGACAGTGCTTCTGCTGGGGGATTGTGAAGATGACAAAGGTTGCAGCCACAGGGCTGACACCCAGCAGGGGCTTCTGATTATGGCCCACTTGGACATTCCAGAAATAGCTCCTGTGATCCCTCAGAGTTTACACAGAAGCCGATTCAAAGAGCTAATTAAACCTTTAAGCAAAACTATCTGTAGACATGAATTAAAGTACTTGGAGAAATGTTCAACATCTCGAGAGGGAGCTCTTTGAAGCAATAAATATAGGTCTGCATGTATATGTACATACAGTCAGTAACAAAATAAATCCCACATGTCCTCAGACTGACATTTATCGGGTTCCTAATGAAAAGACATCTTCTCGTTGCATAAATACTTTGGTTTGTTGTTGTTATCAGCCCTATCAGAAATAGTTTATATAAGTTTTCAGGAATATATGCAATACACGTTCACAAGCAAATGTCAATTTGCTAAAAAGAGATTATTTTTCTATTCACTTTGTTGACTTTGTAACCTTATTTAGGCTCCGTTTCCACTATCGCGGCTACGAAGTCGTGCTACTTCTAGCGCGACTTCGTAGTGAAAGTTGTTTGTGGCTTTCAGTGCGACTTGTCCCTCATTATAGAAGGAAGTCGCACTGAAGTCGGCCCAAAAGTAGTGCACAAACTACTTTTGAAGTCGCCGCAACTCAAGTAGCGGCAGTGAAAACGGGCCAAATTGAAACGAATGGCTTTTGACTTGCTGTGCGACTTGACATGTGTCAAGTCGCACAACAAGTCGCAATAGTGGAAACTAAGCCTTAGTACCGGTTCACATTTGTGCGATGTGGGAAAGCTGCGAATATACAGCGTTTTCCCGCATCGCATCCGCACCTCTGGTAGTTCACACTGCCATATGCGATACGCTGGGGGTATCAATTACAAAGTTAACGACACCCCCAGATCAGATTGCATATCGCATATCGTAGTGCAATCTGTAAGTTCGCACAGAATTGGATCGCACTAGTGTGAACCACCATGCGATCCGATTCTGCTGCGGACCAAAAAAAGGGTCCTGTGCGTGTTTTAGTGCGATTGTGGTGCAAATTTGCACCGCACAGAGATTGCATGTAATTTTAGGAGCAGCGCGATCCAAATTACATGCGATCTCTGTGATCGCAATAATGTGAACCGGCACTTATATTGCTGTTTGTATAAAATCCATATATTTATAGTATTGCTTTTTCATTTTCTTTTGTTAGATCAGATCCAGATTCTCTTAAGGGCTCTTTCACACGGTCCGCCTCCGTAGGCGGATCCGTGTTGCTCAGCGGGGATCGATCCGCAATCCCCGCTGAGCCGGCGGATGACAGCTTCGTCTCCGCTTGCAGAGCGGAGAGGGAGGTGTCTCAGCCCCCGCTGCCCTCTATGGGGGATCGGATGAGAGCGGACCGCTTGTCCGCTCTCATCCGATCCGATCCCTGAACAGATGGAAAAATAGGGTTTCCATCCGTCCAGATTTCAGCACAGGATCGGATGCGGATGGCAGCGGGTGTCAGCGGAGGTGTCTCCGCTGACACCCGCTGCCCCATAGAGCTGCATGGAGGATCCGATCAGATCTGCCTAAAAAACTGACAGGCGGATCTGAATGGACCGCCCGTGTAAAAGAGCCCTTACAGTTTCTGGTTCCTGCATATGAGTAAGCATTTTTTTTATAAGCAATACTCCCTGGATACTGTAGATCTCAGCTACACCATTAGCTAATGAGCCAATGGGGTTGATTTACTAAAACTGGAGAGTGCAAAATCTGGTGCAGCTGTGCTTAGAAACCAATCAGCTTCCAGCTTTTTTTCTTCGTGAAAGCTTAACCCAGGGGTCTTCAAACTATGGCCCTCCAGTTGTTTCCCGGAACTACAATTCCCATCATGCCTAGTCATTTCTGTGAATGTCAGAGTTTTACAATGCCTCATGGGATGTGTAGTTCCACAACAGCTGGAGGGCCGTAGTTTGAGGATCCCTGGTTAACCGCTTCACGACCGCCCGCCGCAGTTATACGGCTCCTGGGCAAATCGCCGTAGCTGTACGTCGCTTGCTCGCAGGAGGCTAGGGGGCAAGCGTGTGCTGCCGGCGGCGCGCTCCTGCCCCCGCTCATCAGCGGGGAAGCCGATGCAGTGGGCAGGCGGCTCCGATTGCCGCCTGACACCTGCGATCGTTCCCCGCTGAGAGAGATGAACGGTCGGCTGTTGTAAACACAGCTGACCATTCTTCTCCCTGAAATGATCATAGAGCCCATGTGATCCTTCTAGATAGGATCACATGTCTAAATGGTCATTTCAGAAGCCACGCCCCCCCCCACAGTTAGAATCACTCCCCTAGGTACACATTTAACCCCTTGATCACCCAAAATGTTAACCGCTTCCCTGCCAGTGTCATTATTACAGTAACAGTGCATATTTTTAGCACTGATTACTGTAGTAATGTCACTGGTCCCCCCAAAAGTGTCAAAAATGTCAGTCAGGGGTCCGATTTGTCCGCCGCAATGTCGCAGTCCCGCAAAAAATAGCAGATTGCCGCCAAGACTAGTAAAAAAAATAAAAATGACATAAATCTTTCCCGTAGTTAGTAGACACGATAACTTTTGCGCAAACCAATCAAAATATGCTTATTGCAATATTTTTTTTACCAAAAATATGTAGCAGATAACAAATGTTAAAAAATTTTGATTTTTAAATTTTTTTTTTGAGAATGTCATATAGCAGAATGTGAAAAACATTGTTTTTTTCTCAAAATTGTCGCTCTTTTTTTATTTATAGCGCAAAAAAATAAAAATCGCACAGGTGATCAAAAACCACAAAAAGAAAGCTCTATTTGTGGGGAAAAAAGGACATCAATTTTATTTGGGTACAGCGTTGCACGACCGCACAATTGTCCGTTAAAGTAACGCAATGCCGAATCGCAAACAATGGCCTGGTCATTAAGGGGGAAAATCCTTCTGGTCCAGAACTGGTTGAAGGTGAGGAGACGCATGACTTTGCTGGGGGGTGCAATGTACACTCTGGTGATTGCGCAGGTCTTTTTACTTATAATAATTAGGCGGTGTAAATACTGTCCTGTGTTTGTGTGTTTGTAAAAGTACCATTTAGTTTGTGTCCTGCCAACAAAATTAACGGATACAAATAAAGAACTCCTCTGTACATAAAATGTCCAGTTTACTGAAGGAGTAATGTTTACACTGCTCTGTATTCAATTTAAAAATCCTTCCTGGTCCAGGGGATTTTTTTTTTATTGTAAATTCCCTGAACTTAATTGAATATCTGAAATTAAATCACACCAAAATTAGTCATCTACTAAATCATGTTTAAAGCGGTTCTCCAGTCTCGAAAAAAAAAAAAAAATTAAAAGTCAGCAGCTACAAATCCTGAAGCTGCTGACTTAATAACAGAACACTTACTGGTCCAGGAATCCAGTGCCATCCTCACCCAGGATAGTTCTTTACTAGCCTTTGGGTTTCTAGTGCCGGCATCTTAACTGTGGTCAGCCGCCTGTGCTTCTTGTGGCTTCACAGCTACCTGCCTACTGCGCATGCGCAAACCACTCTGCGCATGCGCAAACCACTCTGCGCATTGTGATTGGTGCTGCGATCTTCTGGGACAAGTCACAGGTGCAAGAAAACTGCAGGGAGGGAAGAGGAGAGGAAAACTTTGCTTGGATCTCTAAGGCAATCCGAGTAGATGTGGGAGCCGGTACCTTTCATAACTAGGTAGCAGCTCCCCCCCAAAGGAATGACAAGCTTCAGGTCCTCCCAAACAGTAAAAAATGTAAAAGCATTCAAGTGGGAAGATTCTTTATATTCAAAATGTGAGACCGCACTCAGGATGTGTGGTTATGAGTAAGCGACTAGCAATGTCGTGAAACGCGTCAACCTGACACGTCTGCCTGTACACTGTCTGTCCATTCTATTTGAGGAATAAAAGAAAACTTTTTGATTTCAACAAAATAACATCCTGAGTGCGGTCTCACATTTTGAATATCCTATGCTTCTGGACGACGGATCTGACCTGCACCAGGTCTGAGACATACACCTGAGCGGCTTCACCCTTCTGTTTCCCAAGATTCTTTATATGCTATGTCTCGCAGTCTTCTTTAGGCATGCCTCAGTTTTGGAATGAATAATCTCCAATGCGCATGCGCATGCGCATACTCATGCGCAGGAGGTTACATCCTTCAGGCCCAGCCAATCAAGATGCCGAAGATCCCAGATGAAGACTGGGCCAAGATGTCGGTGCTGAAAAGGGAGTAGGGGGAGGTGAGTATAGTTCCACTTTCTCTCTTACTTTATTTTACATTTTAGTAAAGACGACTTGAAAATAAAATTAATTTGATATGTGAAATGCACATAAAAAACGCTGACTGTTCATAAGCATCAAACAATGGGATGTCATTCATATAATTTCCTTCTACAGGCATTAAAATACTAAGGACAAAAAAATATTATTACTGGGATTAGAATTTATAGCATAGAATTTTGCAACACAATTCAGTATAATAAATCTCTTGGGGCACTTCACCATATACCAAGTAATAATGAATTTTCATTGCAAACTAAATTACTTTAGCCGGCGGCAGTTTTTTCAATAATCAGAAGACAATTTTCAACTAAAAATTTGCATTTTGTACAGGCAAGGGGGTCAACTGAGGAAATATATCAGAAAGAGAAGAAAAAAGATAAAAATAAGGAAAGGGGTAATATATGGAAACTTTAGGATGGATTCCCATCATATGCATTGAGGAGAATTTACTAAGACTAGCAGCCAGAACCTGAAAATGCTGTGCATGGCAACCAATCAGCTTCTAGATTTTATTTTTAAAACTAAACTGTAGAAGCTGAAGCTTGAAGCTGATTGGTTTATATGCATAGTTGCTCTAGATTCTGTTTGCTCAAGTTTTAGTTAATTACTCTGCTGTGTTTAGCATGCATTGACACATGTTACAAGAGAAGTATGGACTTTAAAAAAAAAAATTGTACTCATACTCACCTAGGTAGATGCAGTATCCGTCCGATGCTGCATTTGTCCTCCATTGGCTCTGCAGTTAGAACTGAGCGATCAGACACCGCTGATCACTCAGTTCTCCCCCTCTGCTCTGAGCCGTTATTGTTAGTCACCAGCTCTCCGCTCTCCCCTCCAGCCCTCACTGGAACTCTGGGCTGTGGAGGAGGTAGAAGGGTTTGGTTTGGGCTCTCAGCAGATCATTGGGAGGCTGAGCCAGCTGCTAGTGAAGACATCTGAGTGAATCCATATGGTTGGGATCTTTCCTAAGGCTAGCCATACATTGTACAATTTTCCTACAATTTTCTTTAGATTTACCTTCAACTACCCTGTTTCCCCGAAAGTAAGACATCCCCAGAAAATAAGACCTACTTACAGTTTTGCCTCTCGCTGAAATATAAGGCATCCCCCTGAAAATAAGACCTCCTCCGAACATAAGGTCTCACCGATAATAAGGCCCCCCGAACCTACCGTAACTCTGGACTCTGGACCCTAGCGGCGGGCACAGCTCACTGTTGGCCCCAGCACAGCCGGAGCAGACAGGAAGTGCGTGGTCTCTTTTAATCAGAGAGCCCACGCCGCCGCCAGGACAAGCTGCCGCCTGCTGCTCGCTCTGCACTGACTGAGTCTGGCTGACTCACAAATAGACAGTGAGTCGCGCGGGGCAGGAGTCGGGCACATTGTGTGGACACACAGGGGTAAATGAGGTAGGAGGGAAATGTGTGATAAAGGGTTGGGGTGGATGTCTGGTGAAGGTGTCCACTGGCACAGGGGTGGGGGGAGTGGGATCACTTAAAATGACACAGGAGGATCAGAGGGGGCAATCAAAATGACACAGGAGGATGTAATTTGCTGGTTTGTGATGACAACTACTACCGTACCTTATACAGGTAATAAATTTCCTTTTTTTTGGTTCAACAATAAATGTGTACCGTATTCTTCTTCATGGAAAAATAAGACATCCCCTGAAAATAAGACCAAGCGCATCTTTTGTGGCAAAATGTAATATAAGACACTGTCTTACTTTCAGGGAAACAGGGTATGTAGTACAAAGGCCTGCCTTATAGGATACAATTGAAAGTGTTGTTTAGTTTTGACCCCATATTATATGGTTTATGGTAAATCTAACAGAAAATTGTACAAGAAAATTGAACATGTATGGCCAGCCTAAGCCTAGACCGGCTGAGTGACATCGGCCAACAGTGGAATTTAGCCCCCTGTCGACTGAAAATAGGTCACAGGAGTGCAGAACGAATTGCACTACTTTGACCTACAGGAGAATTATAGCCAAAATAGTACCATTCTTTTTTTCTAAATTTGATTTCTACTATGTGAAGGGATGAGGTGCCAACACCTACCCATCAAGGTACCCATAGGTACACTGATGCATTGACATCCCTTTTTTAAAGGACATTTCACACCAAGTGCACTGGGACTGTGCTGGACACCCTGACAAGACATTATAAAAGCCTTGTTCGCTATTGGGTCAGTTTACACCACTGTACTGTGCTGGTGTGCACTGAAAAAAGTACAGCATGCAGTACTTTGCTTTAAAAAATGACAGCAGTTTTCTCAATGCAGCATGTTGTGACGCAATCCACCGCATCACGCCATATTGCAACCAATAGAACATAAAGTGTTACTAAACCCAGAACCTGCATTTACTATATCTGGTCTCCCACAGTACACAGAACATGGAAATGCAATTATTTTAGTAAATATAAACTGCTAAATACCTTTTCTCATCAGCAGTATATAGCAGTCTTGTGACTTGTATCAGTTCCTAGTAAAGCTTTTAGGAGGAGTTTTAATTTTCCCCTGATGATGGCCTGATCCTCTGTCTGGGCATGTCTGGACAGTGCTGATTGGCCCTGTGCTGATCACATGCACTCTCCCAAGAAAAAAAAAAAAAACACTCTCTAGCAATACACACCAACTGAGCCTGTGCAGCCCATCCCCTGGCTCTGTAAATATCAAGTTATTTTTTTGGAGATAGTGAAAGAAGAGGAGGATCGGAGGAGACAGGATCAAACAGCCTTTATTCACAATGCAAAGGATTAACCCACTTTGGTTCCACAGTGAGTATAACAAGCATACTTTACTGCATATAAAGCCTGATTTTCCTGTTGTGGGTTTAGTAACACTTTAATGAAATGTCACGTATGACATTTTAATACGGTTCTAGCGAAAAAAAATAGTAAACAGTGTGATGTGCGAGGATCAGCTCATTGGCACTGTATCCTTCCAGCACACACCAACAACTCTGTGTTCAGCACGGCTTCCGGTGTGAAAGAGCCCTTACAAGTTGCATTGCACTGATGCACATTTTTTTTCCATAGCAGAAGCCTAAATGCTTTATTTAGTTTAAGTGCTGTAGTTTGTTGCAGCATGTTGTCCTGCATTTAAATGCAGCGTGTTCCATATTCAGCCAGAACATTTCAACACCTGCATTGGTGTGAACCCATGGGGGCCTATTGTCCTATTGGAAATAATAAATTCCAGCTTGTCATTACTTTGGGCCTGCATTGAGCAAAGCAGTCCAACACAGCCCAACATCTCCAGCCTTAGGACAAACCCCTATAGAAGTCCATGGGGGTGTAAAGCAAAGGTATAGCTAGGACCATAGGCGTGCGCACAGGGTGTGCCAGGTATGCCTGGGCACACCCATATCACCCAGTGTGCTGCAGATTCCCCCTGTTAAGAACCCCTGATATTTCACCAAAGCTCCCCTAACAGGGCTCCGAAAAAAAAATGAAATTGTAAATAATATAAAATAAAATAATAAAAATAAAAAATACTGACACCTTACACAGCCCTACTGACACCTAACTCTGCCCTGCTGACACCAGCCACTGCTCAAATGACACCGGCAATATATATACACATGCACATGTATATGCATTTGCACTTTGGGGTGCACACCCTAATGCAATAGGCTGTGCACACCTATGGCTAGGACAGTGAGATTTGTGGCACAGGATGTAAACATACACCAAAGTCCGGGTCTATCAGATCAAAGTGTTTATGTATCTGTGGAGGGAAAGAATGGGTTAGGTAAAGTCAAGGCAAAGGGGAAAAGTGCACTTATCCTTTAAATTCTGTTTAGCAACTCTTCCCTTGAAACCCAAACAGAAGATTCCTAATTCATAGTATTTGAAGAATTGGAGATTACAGAAAATATAGAATCTCTGGGGGAGATTTACTAAAACTGGAGCACTCAGAATCTGGTGCAACTGTGCATGGTAGCCAATCAGCTTCTAACTTCAGCTTGTCCGATTAAGCTTTGACAATGAAACCTGGAAGCTGATTGGTTCCTATGCAGAGCTGCACCAGGTTTTGCACCAGCCAGTTTTAGTAAATAACCCCCTCTGCATCTAGATTCTAAGTTGGCAGAAGACTGTGATTATTCTGGCTTTGGAAACACATTCAGTACCCTGGACAGGTCACCAAATGTATGTAGGTGCATTAATAAACTGATTGGTACAATCCACAGGCTATAGGTAGAATAAGCTCTATAATATTTCACAGGTATTCTTATAAAAAAAAAAATCAAGCCATTATAGCAGCAGGAAGATTTTACACCTAAATTAACTATTTTTATTAATTTAGAGGTTCTATGTAAGCAAATTTCACTTAGTAAAACTTGAAAGGAAACAACACTGCACTTTCTTTGAGTTCAGAACTTGACATTCGGTTTATAAAACTTTTTCATATACAGATTTAAAGAGTTTCATTCTAATTGTAATATAATATAATATAATATAATATAATATAATTGCCGATTTTATTTGCTGGAAATCGACTGTTGAGATTACAGGAAAAACACAAAGGGGTTAATGTACTAAGGGCAAATAGACTGTGAACTTTGCAAGTGCAGTTGCACTCTGCAAACACAGTTTCTCCAGAGCTTAGTAAATAAGGGGAAGCTCGGCCGACTTCCATCATCCAATCAATGCAAGCAAAAATGCCGTTTTTTTTTCTTTGTATGTGATTTTTGATATTCTTTGCAAAATGAAGCTTCATGTCATTAAATAATCCGCAGCAACTGCACTTGCAAAGTGCACAGTCTTTTTTTTTTTTAACAATTCAACCTTATTGGGTTACTTTACCTTCACAAAAAAAAAAAAAACAGAAAAATATATTCCAAGCCCAGCACTAATAATGAAGAACATAGCTTGTGTGTGATAAGCTTACATTGCTGTTGCCATACATTTATTCAAAGTTAAATCTAAAAAAAGACACACATTGATAAGATTTCTTACACTATGCTAACATTCAGATGTATTATCTACACCACTGAATACAGACAATAGTACACTGTCACATTTGGCCAAAATGATATCAACTAAATTCTGATAAATTCCCAGGTTTTTACAAATAATTTGTGAATGTTGCCAAAACCTTTATACAGATGAACTAGCCATAATATCTAGCGCCCATTGTCATTTAGAACAAATACATGTAACTATAATGTTTCATTTTAATTTTCATAGGTTGATTTACTAAGGAAGGAGAGGATGTTCACTTAGCTTAATGAATAAAGTGAAGCTGTATTAAAGTGTATGTAAACCCTCACCTTATAAAACAACCCATTCAATTTAAAATAGAAATGAAAGGCAAAACATGTGTGCATGGATATAAAAAAAAAAAAAAACAGATAAACACGTTCTTCCCCTTTTTTAAGTGATCACATATCCTCTGTTCTCAGCTGCATAAGAGCTGGGGGAGGAGAAACCACAGCACACTAATCCTCTCAGTGAAAGGATGTGCAGTGGAGAGGGGGGGGGGGGGGTGTCAGGACATGTGTGATCATTGAAGGAGAGCAGCCTGAGTTCCCAGCACAGCTAGAGAACTGACCATTGCTGTGCTCTCATGCCTAGTTTGGTCAGATTTTAATAGGAGAGCAGAGGAACTGGCAGGAACCCCAGGGATTTCACACAAAGGAAGCAACACAAAGAGAACAGGAAACTTTTTTATACAAGTACATGGTACAGCAGGCACATATCAGGAATATGAAATGTTGGTCAGTCTGTCAAAGTCTATGAAAATCTGACAGTTGCTGCAGCTGGACGGTGCTGGAGAATGAACTTAGCTGTACAGAAGCTAATTGGATCATGCTTTGCTGGAATTTTTTCGCCTTCCTCTGGATCAACTGCGGGTATAGGATTGTGTATATGGGATTGTATGGTTGGGTTTTCTTTTTTTGTTGTTTTTTTTGTTTTTTTATTGGTTGAGCCGGATGGACTTGTGTCTTTTTTCAACCTGACTAAGGCCCAGTTCACACTGGGGCGATCCGACTTCCCGGGGCGACCTCCGAGGTCGCGGTGCGAGCAGCGCGTCGCGACCTCGGAGTGGCCGGCACGGACTTCATAACATTGAAGTCTATTCCGGTCGCTCTGGGTCGCCCCAAGAAGCTCCGGACCCTTTTTCTAAGTCGGAGCGACTTGTGTCGCTCCTATTAGAACGGGTCCGCAGCTTCTCTATGGAAGGCGACCTGTGAGGCGACCAGGTCGCCTCACAGGTCGCCCCAGTGTGAACGGGGACAATCTATGTAACTATGTAAGAAGTTTAGGGCAGTATGCACAGTAGACTTCTTGGGCTTCCAGCATTTATCCCTGAATGCATACTGCCCTAACCATTTGTATAGTTAAAGTGGATGTAAAGACACAAGGTTTTTTACCTTCATGCATTCTATGCATGAAGGTAAAAGATCTTCTGTGTGCTGCTCCCCCCACAGCTCTAATTAATACTCAATTGAGCCCCCTCTTGATCAAACAATGTCCATGACAGCTTTGCCTCTCCAGGAATTCACACTCCTGACTGGCTTTTGATGCAGCAGGAGCCATTGGCTCCCACTGCTGCCAATCACAGCCAGTGAGCCAATCAGGAGATGGAGGGGCGGGGCCAGGAGTGTGCCTGCTTGGGTGCCTCCAGAGCAAGCCACTTGCTGTCGGGGCACCCGGCAGTAGGGAGGAGCCGGCGCACCGGTGTGGGACCTGAGAAGAGGAGGATCCGGGCTGCTCTGTGCAAAACAAACTGTACAGAGAAGGTAAGTATAACATGTTTGTTAATTAAAAAAAAAAAAAGTCCTAATATTGCTTTAAGTGCTCCGTGCAGTCCCATGCAGCTGTGCCAGCTGTCAGACTCTCATAAGCAGCTGGACCTGAGCAGACCTTTGACCAACACCTGTGCCTTCCACCCACCAGAGCCCCATGCACCGGGGCTAAATGTCAGTGTGCATGGGGCTTATAGCATGTGTAGGCTAATTAAAAAGAAGAAGAGTTTTTTTATGATTGGATGTTTGAAGCAAAAATACTGCACATTCACCTTATTCACTAAAACCCATAAAGAAGTCCCTCTTTTTTTTCGTTCAATCAGTGGGTTGAACAAAAAAAAAGACTCGATTTCACCATCAACACATTTGAGCAATATTCTTTGCTGCGCTATTGCATTGCATATTTATTGGTGGATCTAAAGGAGATTGTAACACGTGTGGTAAGCTTAAAAAGCAGCAGACTCTTACGAATATCAAATCCCCTTAACGCCAGCGCCTCCCAGCCCTTTAAGGGTTTCTGATGCCAGGAGAGGAGGTTTATGATCATGTGACCGCCATGATTGGCTGCCACATCAGTCACATGATCGGAAAGCTCCTGATCGCAATTAGCTTTCTATTAGGGGCCGGTAACCGTGCTGTTAACCTCTTCACGCCAACCTTCTTGGCAGGTGGGCCTTGACGCTGAGCAGCCGCATATTTGCGTACCAAATGTAAACAAACCTGTGCCAATAGCACGCGCCCTTTGTTCTCCGCGGAGGGCACGTGCTATTGGCACAGGTTTGTTTACATTTTGGTACGCAAATATGCGCCCTTTCAGCATCAAGGCCCACCTGCCGAGAAGCCGCATATTTGCGTGCTGTGGGCGTGAAGAGGTTAACGGTTACTTAGGCTGCCCTAATGCATGTTACTGTAATAATGACACTGGCAGGGAAGGGGTTAACCAAGGGGCGATCAAAGGGTTAAGTGTGAGTCTAGGGGAGTGTTTTCTAACTGTATGGGGGAGGGCCTTGTGAAATGAACACAGAGACCTGTGATTCTATATACAAGGATCACAGGAGCACTGTGTTCATTTCATAGAGAACAACAGTCAGCTGTGTTTACAACAGCTGACCGGTGTTCTCTCTCAGCGGGGAACGATTGCGGGTGCCTGGCGGCAATTGCAGCTGCCGGTCCTGTGGATCTGCATCCCCGCTGCCTAGTGGGGGCAGGCACGCACCACCGGTATATATGCAGGGGGTGGTCGGCAAGTGTTTAAAAAATGATTCCAAGTAAAATGTGAAACAAAACAGGGAGCTGTCTCTAAAGATTTTCATTTATCCAGCTCATGGTATATCTAGCAGGAGTTAGTGCCAGTTCACATTGGTGCGATGCGGGAACCCTGCGAATCCACTGCGGGTTCCCACATCACACCTGACTCGCAAGCAGTTCACACTGCCATATACAAACTGCTGGGAGTGTCAATACAAAGTTAACGATCCCCCCAGATTAGTTCACATATCACAGTGCGAACTGTCAGTTCGGACATGAATCGGAGCGCATAGGTGTGAACACCCATGTGATGCGATTCTGGTGCGGACAAAAAAAGGGTCTTGCGCGACTTTGGTCTGAATGCGATGCAAATTCAGCCATGTTGTCTGCATGGCTAAATTCGCAATGCACAGACATTGCATGGGATTTGCATAGCAGTCCGGTGCGAATCACATGCGATGTCTCACATCGCAAATGTTTGAACCGGCACTTAGTCACATGCAACTGGACATGTTCTGTAATTTTGAGGATGTTTCATCGCTTGTCCAAGCCACTTCTTCAGTTTCTGAACTGACAAAAGGTGAGCTATAGATGTTATCCAGCAAATTGGTAAAATAAAATTATCTTTTATAATCAATGTTTTCTGCAATCCACTAAAGGTAGAATGCAAAGAGTACCACACATGATCATTGAAAAGGCATTTTCTAAATCAGGTTCTGCTTAGCTCCCTCTTTCTCTCCTGCAGGTATCACCAGTCACATTTCAGCTTCTAGAGCAGATTTGAATCTGATTTGTGACTTTCCAATTCTTATCTATTAAAGTGTTACTAAACCCACAACAGTAAAATCAGTCTGTATATGCAGTAAATCATGCTTGTTATACTCACTTTGAAACCTAAGGGGTTAATCCTCTACATTGTGTAAAAAGGCGGTTGATTCTGTCTTCTCTGATCATCCCCTTCTTCCACGGTCCCCAGTCTATCTGCTGATAGAACTAAGCCTTGGGACAGGCTGCACATGCTCAGTTTGGTGTGTATTGCTAGAGAGTTTTTTTTTTTTTGGGGAGGCAATCAGCACTGTCCAGACAGAGGGTCAGGGATCACGCAGCCTCATAGCACAATAAGGGGAGAATGAAAATTCCTCCTACAAGTTTTAACCAGACACTGATACAAGTCACAAGACTGTTCTAACTGCTGATGAGAAAAGATATTTAGCAGTTTATATTTACTAAAATAATTGCATTTCCATGTTCTGTGTACTGTGGGAGACCAGATATAGTGAATGCAGGTCCTAGGTTTAGTAACACTTTTAATCTTTGTAACCTACACTGGGTGTAATTAAAAATGCCTCTGCTGTATCATGAGCAGAAGTTTTAGATATTGCCCACAAAGAGTACCTCAATGGATTGGTGCAGAACAGCATGGATGGCATGAATAGTTGACTTGCTATTATGATAGATTGTGCTGTCTGAATGCAGTTAAAGGTTTTAAACTCAGTTTAAATTATGAGTACCTTTGAAGTTAAAATATCACAAAACCCACATCACAAAAAACTATCAATAGATGCTGTATTACATGTTGTTCATAATCACTCACAGCCCACTCCCTCCCTCTTCTTAAATGACCACTAAGCTGCTAAACGCAATGGGGCAGGATATACAGTGCTGTATCTTGGCCTAGGCCAACAAGGCCCAGGCCTAGGGCGGCACTTTGCAGGGGGGCAGCAAAAAAAGCTGCACCCTGCACGAATAAAAAACAGCCTCCTCCCGGGTCCCACACGAAAAGGGTCTTCGTCGGCTTGAGCTACACTTTTAATATAGTGCCAGTCTTATGGGGTGAATTGGGCCAGAGGGCAGAGTCCAGGAGGCAAATCAGTCTGGCAACTCCATAAAGCGGTCAGTGATGAGGCTGCACAGATGGGCACTGATGAGGCTGAACGTGTGGGAACTGATGAGGCTATGCTGATGGGCACTGATAGACTTGTGGTCTGTGGTTCACAGATGACAGGGTTGTAAACAGTAAAGGGCGTGGCCTTTACAGGAAGGGGTGGGTCATATGTAAATTAGGGGATGCACAAGTTTAGTCAGGCCTAGGGCAGTACAAAACCTAAATACACATGTAGATTGATGGAGGCTTCACCTCCCTCGTATTCTAAAACGCAGGCTGGAGGGGCGTAACACAGCCTGTGACTGGCTTATTATAAAGATTTGATATAATTTATTCATTTTTACTATGTATTCCATGTTATATATATATATATATTTTTTTTTTCTTTTAATAATTACAGTGCCATCATTAACATACAGAAATTGAAGGGATAGTGTCATTTAAACAGTGTGTGTTAAGTATCACTTTATGCAATTAGCAATGAAAACTTGATCATGCAGCAATTCACAACTCAGAAGATAAATCTATGTTACATGTAATTCCAATTCACTCTGACTTCTGCCATGTATGTCTTTTCTATGCAACTTATTTTTGTAAATTCAAATAAAAAGGCTCAAAAAACATACAATGCCTGCTGCCAATTGTTCTGCAGTGCCATCAACAGAGAACATCTTTTTTCCAATCACTCAATATTGTGATTTTCCTTGATATGTAACATATTGCTTCAAAGTTATTCTGTCATTATATACCTACCTGGTTAGAAACCTCCAATTTTATCAGCATCTGCCATTCTTTAATCTATGGGCCACACTCACATTTCAAAAAGACCAAAACTACAGGGCCCAAGGAGCAGAGATTATACACATTTATTATGCATTTCTCAGCAATGTAAGTATCAAAATGACAGATGTCAATAAAGAAGTGCAAATTGGGGTTGATTTTCTAAAGGAGTAGAGGCTGCTCATCCAAATGTATGTTCAATTTGCAAAGTGAATGGAAGTAAATAAAATTAACATGTGTCAACTTGAGTCCCCCATTATTAAAAATTGTATTTTTTTATATATTATACATTTTTTTATATAATATTACAATATTATATATAATATATAACATTAATATTGTAATATTTACTGCACTTAGCGCAGTAATAATTTAATTTTTTATTTACATTTTTCATTTACTTTTTCAAAAGGACAGTCTCTACTCCTTTAGTAAATAAATGCCACGAAAAATCAAGGGCTTTTAAAATTGTATCAGAAAGCTAAAACTTATTTAAAAAGCCTCTAAATATTTTGGGTCAAAAGTCACCCATGACTAGCTCTTGCAGTTGCAGGTAATCTAAATGACTGACTTCAGCAAGAAGAGGAAACTTGGTGACCTTCCAGCAAAAATATTGTACTTGTACAAACTCTTATCCCTTCTGGTGCAAAAAGAAACAAATAGTGATCTTATCTGATATTAGATTGGGGAAATACACCCTAAAATTGTCTCACAGCTGCACATCTACAATGTACAATACAAATATCCATACTGTTATTGCAGCAATATAATAGCATATATATCATATCATATAAATCATTATATAATATACATCACTTTGCCATCAATAAGGAGGTTCAACAATATATATTCTATTCTTGCAAATAGTATACTATGGCATCACACTGCATAAAGTATAATGTATACTGCACAAAAGCTAACCAGCGAAAACACTGCTTATGTTATTTATCATAATGTTTTCAGGCGTGAATTGATCTGAAATTGTCAAAGAAGGATCTGGATACAAAAACAATGTCCAAATGACCATAAACATGTAGTTATGACTAAGGGCTTATAGGCTGAAACGCGTCAACTGATCTTATCAGCAGTTGTGTTCTGTGGTTCCTGAATAAAGATGAAGATTTTTTAAGCGCAACTACCGGTGTGCGGATCATCTTTCTATATAAACATGTAGCACCATTCATATCACAATGGGCTCACTTAACAAAGCTTTAACATAAGGATAATGGGTTTTTATTTCAGCCATGTGAATGTAATGAATAATGGGCTTAGCTGAAAATAACTGCCACTTTTTTTTTGTAAATAAGGGTCTAGTGTGTTAGCTTTGTAGGCTTAGCCTATTGATTCTTATTATGATGTAAAAAAACAGCAGGAAAGGTGTGTCTCCTGGCAACCAATCAGATTGCATCTGTCATTTTTCTGGTTGGTACAAAGCAGGTGTACACAGAAGTCTGCTGTCGGTAAAATCTCCAGCTTTTTATTAGGCAGTGCCATAATATATGTCATCATGAGGTCACACTGCACAGGTGCCTTGTTGCACAAATCAAGTCGCTATTCCAAAAAAGCAAAGGCTGACATTGATACAACATTGTTATAGGAGCCATATCTGGTTTGTAGGGACTTACTTTTCATAGTCAGCCCTGCAGTAAAGTTTCTTGTCTCGGTAGAAGCAGCTGCTCTCCAGGGGTTCTTTGCAGGCACAGCACTGAGCACACTGTTCATGCCATAGACTGTCACTGATCCTCAGGAGGAAGCGATCACAGATCGCCCGATCACAGCCCTCACACACCCACTTCTGATCCAGAGCTCGTCCTGCCATAGAAGAGGACAGATTGATAAGTCTCCACTGTTATGCAACTTCTATACATAATCCCCATCATCAGATGTACACGATCTATCATTTACTGCCTTCCTGTATATGTTGGCTCTATAAGTCTCCAGCCAGCCAGGCACATCGAGGCGCTTTGTTCCTCCACAACCCTAAATTGTATCCATAATTGCTCATTAAAGTCAAAAAAGAAAAGTCATTAAAGAAAGCCATGTGTTCGATCCTGTACAATAATAATAATAATAATAATAATAATAATAAAATTATTCGATCAATGTCTGATCAGATATGTCGACAGTCTGTGTTGCTAATTATCTCAAACACATACGTATAGTGAGCCTATTAGTGACAATTTAGTACAAACGGGGGGTTGCAATGATGTGTATATTGTAATAATGTTGTAGAATTGATTTTAATGGTAGAACAAATATCCAATGTAAAAGTGTGACAAGTGATCCCTCATTTCTTCCATAAGATCATTATTCCCCTACTGGACTACAGACACCTCCCCTCCATCATTTTACAATAAATACAAAATCATTCAATATGACATAGTGATATTGTAAAACAATCCTTTTGTTTGTTTGTTTGTATCTCTGTTTCCATATTTCTCATTTCTATTCTTGTTCATTTAGAATAGTTTACAATGTATTACTTAGATGTGAAAGTCTATGATACATTCTCAGAGAGTTTGTTACAAGTACTATGCAATCTCTTTTAAAACTACGCAGCATTTATTTACTGCACCCGTTTATTGCTTTATATGTGTTGATTCGGGTAAACTGTGTATTTCATCCGATTATCTCATTCATCCATCCATCCATCCATCCTCCATATTCCTGCTGAGCCTCCCGAATGTCATTGTGCCAATTTCACTGACCCCAAGCTGTCAAGGTGACTTTGTCTTGGGATCTGAATAAAGTTGGGCCCCTATAAAGTACAGTGTGTATATATCTGGATTTATTACATATATCTGCTAATCTACATTTCCTTTATCGTTCACACATTCAACACTGAGAACTAGTAAAGGGTGTATGCCCCTGGATGAGCAGATATATGAATCGGATTCCCTCTACTGAGAGGGGTCTCTCAGCTGCTGAGAAATCTCATAAAAACATAATAGATGTAACCCTCAGGCATGAGGGCCAGCAAGGGTTAATATTCTTTATTAGATCTGTAGAGCCCGAGGTGTGAGTCTTGAACCCAACTTCATTACTGTGTGTGTGGATGAGGGTGGAGGGATACTGTCATCTATCTATCTATCTATCTATCTATCTATCTATCTATCTATCTATCTATCTATCTATCTATCTATCTATCTATCTATCTATCTATCTATCTATCTATCTATCTATCTATCTATCTATCTATCTATCTATCTAGTATATATATATATATATATATATAGCTAGTATTTGTATTCATGAATAGTCAAACACTTAAAAAAACACTTAAAAATAAAGCACATACAAAAGAGAAAAAGCTACTGTATTTACATGAATATATATATATATATATATATATATATATATATATATATATATATATATATATATATATATATATATATATATTCATGTAAATACAGTAGCTTTTTCTCTTTTGTATGTGCTTTATTTTTAAGTGTTTGACTATTCATGAATTTTTAATGATGGGTAAAGTCAAATTATCCGATAACTGCATGTTTCTTTCTTTTTTCTGTTTATCTATCTATCTATCTATCTATCTATCTATCTATCTATCTATCTATCTATCTATCTATCTATCTATCTATCTATCTATCTATCTATCTCTAGTATTTGTATTCATTAATGGCCCCAAAGGCACACCTAAAATGAAGCACATATAAAAGAGTAATAGCTACTGTATTTACAGCATATATATATATATATATATATATATATATATATATATATATATATATATATATATATATATATATATATATATATATATATATATATATATATATATATATGTATATATATATATTATATATATAATGGATAAAGTCAAATGATCCTATAACTGCAGCCCCAAATTTCTTTCTTTCTTTCTTTCAATCTTTCTTTCTTTTTTTTCTTTCTTTCTTTCAATCTTTCTTTCTTTTTTTTCTTTCTTTCTTTCTTTCTTTCTTTCTTTCTTTCTTTCTTTCTTTCTCTAATTTTTGGATTTTCATTAGTATTAATCGATGGCCCAAAAGACATACCTCAAAAATATTTTTGGCTAATCACATAGACAGCTCTGTATATAGACGTATAACATGCCACCAATAATCTAAAGTCAAATAATAATCCTATTATTGTATCTCTTTCTCCCTCCCTCTATCTAGCCATATATCTTTATGTTTTTCAATAAGGCTCAGTTCAGTGAACCCAGTTAGTAACCTATATTAAAAAAAAAAAAAAAGATATAAATATAGACATAAGTCCAAAAAAATCCTATAAATGTCTTTCTTTCTTTCTTTCTTTCTTTCTTTCTTTCTTTCTTTCTTTCTTTCTTTCTTTCTTTCTTTCTTTCTTTCTTTCTTTCTTTCTTTCTTTCTTTCTTTCTTTCTTTCTTCCTTTCTCTCTTTTCTTTTTATCTCATCTTTATGTTTTTCAAGAACCCAGTCCAAAAAACCTAGTAATTTTTATTCTTTCTACCTACTTATCCAATAAGTCTTCATCTCCTTTATGTTAATGATCATATACATCGTTTATATGCCTCCAGTTTTGGATGTACCAACGTTTTAAACCCGTTAGCATGTTTATATTATATTAGCTGTGATCTAATTCCATATACAGATTTACAATCGATCGTACGATGCCTTTTACATACACATTCAAATTCCAGATTTTAACAACGTCAAACTTCCGAATAAAAATCTTTGAACCTAAGACGTAATGGGTGACCTGTAATATTCACATATCTTGTGATAATAGAATTATTGTGATATACAACAAACTATTCGATCCATAGACACACACACAGCTCTCCTGTCCTGATCTACAGCCGATGTCATAGGAGAATAAGCCCCGATCCTAATCCAAACCCCAGCCCTCACTGCCGACACTCACCGAATAAAGACAGATTGGCGGAGTTCTCAATGACATTCTGGATATTATCCCCCATTTTCAGCCCATCAAGCATGGTGAGACACTGAAAGTACAAACAACTCATCAGGGACCTGTACAAATGTAATAAAGTCTCAGCAGTCCATGGGAGACCTTCCCTGTACAGAGCAATGAAAATGTCATTATACCAATACAACAAACTCAAATGGATGGACTGCCTTTACAAGTCTGTTCTATATAGAGATTCAAATAGTCAAACTGATTCTTTAGTTTAAAAAAATATATATAATTCATCGGTATCTTTCATTTTCACAAATATCTAAATAACAATAATTGGTAATCAATTAGTTAGCGTATATACAAATTGCAGGCAGTGTGTAATTTAATAGTACATGGATAGTAATTGAATAATATTGGCATTTCTATAATTTTCTACAATATTATTAACATCGGTATTTTATTTACAAGAAAACAAGTTTTGGTTCTCCAATGTATACAGGAGAACATTACACATACTTTGGGATCTATTTAACAATGTTTTACCCAAAGTTCACATTCACATTTCAATTCGAAAAAACGTGTGAAGGGTGAAAGTGGTGTCAGTTTGGGTGAAAACACTGATAAAACGACCCTTTAGAAAATGCCTTATTTGACAGGACATCACTGCAAAGATAATTATTTTACTGGTATAATAAAATAACATTGTAATCAAATTAAAATAAAATGTGATAGATAAATGAATAGATAAACAAATAAATAGGCAATTAATTAATTAAGTAATTAATTGAAAGGCAGGTAAATCCAGGGCAACGATAAAGAGATACCCTAATGCACAGAAAAAAAATAGTTGCTTCATTAAAACAGGAAAAAAAAAGCATAACATTTTAGATGTTATGTTCATAGCACCCAATTAGAATTAATTCATAAAAAATAAAGATGATCATTAATTGGCTGCTGTAGAAAGCAACAAAAAGTTTTGAGCTAATTTTTGTTTCTCTAGTTTTGATGAGTCAATCCAAAAAGCTAAAGGAAAAATATATGACAGAAGATAGATAGATAGATAGATAGATAGATAGATAGATAGATAGATAGATAGATAGATAGATAGATAGATAGATAGATAGATAGATAGATAGATAGATAGATAGATAGATATGTTAAATACGTCCAAAGAGCAAAATGATAAGTATATGAAAGAGAGAGAGAGAAAGAAAGGAAAGGAAGAAAGAAAGAAAGAAAGAAAGAAAGAAAGAAAGAAAGAAAGAAAGAAAGAAAGAAAGAAAGAAAGAAAGAAAGAAAGAAAGAAAGAAAGAAAGAAAGAAAAGTAGAGGGAGAATTACATTAAAAAAACAGAATATAAATAGATAGATAGATAGATAGATAGATAGATAGATAGATAGATAGATAGATAGATAGATAGATAGATAGATAGATAGATAGATAGATAGATAGATAGATATGTTAAATAAGTCCAAAGTGCAAAGTGATAAGCATATGAAAGAAAGAAAGAAAGAAAGAAAGAAAGAAAGAAAGAAAGAAAGAAAGAAAGAAAGAAAGAAAGAAAGAAAGAAAGAAAGAAAAAAGCAAGAAAGAAAGAAAGAAATAAAGAAAGAAAGAAAGAAAGAAATAAAGAAAGAAAGAAAGAAAGAAAGAAAGGAAGAAAGAAAGAAAGAAAGAAAGAAAGAAAGAAAGAAAGAAAGAAAGAAAGAAAGAAAGAAAGAGAAAAAGTAGAGGGAGAATTGCATAAAAACAGAAGATAAATAGATAGAAGGATAGATAGATGGATAGATAGATAGATAGATAGATAGATAGATAGATAGATAGATAGATAGATAGATAGATAGATAGATAGATAGATAGATAGATAGAAATTTTAAATACGTCCAAAGGGCAAAATGATAAGTATATGAAAGAGAGAGAAAGAAAGAAAGAAAGAAAGAAAGAAAGAAAGAAAGAAAGAAAGAAAGAAAGAAAGAAAGAAAGAAAGAAAGAAAGAAAGAAAGAAAGAAAGAAAGAAAGAAAGAAAGAAAGAAAGAGTAGAGGGATAAAAACATAAAAAAAAAAACAGAAGATAAATAGATGGAAGGATAGATAGACAGATAGATAGATAGATAGATAGATAGATAGATAGATAGATAGATAGATAGATAAAAAGAAAGCACATATATAATATTAAAACCATACAGTAGGGAGTAGGATTATACAGATACCAATATTGCCTGTTTATTAAATGACATAAAATGGAATGAATCTCTGTAGAAAACAATCCCAGATGATAGAACTATTGATATTATCTCAGAGAGAGGGTGAGATCGGACAGACAGAGAGATAGAAGCAATAGATAGGTAGATGTGATAGATAATAGGGATTAGTGGGATCCGCTCGGACACTCACCCAGATGTGTGGTCAGTAGGAGGAGGTGATGGATAGTGGATAGTGATGGATGGGATATAAGGAGAGGAGTGCCTGTTTCCTCCTGACACTTGTCTCCTCCTCCTGCCCCCAGGTTAGAGGACAGCCCCTCTCCGCACACTGCGCTCCCTGACACCTGTCTGTCACTCTTCACTGGCCGCCTGCTGGGAGATCGGGAGTCCGGGCCGGGGACAGAGATGACATGTATGGGATACTTGCTGTGATCGGAGCTCAGTGATCCCTCTGTATGTCTCTCCTATGCAGTCACTGCTCTGCTCCGATGAGTGTAGAGGAGATCCTGGACATCACCTCCTCCCTCTATCAGAGAAAACTTCCTGATCTTCCTTCCAGTTTTCCTTCTTTCCTCTCCCAGACCCGCCTCTCCTTCTCCTCTCCCTGCCTGGACTACATGACTTCCTCAGCACACATCACTCCCAGCTTTCCTGCACTTCATTATCATTGTCAGTTTGGGAGATTCTACTATATACACTTTCCAGGAAGAAATCACACCTGATCCCAGCCCTGATCCCTATCTCATCTAATAGTGGCCATACATGCTTTGATTTGATCGCAGATCGATGTGAGATTCAATCAAGATGACCGAACTCACAAATAAACAGCCATTATTATTCATATTATTTTACAGGATTTACATACCTCCCAACTTTTTGAGATGGGAACAAGGGACACCTATAAGCAAAAGTATGTAGATATAGGACCCACCCCTTCTCACCCCCCTTAAAGGAGAACTAAATAAAAAAAATTAGTTAAATCCACAAATGCTTTCTTTTTCCCACTATTATTCCTTTATATTGGCTTTTGAAATTTACAAATGCAGAAATGTAGACATTGGATGAAAGGTTTAGCGTTGGCAAGTACTTCTTGAAAGAAAAATAATGCATTTTATATACAAGTATATAGATCAGAACAAAATGAGGGACAAATGAGGAGGAAAGAGGGACCGAGGGACTTTGTTCCAAATCAGGGACAGTCCCCCCAAATCAGGAACAGTCCCTCCAAATCAGGGACAGTCCCCCCAAATCAGGAAAAGTCCCTCCAAATCAGGGACAATCCCTCCAAATCAGGGACAGACCCTCCAAATCAGGGACAGTCCCTCCAAATCATGAAAAGCCCCTCCAAATCAGGGTCAGTCCCTCCAAATCAGGAAAAGTCCCTCCAAATCAGGGACAATCCCTCCAAATCAGGGACAGTCCCTCCAAATCAGGGTCAGTCCCTCCAAATCAGGGACAGTCCCTCCCAATCAGGGTCAGTCCCTCCAAATCAGGGTCAGTCCCTCCAAATCAGGAAAAGTCCCTCCAAATCAGGGACAGTCCCCCCCAAATCAGGAAAAGTCCCTCCAAATCAGGGACAGTCCCTCCAAAACAGGGACAGTCCCTCCAAACATGAGACAATCCCTCAAAATCAGGGACAATCTCTCAAAATCAGGGACAATCCCTCCAAATCAGGGACAGTCTCTCAAAATCAGGGACAATCCCTCCAAATCAGGGAAGTCTCTCACAATCAGGGACAATCCCTCCAAATCAGGGAAGTCTTTCAAAATCTGGGACAATCCCTCCAAATCAGGGACAGTCCCTCCAAATCAGGGTCAGTCCCTCCAAATCAGGGTCAGTCCCTCCAAATCAGGAAAAGTCCCTCCAAATCAGGGACAATCCCTCCAAATCAGGGACAGTCCCTCCAAATCAGGGACAGTCCCTCCAAATCTGGGACAATCCCTCCAAATCAGGGCCAGTCCCTCCAAATCAGGGTCAGTCCCTCCAAATCAGGGTCAGTCCCTCCAAATCAGGAAAAGTCCCTCCAAATCAGGGACAGTCCCCCCCAAATCAGGAAAAGTCCCTCCAAATCAGGGACAGTCCCTCCAAAACAGGGACAGTCCCTCCAAACATGAGACAATCCCTCAAAATGAGGGACAATCTCTCAAAATCAGGGACAATCCCTCCAAATCAGGGACAGTCTCTCACAATCAGGAACAGTCTCTCAAAATCAGGGACAGTCTCTCACAATCAGGGACAATCCCTCCAAATCAGGGAAGTCTTTCAAAATCTAGGACAATCCCTCCAAATCAGGGACAGTCCCTCCAAATCAAGGACAGTCTCTCACAATCAGGGACAGTCTTTCAAAATCTGGGACAATACCTCCAAATCAGGGACAGTCCCTCAAAATCAGGGACAGTTGGGAGCTATAAATTTAAATAGTGCCAACAGTTTGCGCAGCACATTACAAAGTTAGGGCAGACAGTACAGTTACAATGCAATTCAATACAGGAGGAATCGGAGGACCCTGCTCTTTAGAGTTTACAATCTATAGCTTTTCTTTCCATCAATAGACTCAGTTTCAATCAGATTCAATTAAAATGAGTTGATCGGCTAGGGTGTATTTTTATTGATCGTTTTGCATCAATCGGCAGCACTAGGATACTAAATTCATTGACGTAATCATATTTCAATCGATCAGATTATGAGATTACATGGTGGAAGCAGAGATCAATCGGATCTTAAATATTGATTAAAATCAACTTCCTATTAGTGATGTCGCGAACATAAAATTCGCTGTTCGCGAACGGCGAACGCGAACATCGGCGAATGTTCGCGAACCGGCGAACATTGCGAACCGCCATAGACTTTAATAGGCAGGCGAATTTTAAAACCCACAGGGACTCTTTCTGGCCACAATAGTAATGGAAAAGTTGTTTCAAGGGGACAAACACCTGGACTGTAGCATGCTGGAGAGGGATCACACAAAAAAAAGTTCTTAAAAATTGTAATTTTTTGATAGAGAGCCAATTATTGGAAAAATTAAAAAAAAAATAAAAATAAAAAATTTCTTTGGATTTAGCATCTGGGGGGTCTAAAAAGTGTACCTGTGAAGATTCAGCTCTGTAGCATGTCCGGAACCAGAAAAAAATTACGAATTAGGGTTAGGGCTAGGGTTAGGGTTAGGGTTAGGGTTAGGGCTAGGGTTAGGGATAGGGCTAGGGTTAGGGTTAGGGTTAGGGCTAGGGTTAGGGCTAGGGTTAGGGTTAGGGCTAGGGTTAGGGCTAGGGTTAGGGTTAGGTCTAGGGTTAGGGTTAGGTTTAGGGTTAGGGTTATTTTTATGGCTAGGCTTAGAGGCTTAGGGTTAAGGTTAGAAGGTTAGGGTTATGGTTAGAGGGTTAGGGTTAGGTTTAGTTTTAGGGGCTAGGGTTAGGGTTACGGTGAGATACTTAGGGTTAGAGTTAGTAGCCCTACCCCTAACCCTCTAACTCTAACCCTAAGCACTAAAAATAACCCTAACCTTAGCTCTGACCCTAACCCTAGCCCTAACCCTAACCCTAACCCTAGCCCTAACCCTGATTCTATTTTTTTTCTGGTTCTGGACATGCTACAGAGCTGAAACTTCACAGGTACACCTTTTAGACCCCCCAGACAATAAATCCAAAGAAATTATTTTTTTTTAAGTTTTTTTTTTTTTTTTTTTTTTTTTAAGTTTTCCAATAATTGGCTCTCTATCAAAAATGACAATTTTTAAGAACTTTTTTTGTGTGATTTAGTGTCTAGGGGGTCTAAAAAGTGTACCTGTGAAGTTTCAGCTCTGTAGCATGTCCAGAACCAGAAAAAAAATATAATTTTTCAGTAGAGCAGGGATGGTGGGAACCCCTTTTACACCTATATGATCTTTTTTTTCTGGTTCTGGACATGCTACATATATATATATATTAAAAAAATACTCAAATACCAGCCCTCAAAGGGGCTTTTAGGGACAATATATATATATATATATATACAAAAAAAACCTCAAATACCAGCCCTAGGAAGGGCTTTTTGGGGTGCTGTCCTTACAGCAGGAGTGTACCAAGAACACTGGCTAACAAGACCGGGAACTGTCCCCAGCTATAACAGCAGCAGCAGCACCAGCACTTTCCCTGCTCTCAGTAACACAGAAATGATCTAAGATGGATGCTGCCCTTGCTTATTTATAGGAGGTGGGAGGGTGTGGGAGGGAGGTATGCTGATTGGCCTGGAATGTGTCTGCTGACTGTGATGTTCAGGGTCAAAGTTTGCCTCAATGATGATGTATAGGAGGCGGACCGAACATCGCATATGTTCGCCCGCAGCGGTGAACGCGAACGTTCGAAGTTCGCCGGGAACCGTTCGCCGGCGAACCGTTCGGTACATCTCTACTTCCTATGCGTGGCATGCTGATCAAATGGGTTGTCAACTATAGACTGATTATTTCTATAGGAAGAGATTGATCATTTGTCGAAGCACATATGGCAATCATAAACTAACATAGGTTTGTAATTTAAAAAAAAAAAGAAAAAAAAAGTATCTGAGATTTGTTTTTGTATTTTTTTTTTTTGCAGAATTTGATTGGATAAAGCATATGACATAGTTATTCCCATCTTCCTTGGTGCCCCATAACTCTAGCTGCACTATCAGTGAGGGCACCCCATTGGTCCATGGCTGCTTTGTTTTGGAGCGCCTGTCTCTGGCTCCCAGCACCTGCCCAATGCAAGCACCAGCAAGAGGAATGCAGAGGGCGGTGAGGCTAACCATAGATCATAGAACCACAGGGAAATAAATTCTGCAGACAAAAAGTATTACTGGTTCAATATTTTCATTTAAAATTTTCAATCTTTTATAACCACTTCTGGACCGGAAGATTTTCCCCCTTAATGACCAGGCCATATTTTGCGATTCAGCAATTGCGCAGTCGTGCGACACTGTACCTAAATAAAATTGATGTCCTTTTTTCCCACAAACTGAGCTTTCTTTTGGTGGTATTTGATCACCTCTGCGATTGTTATTTTTTGCGCTATAAACAAAAAAAGAGCGACAATTCTGAAAAAAAAACAAAAAAAAACAATATTTTTAAAGTGGTTGTAAACCCTAAAACATAAAAAAAAAAATAAAAAACCTGCAAGACAAAGGCATAATGAGCTAGTATGCATCGCATACTAGCCCATTATGTGTAACTTACCTTAGAACGAAGCCCCGACACGGACCCCCGGACATCGCTGCGGGCGCTGCCATGATCCCTCGCCGTCTCTTCCGGGTTCGGCGGCTCCGGCGCGGTGATTGGCCAGAAGAGACGGCTCCGGCGTGATGATTGGCCGGAGCCGCGATGACGTCACTCCCGCGCATGCGCGCGGGAGTGATTTTTCCGGCAAGCTCCCGGCAAGTTAATTGAAGGTCCCCCCGGACCTTCAGAGCGCATGCGCCGCTCGCGCGAGCGGCTGCATGCACTTTAAATATCTCCTAAACCGTGCCGGTTTAGGAGATATTATTTGTACCTGCAGGTAAGCCTTATTATAGGCTTACCTGTAGGTTAAAGTGCCAAAAAGCGGGATACTACCGCTTTAACTATAATTCTGCTATATGACATTCCCAAAAAAAAAAAAAAATTTAAAAATCAAACGTTTTTTAACATTTTAGGCCTATTTGTTTTCTGCTACATATTTTTAGTAAAAAAATTGCAATAAGCGTATTTTGATTGGTTTTCGCAAACGTTCTTGCGCCTACTAACTACAGTAAAGATTTATGTCATTTTTATTGTTTTTTTTTTTTACTAGTAATGGCGGCGATCTGCATTTTTTTGCGGGACTGCGACATTGCGGCAGACAGATCGGACTCCTGACTGACATTTTAGACACTTTTGGGGGGACCAGTGACATTACTACAGTAATCAGTGCTAAAAATATGCACTGTTATTGTAATAATAACACTGGCAGGGAAGGGGTTAACATTGTGGGTGATCAAGGGGTTAAATGTGTACCTAGGGGAGTGTTTCTAACTGTGGGGGCATGGCTTGTGAAATGATCATAGAGACATGTGTTCCTACATAGAAGGATCACAGAAGCTTTATGATCATTCTAGGGAGAAGAACGGTCATCTCTGTTTACAACAGCAGACCGTTCTTCTCTCTTAGTGGGGAACGATCGCGGGTATAAGTCGGCAATTGGAGCCACCTGCCCGCTGCATCGGGGGGCGTCAGCTGCCTCCAAGCGACCGACATAGCCCCACGTTGGTTTGCTTGGGAGAGCCACACTGCCGCAACAAATATGCGGCAAGCGGTCGGCAACCGGTTAAAAATCTGCAGATTTCATTTAAATAATAATCTAGTGATCCTGTCAATACCATCTTTTTTTCAGGCACATCCAGCTGTAGTGACAACTGTCTTTCACAGAGCAGGCGGCAGCATATGCACTCCTGTACAGGCTATAATGAGTGAATATTTTTAGTCCGCTTGCTAGTAATAGGTGTGTGCAGCCATTTGCATTAGGGTGTGCACCCCAAAACTCAAACGTATACTGTATTCATGTGTGTGCATGTGTTTATATACTGGCAGTGTCAGTAGAGCAGTGGATGGTATCACAAGAGCAAGGATTGGTGTCAGTAGGATATTTTTTACAATTTTTTTTTTTTTTGCCCCACAGGGTAATTATGGTGTGCCCAGGCACCCATGGCACACCCTGTGCGCACAGGCACACCTGGCACACCCTGTGCGCACGCCTATGCTAGTAACTAACAACATGGCCGCCTCCAAGGTGGCGACAACTAGCAGGTGGACTAACAATGTCCACTCATCATAGCATTTACCGGAGTGTACAGGCTGCCGGTTTTTCTGTGAAAACCCCAAATGGTTGAAATCTCCAATTATTCCTGCTGTAGAGTCACCAGAACTGATGTGGTTGGAGATTTCGGTGACTTGGAGTTTTTCGTAGAACACCGGATCCTCTTCTTCTCGGGTCCCTCTTCGGCTCTCCTGGCCCCTCCCTCCTATTGAATGCCCCCACAGCAAGCATCTTGCTATGAGGGCACCTGAGCCGACTCACAGCTCTCTGTGTCCATTCAGACATGGAGCCCCGCCCCCTCTCTCTCCTGATTTGCTGACTGACTTTGATTGACAGCAGTGGGAGCCAATGGTGCTGCGCTGATGTCTCAGCCAATGAGAGGGGAGTCCCGGGCAGCTGAGACACTCCTACAACATCGCTGGATAGAGATGGAGCTCAGGTAAGTATTAGGGAGGCTGCTGCACACAGAAGGTTTTTTTTTTAATCTTATTGTATAGAATGCATTCAGATAAAAAAAAAAAAAAAAAAACCTTCCACTTTTGCAATCACTTTAAAGTGGGGTAGATCTACCTGAACAACGTTGGATAAGTCAAAGATCACCGGGCACAGTGTCACCCAGTGTCACCTCCTCACACCTGATTTAAACCTCTAATTGTCCTACTACTGTGTCACAATCGCATTCATTGCACCGCAATCATGGGTTTAAATCAGGTGGCGAGGAGGCAACATATCACTTCCTCACCACCTGTCAAACACACTCAGATCGCTTTTCAGAGGAGCAGCAGTGCCTGCTGCACTTGTGAATGAGACCTTAGTTGCATTCGGCAGCGGCATCCTAATGCCCTGTACACACGTTCAAATAATCAGACGACTTATCGTTTGCATTTTGTTGCATGATACTAACATCGAATTCAACCAAACCGTATGATTTTTGTTGTACGATTCAGGAAAAGCTTCCTGGTTGCTTAGCTACGTATCAGATGGTGCAAATCAAAAACAATGGCAGCCAGGCTTTTTCTGGGTTACTTTAGTGTTTCTGATCATGCGCGGTCTTTGTCGATCGATTTTTAGCGGACGCATAGTGTACTGATGAAACGATTGTCGTTAGCGGGGCTATCATACGACAGAAGTTTTCCTGTTTGTCCCTTCGGATTTTGTTGGACCAACTGTCGTGATCGGCTGTCGAAAGCTGTGTACTAACGATCAGATTATCGTGCGATCAGGTCGAAAGCGAGTTTTATCGTACCATTATCGGAACGTGTGTACGGGGCATTAGGGCTTGTTCACACAAAGTTGGGTGGTGGTAAAACCCTGCGGATGATTAGCAGATTTACCGCTCCCAATCCCTACCCCCTTTAGCTGCTGATGCAGCAGCCAAAGGTGTACACATGCCGCAGCAGCAGTTAAGCCCCCCTGTTGCTTTTAGTGGGTGCTACCGTCTGCCAATTGTGACCAGTTCAAGAAAATGGTCCACTCTACAGGTGCCCGCAACTGTATGCTTCTGCGGGGTCCAAGGGGTTAAAGCAGCTGGTGAGAAAGCAACACAACGCTGCCTGTTTTAACCCCTTGTTTGCTGTACTGCACAAGGTTGCAGGGCATTTGCAGAGCGGCCTCATTCACTTGACCAAGCATGACAGGGTATATAACTCCTGCTGTGACTGCGACATCTGTACACCCCTGGCCACTGCAGCTAAAGGGGGAGTGGTTGGGGCAGGGGTGGTAAAAACACATCTTAACTATGGGGTTTTACTAACCCCAATCTAAAAATGTAAATTAACCTTTACTGTTCTGAGCCCCCTTTTACATTGATGTGCTGTGGTTTACCTGCACTGTGGGTGCAGCGCCCTGCATCTGCAACTTTCCTGGTTTAGCTGCACTTTGCCATCGATTTCTATCATATTCTGCAGGTGTGATGCATTTTCTGAAGGCGCACCAAAACTCCTGCATTCAGAAAGTGCACCAAACCCGCAGGATATACTCTTACCAAAGTCTATGGCTAAGGACAGTCCACCGCACCCTGCAATGTGGGTAAACTGCAGCACATCAGTGTGAGAGCAGCACTATACTATTATGCCCAGTATATTGCTTCATACTAACCTGAAGATGTGCTGGCACCACTCTGCAGATCGCTAGCCATAAGTGGTGGAGTGCAGTTGGTATCACCCTGCATGGGACAGGAGCCCGCACTACAGAGGTGGCATTGGCTTATGCAGCTCTTGCTCCCTACTACAGCTCCAACTTTACATGTATTCCCTCTGCATTGTACTCTGTTTGATGTTCTGGGATGGTGGGTCAGCAAGCCCAGACCCCCGCAGTAAAGCATGCTTGTTATACTCACTGTGGAACCTAAGGGGTTAATCCTTCGCATTGTGTAAAAAGGCTGGTAAATTATGTCTTTTCTGATCCTTCCCTTTTTTTACTGTCCCCAATCCATCTGCTGACAGTACAGAACCTTAGAGGTACTCTGCACATCCTCAGTTTGGTGTGTATTGCTAGAGAGTTTTTTTTTTTTTTTTTGGGAAGGTGCATGTGCCAATCAGCACTGTCCAGACAGAGGGTCAGGGGTCATGCAGCCTCATATGACAGTCAGAGGAGAATGAAAACTCCTCCGACAAGTTTTAAACAGTGCTCAGTTGGACACTTATAGAAGTCAAAAGACTGTTATATACTGTCTTGAAAAGGTATTGAAGAGTTTATATTTATTAAAACCAGAGGCGTAACTATAACCTTCAGGGCCCCGGTGCAAGAAACCATGAAGGACCCCCCCGGACCCCTGTCCAGGGCCCTTCCCTTCAAGCCTGGGGCTCTTCCCATTGATCCTGGGGTCCTTTACTCTTGTTGCGGGGCCCTTTATTACGATCCCGCAGTGGGACCCTTTCACAAGTTCTGCAGTGGGCCCCCTTCCTGCCATTCTGGGGCCTCCCCACGGTGGTGGAATGCCAGGACCCGGTCGCAGGTGTGACCTTTGCGATCCTGGAAGTTCACCCACTGGTGTCAGTAATTTTTACTTTTTGGTATTTTGATTTTATTATTTTTTATAATTTTATTTTATTTTTTTACAATGTGACTGACTATGACTCTGTCCATTCAGAAAAGGAAGGAGCTGGTAAATTACATATTTACCGACCCCCTTCCTGGTTCTCTATTGTGACACATCCCCTGCAGCAGCCGGCAGGAGAGGGGAGGGAGAAAGGGGACAGTACAGTGGGGGGGGGGGGGGGGACCAGGGGAGCACACAGGGGGCCAGAGACAGCAGAACACAATTGAACTGGATAGGAGGAGTGTCGGGGGCAGCATACAGAGGAACCAATCACCTCCATTTGCAGCTACAGGAGGAAAGGAGGACAGTGATTTCTCTACATGCTGCCCCCCCCCCCCCAGCCCCTCCTATCCAGGTGTACAGGGGAGCCGCACAGGCCCCCTGGAGCATGGGGCCCGGTTGCAATTGCAACCCCTGCAACCCCTATGGTTACGCCCCTGATTAAAACTATTGCGATTTCATATTCTGTGTACTGTGGGAGATCAGATATAGTGAATGCAGGGTCCTGGTTTAGTAACACTTTAACTATGCTTCTGTGTTGTCACTCTATCACATGTGCTTCTTGGTGGATACTACAGGTAACCACGCTGACATAGAGCAATTATTTGCATCTGGAGCAGTGCATGTGGGCATAAAGGTAATGAAAGAGGCTGCAGGAGCCCAGTACTGCACTGCAAAAGAAGGTGAAAGGAGCTGAAAACTAGGGATGATCGAACGGTTCGGGTCGACCATCGGTTCGGCCCGAACATTGGGTGTTCGAGGTTCGGCCGAATTTAGAACTTTTTGCCCAAAAAGTTCGGAATTCGGCAACCAGAACCGCCCAAAATGCAATGCTTCAGGAAATGGGCTTTAAAAGCCCGTGATTGGACCAGAACCATTAGCAAAAGCCAATTGAGGGGGCAGGAGAATGCTAGGAATGTGATTGGAGTGACTAGGGGGTCCCTAGACCAATCATTAGTGAATACGCCCCCCAGTATATAAGATCGCCCCCGCCATATTCCTAGCATTGTTATACTGGACATGGAAGAGAGTGGAAGCAGTTCTGTTAATTTTACTTTAAAAGTGTCATTTAGCTATTTTTAGTGTGAGGAAAGGGATATCTAGTGTAGTTAGAGTGCTCCTTTACACTTTAGTTAGCTTCAAAAATTCAGTTTCTGTAGGGAAAGTGTTAAGTGTAAGGGGACCGTAGTGTAGTGTAGGGTTAACTGGCAGTGACTGCTATGGCAGGGTGACAAACCCTTCCATAGCAGGGTGACCGCTAGAGAGAAATGATCATTTCTCTGAATAGCTTCGGCACACCCATATGGCTTCTCACCAGCCAAGCATTTTTTATGCTGCAGGGGCTGCCACTGCCAGTGCTTTTTTGAGGACATGTTTGATGTCAGACATGACATCTGAACATGTGTATAGGGGGTATATATAGACATATATGTCTGAATATATACTCCTAGACATATATAGGTGTGATAGTAGCAGAAATAAATGCTTGCGCTAATGAAATCATTTACAGTAATATATTTCTGCTACTATCACACCTATATATGTCTAGGGGTATATATTCAGACATATATGTGTATATATACCCCCTATACACATGTTCAGATGTTTTGCCTGCCTCAAAAGAACCCCAAAAAATGCCAAAAAAACGCTAGCGTCAAAAAAAAAAAATGCCCAGGTGTGTTTTTGCTGGCATTTTTTTGGGGGTTTTGGAGGCAGGCAAAACATCTGAACTTGTGTATAGTGGTGTATATACACACATCCATATATTTATATACACACCTAGACCTATATAGGTGTGATAGTAGCAGAAATATATGCTTGCGCTAATGAAATCATTTTTGGGGTTCTTTTGAGGCAGGCAAAACATCTGAAATTGTGTATAGTGGTGTATATACACACATCCATATATTTATATACACACCTAGACATATATAGGTGTGATAGTAGCGGAAATATATGCTTGCGCTAATGAAATCATTTACAGTAATATATTTCTACTACTATCACACCTATATATGTCTAGGTGTGTATATAAATATATGTATGTGTGTATATACACCACTATACACAAGTTCAGATGTTTTGCCTGCCTCAAAAGAACCCCAAAAAATGCCAAAAAAACGCTAGCGTCAAAAAAAAAAAATCCCCAGGTGTGTTTTTGCTGGCATTTTTTGGGGGTTTTTGGAGGCAGGCAAAACATCAGAACTTGTGCCCATTACCACTATACACAAGTTCAGATGTTTTTCCTGACTGCAAAGAACCCAAAAAAATGCCTTCTATTAAACCGGCAAGGTGTTACAGCGAAGCCAACCCCCTGTCTGAAAGTTTTCTAATACAAACTATCTTTTTTTTTATGGTTCTGGACATGCTACAGAGCTGAAACTTCACATGTACACTTTTTAGACCCCCCAGATCTGAAATCCAAAGTAAAAATCAAAAAATCTCTTTTTTCTTTTTTAATTTTTTCAATAATTGGCTTTTTTTTATCAAAAATGAAAATTTTTAAGAACTTTTTTTGTGTGATTTTGTGTCTGGGGGTCTAAAATGTGTACCTGTGAAGTTTCAGCTCTGTAGCATGTCCAGAACCAGAAAAAAAAGGATTGTATGTATTAAAAAACTTTCAGCTCAGGGGGTTAGCTTCTCTCCACACCTTGCCGGTTTCAAAGCAGGCATTTTTTTGGGTTCTTTGCAGTCAGGAAAAACATCTGAACTTGTGTATAGTGGTACTGTGCACAAGTTCAGATGTTTTGCCTGCCTCCAAAACCCCCAAAAAATGCCAGCAAAAACACACCTGGGCATTTTTTTTTTTTGACGCTAGCGTTTTTTTGGCATTTTTTGGGGTTCTTTTGAGGCAGGCAAAACATCTGAACTTGTGTATAGTGGTATATATACACACATCCATATATTTATATACACACCTAGACATATATAGGTGTGATAGTAGCAGAAATATATTACTGTAAATGATTTCATTAGCGCAAGCATATATTTCTGCTACTATCAAACCTATATATGTCTAGGTGTGTATATAAATATATGGATGTGTGTATATACACCACTATACACAAGTTCAGATGTTTTGCCTGCCTCAAAAGAACCCCAAAAAATGCAAAAAAAAAACGCTAGCGTCAAAAAAAAAAAAATGCCCAGGTGTGTTTTTGCTGCCATTTTTTGGGGGGTTTTGGAGGCAGGCAAAACATCTGAACTTGTGCACAGTACCACTATACACAAGTTCAGATGTTTTTCCTGACTGCAAAGAACCCAAAAAATGCCTTCTATTAAACCGGCAAGGTGTTACAGCAGCGGAGCCAACCTCCTGTGCTGAAAGTTTTCTAGTACAAACAATCTTTTTTTCCATGGTTCTGGACATGCTACAGAGCTTAAACTTCACATGTACACTTTTTAGACCCCCCAGATACTAAATCCAAAGTAAAAAATCAAAAAATCTCTTTTTTTTTTTACATTTTTCAATAATTGGCTTTTTTTTTAATCAAAAATGACAATTTTTAAGAACTTTTTTTTGGTGTGATTTTGTGTCTGGTGGGTCTAAAAGGTGTACCTGTGAAGTTTCAGCTCTGTAGCATGTCCAGATCCAGAAAAAAAGATCATATAGGTGTTAAAGTTAAAGGAGCCTCATTCCTGTTCTACTGAAAAATTATCTTTTTTTTTTCATGGTTCTGGACATGCTACAGAGCTGAAACTTCACATGCACACCTTTTAGACCCCCCAGATACTAAATCCAAAGTAAAAATAAAAAAATCTCTCTTTTTTTTTAAATTTTTTCAATAATTGGCTTTTTTATCAAAAATGACAATTTTTAAGAACTTTTTTTTGTGTGATTAATAGTTAATGGGGCATGACCCAGAGCCCTAGGCACTTTTTAGGGGCATTTATTGGGTTTTAGGGCTTAAAAATTTTGTTTTTTGATTACCGAAGTTCGGGTCCCATTGATTTCAATGGGGTTCTGAAATCCGACCCGAACTTTTGGGAAATTCGGGTGTTCTGGTCGAACCGAACTTTTCAAAAGTTCGATCATCCCTACTGAAAACAGGATCTGATGGGGAAAAAAATACATGGTCATTGTTTATTATACACAGTGGGGTGGATTTATTAAAAGAAATAAGACTGTTCACTTTGCAAGAGAATTTGCACTTTGCAAGGGAATTTTTTTTAAAGCTTAGTGAATGAGGCAAAAGAAAAAGAGAGAGAGCGCTCTTTTTCTTTTGTTTAGTTCAGAACTCCTCTTGTCTGTGGAGAGCAGCTCGGTGCCTTGGACATTTTCCATCAGGACTCTGTCATTCATCAATTTATGGTATTTTTTTCATCTCCGTTTTTTTCATCTGCGTTTTTTCATCTGCGTTTTTTTTTTTTTTTTGCAGTTTCTATTCCCCATGTTCTCTTCCCTTCCCCTCCCCCACCCGTTCTAACCCATTTACTCTTCATGTGCTGGAGGTTTTGTTAGCGCTCCTACATTATTGTTGTTTTTTTTAGTGAATGAGGCAAAGCTCTGCCGACTTTCATCATCCAGTCATTTGGAAGCATTAATACTGTTTTTTTTTTTTCTTGCATGTAATTGGTTATTCTTTGCAAAGGAAAATTTAACCACATTCACTAAGCTCTGGGGAAAAGTATCTTGCAAATGCAACTTTCCATGAGCAGCCTATTTGCTTTTCATCAATTAACTTCAGTGTGTTAGTGAACTAAATATCATCCTGCTAGGGTTTAGTTTAACTGTAATGCAAATGGTTGATTTACTAAAGCAATAAAGACACCAATGCTGGGGGTTACTATTGTGTTCACTGACACCAATATTGAGGGTTATTATTGAATCTGCTGACACCGATGTTGAGGGTTATTCTTGCATCTGCTGACACCAATGTTGAGGGTTATTCTTGCATCTGCTGACACCAATGTTGAGGGTTATTCTTGCATCTGCTTACACCAATGTTGAGGGTTTTTCTTGCATTTGCCGACACCAATGTTGTGGGTTATTCTTGCATCTGCTCACATCAATGTTGTGGGTTATTCCTGCATCTGCTCACACCAATGTTGTGGGTTATTCTTGCATCTGCTCACACCAATGTTGTGGGTTATTCCTGCATCTGCTCACATCAATGTTGTGGGTTATTCCTGCATCTGCTCACACCAATATTGTGAGTTATTCTTGCATCTGCTCACATCAATGTTGAGGGTTATTCCTGCATCTGCTCACAGCAATATTGTGGGTTATTCTTGCATCTGCTGACACCAATGTTGTGGGTTATTCTTGCATCTGCTCACATCAATGTTGAGGGTTATTCTTGCATCTGCTCACATCAATGTTGAGGGTTATTCTTGCATCTGCTCACATCAATGTTGAGGGTTATTCTTGCATCTGCTCACATCAATGTTGTGGGTTATTCCTGCATCTGCTCACACCAATATTGTGGGTTATTCCTGCATCTGCTGACACCAATGTTGTGGGTTATTCTTGCATCTGCTCACATCAATGTTGTGGGTTATTCTTGCATCTGCTCACATCAATGTTGAGGGTTATTCTTGCATCTGCTCACATCAATGTTGAGGGTTATTCCTGCATCTGCTCACACCAATGTTGAGGGTTATTCTTGCATCTGCTCACATCAATGTTGAGGGTTATTCCTGCATCTGCTCACACCAATGTTGTGGGTTATTCCTGCATCTGCTCACATCAATGTTGTGGGTTATTCCTGCATCTGCTCACACCAATATTGTGGGTTATTCTTGCATCTGCTCACATCAATGTTGAGGGTTATTCCTGCATCTGCTCACAGCAATATTGTGGGTTATTCTTGCATCTGCTGACACCAATGTTGTGGGTTATTCTTGCATCTGCTCACATCAATGTTGAGGGTTATTCTTGCATCTGCTCACATCAATGTTGAGGGTTATTCCTGCATCTGCTCACAGCAATATTGTGGGTTATTCTTGCATCTGCTGACACCAATGTTGTGGGTTATTCTTGCATCTGCTCACATCAATGTTGAGGGTTATTCTTGCATCTGCTCACACCAATGTTGTGGGTTATTCTTGCTTCTGCTCACATCAATGTTGAGGGTTATTCTTGCATCTGCTCACACCAATGTTGAGGGTTATTCATGCATCTGCTGACACCATGATTGCAGGTTATTCTTGCATCTGCTCAGGCCCGTCGCGTCAAGGCAGGCAAAACAAGCAATTGCTTGGGGCCCCGAGCTGGCCTGGGGCCCCAAGACCCAAGACACAGACTGACATTATCCCAAAAACCCAAAACACAAATGCCGCAGCCGTTTGCCGCGCCTCACACACAGGCGGCCTGTGACAGGCCGGTGGGTGGGCGCACAGCGGAGGAGCGACATGACGTCACGCGGCGCTGGATCGCTAGGGGTAGAGTGCGCAGCAGCGGCGCTCATCTGCGCAGTGCGCACCAGCCCTGACCCGGCCTAGGCGGCCTAAAGCGCACGCGGGAGTGGCGCCACCCCACCAGGCCCGCGAACTTCACCAGAGAGAGACACACCACGAGTCATCACATCACATCCTCCTCACACACGTGGACCGGACCAGGCCAGCGACAGGTATGATCACGCTGACAGTCTGTCACTCCATTTTTTTCATGCAAAAATTGGACCAATTGGGAACAATACCTACCTGTTAACAGACAGCTGGATAGTCCCATAGCATAAGAAAAAAGTCCCCCTGGTATCATCTAGGGCACATGGTGGGGGAACGGGAGGGGCGATAATATCTGGCAACTTGTTGTATAGGGGTCAATTAAGTTTAATGAAAAATATAAAGCTGTATAAGATGATCAGAGATCTTAGTGGATACCAGTCTGCCTTGCCTTCTACTGCCCTCCTTCATACCCCTCCATTACTATCAGTGCCCGCCTCAATTACTGCTTTCCCTCCCTCACTGCCCCAAATCTGTCAGTCCTTCTTGCATTGTCGCATAACATTGCATTTGCCAGAATTTAGCAGCATGAACTGAAAAATGTTAATGTGAGTGCGTGTGTGTAAGTATGTTAGATTTAGTTATTGTGCACTTTTTAATGTATATTTGATTTTATGGTACAGTGGTGTATCTTGCAAATGTTCAATTGTTGAAAATGTTCAAATTTCAAATATTTTTTCAAGCAGTATTTGCACTGTACTCATTTTTTATTTATATAAAGTGTGGGTGAACTTAAACTGTATGGCTATGCTGTGGTTCCTGTAGGCTTTGCGTGTGTGCGGGGGGGGGGGGGGGGGGGCCTCCATGTCCATTTTGCTTTGGGCCCCCAAATTCCTTCAAACGGCCCTGCATCTGCTGATACCAATGTTGCGGGTTATTATTGTGTCCACTGACACCAATATTAGGGTTATCATTGCACTCACTAACACCAATGCTGGGGATTATTATTACTGAATACACATAGAGAACTTATATGTAGCTATTGACTTTTTGAGGGACATATAGAGAAAAGCAAAAACACTGATATAAAAGCAGAAACTTTTATTGTTTAACAACATTAGAATCAGGAATACAACTCTACAAAAGTCATTAAAAATATGCTTGCCTTTAGGTTCACATGAATGTAATGATTAATGCACTCTCGTAATCTCGTAAAACATAATCAATGCGCTCTCAGTACATAAACGGCCACCCACTTACAAATATATGTGGTCTATAAGCAATAAAGCCTACCCTTTTGCCACTGCACATATGTGTCCGGTGGTCATATAGAGGTTAACCGCTTGCCGACCGCCGCACGACTATTTACGTCGGCGGTCAGCCCCTCACAGGCAAAGCGACGTAGTACTACGTCGCTAGCCTGTGAGGCTCTAGGGAGCGAGCGCGCGCCGCCAGAGGCGCGCTCCCGTGTGGTCACGGACCCCCCCGCGCGTGTGTGCCCGGCGGACATCGGGTTTCGGCACTCACGATCATCCGTTACACCGGAAGAAAGGCAGGCGGCTAATGTAAACAAAGCCGCCTGTCATTCTTCCCTGTGTGAGAATGGAGATCAGACGGTTCTACTATGTATGACCGTTGATCTCTGTTCTTACACCAGTAGCCACAGCCAATCACAGTTAGAAACATGCCCCTAGGACACACTTAACCCCTCCCTCTCCAATACAGTTAACTCCTTCACTGCCAGTGTCATTTTTACAGTAACAGTGCATATGTATAGCACTGATTACTGCAGTAATGTCACTAGTAACCCCAAAAGTGTCAAAAATGTCAGTCAAGGGTCCGATCTGTCCGCCGCAATGTCGCAGTCCTGCAAAAAAAATCGCAGATCGCCGCCATTACTCGTTAAAAAAAAAAACAACAAAAATGACAAAAATCTTTCCCTTTGTTAGTAAACGCGATAACTTTTGCGCAAACCAATCAAAATACGCTTTTTGCGATTTTTTTTACCAAACATATGTAGCATAAAACAAATTGGCCGAAAATGTTAAAAAATTTTGATTTTTACATTTTTTTTGGGGAATTTCATATAAAAAAATGTGAAAAATATTGTTATTTTTGCAAAATTGACGCTCTGTTTTTGTTTATAGCGCATGATCAAAAAATCGCACAGGTGATCAAATACCACCAAAAGAAAGCTCTGTTTGTGGGAAAAAAAGGACGTAAAATTAGTTTAGGTACAGCATCGCACGACCACGCAATTGTCCGTTAAAGTCACGCAGTGCCGAATCGCAAAATAGGCCCTGGTCAGGAAGGGGGTAAAATCTTCCGGGGCTTAAGTGGTTAAACTCCCTTAGTAAAGCAAGCCCAACAACTTCCACCAAGAAGATCATTGGAAATATCAGCATGGCACTGTATATACTTAAATAAAGTGACCTAAGACACCTTGACCAGGTCACTTTTAAATTTTTTATCTGATTAACTATTATTTTTCTGTTACATGTTGCACGTTTGGCAGAATATATACCAGTGTTAATTTTGTCGACTAAAATGTTTTAGTCGACTAAATTAACACAATTTTAGTCTACTAAAATATGACTAAAACTAAAATGGCATTTTAGTCATAAGACTATAACTAAATTGAAAATTGACATCATCAAAATTAACACTCCTCTGCTGGCCATTTCTAAATCGGCAACACAATTCCATCCAGAGCCGGTAATAATAGCACATTAAAGTTAAACATGTATTGCACCGCCGCATAAGCATAAGTAAGGGGCATCTACTAAGCTGCAGATAACTAAAAAATGAAGAAAAAGGCTTTTTTTATATTTTCCCTAATATTTAATGCTGGTAATATATTCAGGTAATATGTGCAATGACATTACAGCCAATGGAGTTTACAGTTTTTTGGGCTTTTTGTATTTTAAAGTTGCACTTCTGTTTGTCAAAAAGCAATATTTCTGTTTGTTTATGAAACTTGGTTTTAATTTATGAAGATGTTATATATCACAATGGCTAAATCTGTGTCTGTAGTGCGTGTTCAAACCTTATAATAACATATTATTCGAATTTTACTCCAGGAGTATACAATTCATTTGGAAATGCTAGAGAAATGTTTAAATAATGCATTACAATTAACCTAAATCTATTTGATTTGTAGTTGACTAAAATGTATGAGATTTTAGTCGACTATAATATGACTAAAACTAAAACAATTCAGATGACTAAAATACGACTAAAACTAAAATCGCATTTCAGTCAAAAGACTAAAATACGACTAAAACCAAAATGGCATTTTAGTCAAAAAGAATATAACTAAAACTAAATCGAAATTTGCTGCAAAAATTAACACTGATATATACTCCAAATCAGCCGCTGAACAGTCCATTGTCTTTTAAGAGCCGGTTCACACTGAGGCGTTCCGACTTCGAGGGGCGAACTGTGAAGTCGCGGTGCACAGGTTGCACCGCGACTTCGGCGCGTCTTGCAGGGACTTCAGATAATGTAAGTCTATGCAAGTCGCTCCCAGGTCGCCCCAAAGTAGTACAGGACCCTTTTTCTAAATCGGAGCGACTTGTGTCGCTCCTATTTGAAGGGGTCCTGTACTACTCAATGGCGAGCGACCGACCATGACTTTTCAGGCTGACAAGTCGCCTGACAAGTCGCGCTAGTCTGAATGGGGTCTAAGAGAGTTTCTGTTTCAGTAGCTGTACGCTACAAAGACTCTATTTATAAAAAAAATTGCTGTATGATTGTCACAAGTAATCACGCAGCCATTGTGAATAAATCTCCATAATATGTTCAATATTTTTATCTTCTATATTCATCAGCTCCATCTAGTGTTCATATTACAGTATTTCCCTGATTGAGGTATTTTAGGAAAATACTGCATCATGACCACTAGAGGGAGCTGACTATTATAGAAAATAAACATACTAGATACATAACCGGGATTATTTGTGACGGTTGTGTGGATGCTTGTGACATTTGTACAGCATATTTTTTTATAATACAGATCAAGCAAAGTGTATGTTTTTTTTTTTTTTTTGTTTTGGTTGGCTAAAACCTCTGTTGATATTGTATTGCTGCCTGTTTCACTCCTATTTTAGTCCTGGTGACAACTGTCAATGAGACAGAAAGTAATGATAAACCCATAATTTTAAAGTTGCCAACAGAGCAAGAAGTAAGGGTAAATCTTCAATGGTGCAGCTCAGAAGGTGGTCAAACAAAAAATATATATCTAATGTCACGTCCACTTTAACCACTTAAGCCCCGGAAGATTTTACCCCCATTCCGACCAGGGTTTTTTTTGCGATTTGGCACTGTGTGATTTTAATGGACAATCGCGCAGTCGTGCGACGCTGTACCTAAACGATTTTTGATGTCCTTTTTTTCCCCATAAACAGAGCTTTCTTTTGGTGGTATTTGATCACCTGTGCGATTTTTACTTTTTGCGCTATAAACAAAAAAAGAGCGTCAATTTTGCAAAAATAACAATATTTTTCAATTTATTTTAGATGAAATTCCCAAAAAAAATGTAAAAATCTAAATTTTTTAACATTTTAGGCCAATTTGTTTTATGCTACATATGTTTGGTAAAAAAAATCACAAAAAGCTTATTTTGATTGGTTTGCGCAAAAGTTATTGCGTTTACTAACTAAGGGAAAGATTTCTGTCATTTTTGGTGGGTTTTTTTAACGCGTAATGGCGGCGATCTGCGATTTTTCTTTGCAGTACTGTGACATTGCGGTGGACAGATCGGACCCTTCACTGACATTTTTGACACTTTTGTGGTTACTAGTGACATTACTGCAGTAATCAGTGCTATATATATGCACTGTTACTGCAAAATGACACTGGCAGGGAAGGGGTTAACTTTATTGGGGAAGGAGGGGTTAAGTGTGTCCTTAGGGGCGTGCTTCTTACTGTTATTGGACATGTCTACTATTGTAGGAACAGTGATCAATGGTCCTACATAGTAGAACCGCATGATCACTATTCTTACACAGGGGAGAATGACAGGCGGCTTGTTTACATTAGCCGCCTGCCTTTCTCCCTCTCCACCGACGATCGCCGAGTGACCCGATGTCCGCCGGTCACACGCATGGACTTCCTAGGGAACGAGCCGGGGCGGGCGCGTTCCTCCGCGGGCGCGCGCTCGCCCGCTATTGGCTCACAAGCAAGTGACAGGCAAGTGACGTACCCATACGTCACTTTGCCTGGCCGGGGCTGACCGCCGCAGTATATGTACTTGCGGCGGTCGGCAACCGGTTAAGGCCCATGGCACACATGTCGCATAAGAATTTTTTTAACAGGGATGTGTAGTATCTCCAAAATTGCTGACCTTAAAGCAGCAATAAACCCAAAAGCAAACATTTATTATATTGCAGCTTACCAATTCTTAGATGTGATGGCTGTATTCGTTTTCTTTTTTAGGCTTTCGTCTATTTTCAACTGGTAATTTTAGCCTGCAGGTTTGTTGTTTTTCAAAAGCACATGCTCTCCAGCAGAATGTATACATGTACATGGAAGGGACAAACCACTTTATCATTGGCAGGGGTGAGTGATTTAAATGATAAGTTGTATTTATCCACTTATTCCAAAAGGAAAAAAACTGCTGAGTATAAAGCATAAGCTTGAGTTTGTTATTGTATCTAATTCGGCTAATACATTTAACACTCCCATCTCATCCTACCAGACTGACAATGCTGCTGTCTGAT